>NW_021604633.1:10149301-10158053 GCF_004785775.1 Grammomys surdaster | reverse complement strand
GTGTGTGGCACACACTCTGTGGATCCACCTTCCTAAGTGTGTGTGTGTGCCACACACACACTCTGTGGATCCAGCACTTGAGAGACAGAATCAGGAGGACCTACGTATGAGAACAGCTTGGGCCATATAGTGAAATCCTGTCAAAGTAAATAAATACAGAAATAACATACACGTCACAAATGAAAAGATAGATTTTATCATCAAAACACGGTACTTACAAATAATTTATCAAATACTTGTGAAATTAAAAAATGAGCATTAACTTAATGAATAGAAGAGGGAACATAAATTACATGATAAATAAAATTAATAAGCAATGTTTAATTTTACCACTAATAAAAATGTAAAACATAATAATATATAATCTATGATTCCCATGTATTGGTTTTTCATAGGAAAAAAATCCATGATAATATTATTGAGAATGTGAAGCTGGCATACAGAAGTACCTACAGAGCCAAACCATGCTAATCTTCAAGAAGCAGGCTGTGCTTACTAACCAAGATCATCACAGCAAGCTTAGTCTTTGTTGATATTTCCTCTTGGTAAGAGGGTTAGAGGAAGGACCTGCTACCTCACTTGAGCATCCAGGTACCATTCCTAACTAATTATATCCTACTTTGCACTCATTGTATGTGCTCTTTGGTCTCTGTAAAGGCTAGATGATATGGGTACGGTAGGATTAGGAGAGGAACCTCCATCTATAAAGCCATGGGAGCCATCTATGCAATGTACAGTTCTTTAAGTAAGCCTGCTTTGAAGTTACCACACTCCTGACCACAGCCCCTCACCAAAAACTTTGTATCCCTGATCAACTCATTGTTTTTCCAGAGTGAACTTTGGTAGGCTCACACCTTTGTCTGTTGTGGAGACCATAGGAGAGGGGGTAGACATTGTTTATGGCTCCCAAGGAGAAGAATTTTAACAATAGAAGAAAATAAATGTTTGCATCTTGATAGTGGAGACATAGCCCAGAATAATTATTCTGGAAACAATGTTAATCTACAGTCTATTTAATGACATTATGAACCAAAGCTGTTTGTATCAATATAGATATATTTCACACATCTGATCAGGATAAAGGCCAGCAAAGCCATAGAATTCTGATGGTATAATGGGGTTTACCAACCTGTCTTATATGAAGTAATTTACATAGTGTTTAGGCAAACATAAGTGAAAAAAGAAATGACTCAGTAATTAAGAACATTGGCTTCCCTTCCAGGAGACCTGAGTTCAATTCTCAACACCAATGTGGTGCAACTCACAGCTACTTGTGACTCCAGATTCAAGGGATCCAAAAAGGTCTTCTCTCTGCACCTCTCTCTCCCTCTCTCTCTCTCTCTCACACACACACACACACACACACACACACACACACACACGTACACACTAAATAGTTTTAAATAAACGAATAAACAAGCAAATTACCGTTATCTGGGGCATGGAGAAAACTGTAGGTTAGAATACAAAAGTTATTTTAAAATCATTGCTAATACTTTGTTTCTTAAGCAGATCAGTGGGAACATTTTAATTATTTATGCTTATGTGTGCACTTTCATTTACACATTTGAGATATCTTATCATCAGTAATTGGTAAAATGGCTAACAGTCCACGCTATTTTGTTGGCAGATAGTTGGGATTTAAAAGATGAGGGAGAGAAATAATTAACAATGGAGACAATAAGAAAGGGGTCTCCCTTTTAGTAGAAAAGCTTACATGTGTTAATTTGCTGGAAATACAAGGGTGAGTTCAGAACAGACAGAGTAGTTGGTGCATTGGGTGGATAAGGATATAGCGGCATGGTGGTTTACTTTTGTGTTAGCTTGAGCAAGTTAAGGAAATGAGGCAGCTCCACCCTCAGCCCATGCGGGCACCCATAGCCACTGCAATAAGGAGGATTTAGGTAGAAAAACAGAGTAAGGAGGGTTTACTCACTCATACCTAAGAAAAGCTCTGTCGTCCCTCAAGCAGTCACATATGTCTTGGTTTACTTGCTGCAGATCACAGGACTTCCTCCACTTCCACCAGCATGTACCCAGTCCCCAGAGTTCACAGTCCTTTGATCTCCAGCTGGCAAGCTTCTCATCAGCTCCTCTGCTTCTCAGACCTTCAGACCTGGACTCGGCACACCAGCAGCATTATTGGTTCTCCAGCTTACAGATTATTAGATCTTGAGACTTCATAATTCAGTAAGCAATCCATCCTCCCTCTCTCTCCATCTTTCCCTTTCTACTTCCCTTGATCCATTAGTTCTGTTTCTCCAGGAAGCCCTACCTAGCATAAGAAAGGTACAAGAACGAGAATGAAGGTAGACCATCACTGGGGGTAGATGCTGCTCTTTCTGTTGTAACCATATGGCACAGGCAAAGAGACACGAAGGCTGGAGAAGGTGAAGAAACAAAACAGTACTGATGAGATGATTGTTTTCTTATGAATTGGTTCCATCATCTGGTGAAGCTGATAGTTAAAACAGCTAGTGATGACAGCCGAGGACACTGGTGGACATGTGAAACAATTATGGCGAATCTGTGAAAACAAAATATGACAGTAACCCTGAGGATGGGGCTAAACCATGAGTGTGGCCTCACACTGATTTGTTCCTGCTCTGTGAGTGTGTCAAACACCTTGGGAGTAAGAACAAAGAGATAGTTGAGACTGAGATTAACTTCCTGTTTCTTGCAGGGCCTACAGGAGGTTTACCTGGGTTGGTAGAGATGCAATGATAAACCTTGTAGTTTAAGCACATATAGGTTCAGAAGTGAAGACAAAAAGAGACAGAAAATAGAAAGTAAATATTAAAAACATAGCACTGCTACAAAGTTAGAAAAAAACTGGCATGGTAAAAGCTGGATTGAGAGAAATGTATGCATAGTAATAGAGTTTGTGAATATAGAATAGAAAATAGAGAAGGCCCAGAAAGGCCCAGCACATAGCACATAGTCTATAGTCTGTGTAGTCTCTCTCTCTCTCTCTCTCTCTCTCTCTCTCTCTCTCTCTCTCTCTCTCTCTCTCTCTCTGTGTGTCTCTGTGTGTCTGTGTGCCTATGTGTGTGTGTGTGTGTGTGTGTGTGTGTGTGTGTGTATTTCTATAGGGAGTAGCTTGATGGTCCTGAAACTGGGATCAGAAAACTGTGATGGAACTTTATTTATTAATATTGATATTGACTAGAAATGCAAGGAAAAGGATTGGAATGTGAATGTCGTTGGTTAGTCCAGCAGAGGTCTAAGAAAGCAATTGCAAGGTGGTAACAGACAGCATGAATGGATGGGTGAGGAAAAGCAGCCCTTAACAGAGATTGGGCATAATAATAGATGTAAAATTGTGATTTTATCTCTCTCTCTCTCTCTCTCTCTCTCTCTCTCTCTCTCTCTCTCTCTCTCTCTCTCTCTCTCTGTGTGTGTGTGTGTGTGTGTGTGTGTGTGTGTGTGTATGCGTGTGTATGTAGTGTAATCAGTTCTCTTTTGATGCCAGGAAGCACAAGGATCAGGAAACCAGTCTGGCCTTTCCAAGGATAAGGGATATACAAAGTTTTAGCTTCCTAACACATCTAATTATGGCCATACAAACCTCTGGCCTTCATGATAATTTTCAAACTGTTTACCCTGTGGTCATTTTCCCCTCTGAACTATCTTCACAACCGTGCCAACCTCACTGACAATACTTAATCACAGTCCACTGCAGTGTTTGGGAATATGTCTGTCTCCTCTACTGGGTGCCCTTTGATTCATGGGGAAAGCATACATAAAACATGTCTGCTAATAGAATCTAGCTTGGCACTCAGAAAGTAAAATGAGCTTAGTGCATTGATTGCCTAAATAATGGAAACCCATGGAAACATGTTAACAAATAGAAAGGAATGTAGAAAACGGTGGGTGCCACCTTCATGTTTAGATTTATGGATATATTTGCTTCTTTATGAGTTGATGGAAAAGAAAGAAAAATTCTGGAGAAACTAGGAAACTTGGGTAAGGAAATAGTTCAGTCTTAAACTCAGATACTATAAAAGCAAGCACATTTTAAAAGGAGAAAAGATGATAATATCTGTGCTGATCACATTGTAGGAAAGCAAGGGTTGCTTATAGTGTTGGAGGGTAGCTTCCCATGAAATCACTGTGAAACCTGAGAAACTTCATAGTATGAATGAAAATGAGTAACAAGTGTTTCAGGTAAGACCCTGGATAAAGTTATATTTTTATATCGGTCTAATGAAAAAGGGCAGTATGATTTTTGAGATTAGAGGGATGAACAGCCACACCCTACTAAGATGTATCTGGGTGCAAGAAGAGGCAAATATTGATGTTAGGTCATTTCATACATGGTTTTCCATTAATGCTCTGACCAAAACACTTGCAAATAAAGTAAGGAACCAAAAGTGAGAGGAAACATCATTGGGACCAACATCCTTGGAGTGAGAACTGCACTACACTCATTGTTTATCTCGGGGTGGGGGCAGGCCAGACAGCTGCGATAAGTAGAGAAGCGAGGAGTCCCACTGACTTAGCTGATAACAGATCTGCGGGACATCTTCTGACGACCACAAGGCTCCCTATTTCCATCAGGGTTACATCTCAAGAAACCCTATGTAAGTTGAAATAGCCTAAATTGAAAGTACATTAAATATGATAGCTTAGCCACACAGACTATCATAATGTAGAATATTGTTTGTTTCCCCTCACGATGTGGGTCTGCTTGGAAACTGTGACCTGTTTCCACTATCCAGCACAGAAATAGAGTATTAAACCCACATAATTCCTAGTCTAAGAAAAGGCCAGATGCAAAGTTCAAATCATGCTTTTGTTTCATGCCACCATACAGTGGAGAAGCAGTAAGTGGAGCCAGCCTAAATCAGGTCTCTTGTAGTGGAGGTTTAGCTTGCAAGTGTGGCACCATCCTGTCTTACACCTCCTCGACACACCGTCCATGGACCACATGCATGATAGCCAGAAGCTATGAACTCCAATGGTCTGTATTTAGGTTATTGACCTTAAAAATCTTTTGCCCACAGAGAATACCATAGACCAGATTTTCTCTTTTCAAATACAATTTTGCATTACCATTTACTTCTCAACCAGGCTGTGTTGTTGTGGTTGGCATCACCTCTGGTTACCCTGTCAAATCTATTATTAATAATTTTACTCAGGAGGAAGTATAGCTGTACTGTAACTGCTCCTAGGGCTAGTCAGTGTCTATTGATTTTCCTTCCACAAAGGTAAGCCACTATTAGTGAGTCTTCTTTGACCCACTGATGTGCAGACACTTGGAATCGTTGATGAAACATTAATTTCACATGCCTTTTTCCCTTGTCTGCCAGCACCATAGGAGTCCAGCATGATAGAATAAACAATTTATCAGCTTGTCTTTAAGATGTGAATGGTCATGTGACAAAGTTCTGACTCACAAAAGGCAAAGCTGATGATAGACAGTTGCCTCCTTCCTCCCCGGAGCATATATACATGAATATTAAAACCATTTTCAAAGAATGGCAGTCTATAAAGAGACAGACTTAAGTCATGAGCATTCTGTGTAAATATTATAGAGGTCTTTGTTAACTGCTGGGAATTTTTCTTCATTATTTTAAAATACATATAACAAACCTTGTCATTTTACTGATGTTTAAGTACGCACTATCATAATACTAAATATTTTTATAGGGAACTTGAAGAGACCACCTCCAAGAGCCAGACAGGTTCTTCAGTGAAACGGTGGGGAAAACAACCCACCTAAAAATTTTGACCCAAAATTGGTCCTGTCTAATGCAAAGAACAAAGATGGAGCAGAGATTGAAGGAGTGACCAACCAGTGACCAGCCCATTTTGAGACCTAACCAGTGGGTAGGCACCAATCCCTCACACTATTAATGATGCTATGTTCTGCTTGCAAACAGGAATCTAGCATAGCAGACCTCTAAGAAGCACTACACAGCAGCTGACTGAGACAGATACAGATACCCACAGACAAATATTGGATGGAAGTCAGGAACAGACCCTCGAGAGCATGGCAACTCTTCAGGAAGACCAACTGTGTCAACTAAAATGGAGTCCTGGGAGCTCCCACAAACCAAAGAGCATACACAGACTGGTCCAAGGCCCCCAGAATATATGTAGCAGAGAGCTGCCTTGTCTCAGTGGGAGAGGATGTGTCTAATCCTGAAGAGACTTGATGCACCAGGGTGGAGGAATATGGTGGTCTGCCCTCTCAGAAGTGAAGAGGAGGAATTATTTGAAGAGGAACTCTGTAAGGGGAGACAAGGAGGGGGACAGCATTTGGGAAATAAATAAATAAATAAATAAATATATAAATAAATAAATATAAGTATTTTTTAAAAGATGTGAAATTAACCTCCCCCAAACACATTTATATTATTGTGCAACCAACATAACTATCTATCAGTATACTGTTTTGATGATGGTAGCTATAAATTCTGTATCATTGCACATATGTGAGACATATAAAATAATCATATTCAGAACATAACAAATTAGTTATATTGGCACCCTAAGACAAAACCATAATTGCAAGTTAGTCATAACAACAAGTAATCATAACAACCATTTGAAACAAAGGTAGGGTTAAAAGATGGTTATAATAACTTTTTGAGACAAAGGCACTGTTGTCTTTTTTCTGGAACAGGTAGTGTAGAACCATTTGTAGTTAAGATTATAGGTGGGACATAGCCTAATCCTTAAGAAAAAGATTTAGTGATAAACAGAAATGAACCTAGTTTGTCTTTTCTAGAAGATGCAGGCAGGCTGGTTCATTAAGTAACCAAGTAAATTCATTAATTCACTATGCTGGATTTGAATAAAATCATTTCTTTGGTCTGTTTTTTTCCCTTACTATGTGGAGCAAATAAAAGCAAATACATGGCATTCAGGGCTTTATAGAGAATGGTTTTCAAATATTCTTTGACTTTAAATCTCTAGTGATGTTGTTTTGTGTTGAAATATGTATAAATAAAATCTTATACACAGATGTCTAGAAACAAATTTTGTATGAATGTTTATATGTTCATGTGTACATGCAAGGTATATGTTATATATATCAGGGTGTACATGCTTGTGTATAGAAGCCAGAGATCCACATGGGATAGCTTCCTCAATTGTGTCACACCTTACTTTTATAGACAGAGTCTCTCACTGAGCCTAGAACTCACCAACGTACTCTAACTGGCTGGCTAAAATGTCACACGGACCTGCCTCTCTATGCTGACCCACTGTAGGTATTACAGGTACATACCACCTCTCTTTATGTATCCTAAAGCTCCAAACTTAGGTCCTCATGTCTGCATGACAAGCCCTTTACAAAATGGGCCATCTCCCCAGGCCAAAAAAATAATTAGCAAAAGCTGCTTAAATACCGATTCAATGTGGTATTAGAAATGGTGGGGTTTAGTGTAGTTTTTATATTCTGTGATATTAAAAGTCATTAGACTTCCTACCACTCTAAATAGGTTCATGAGTAGGAACTTTGTAAACCAGTCACTTGAAAAATATTGTTTTAGTAAGCTATGTATCTCCTCCAAACACCAACTCATTCCGTCATATATTTGAATATTATATTATAAACATTTCCTATATTAGTATGTCAAATATAATTTTAGTGACATTTAATATAAAAAAATATTTTTGTTAAAAAAAATCTTTGAGAAATTTAGGCTAATAGTGATAAATATTTCCAACATTCCGATTTTCACTAGAAAGCTCGGATTTTTTTCCAGACAAGGATTGTCAGTCCTCTCCTTTCAGCTACAGACTGGCTTTCATCATATGTCAGTCATATGTCAGCTCTGTATGACCATAGTGTTCTGTCAGCCATCTTTCCATGTAAAAGCGATGTTTAAATGCCATTGGTGCCCATCTGTTAAAAAGATGACAGGTCAGCTCACAGCTGAATTATTCCCAGAACTCTGCAATCTTAGGACGATGGTTTCATTTGGTACAGCTCAGCTTTATTTTCTATTGTGTCACAGGGAATATTAGAAACAAATATATATACAGGCAGAGATTTAATAGTGATTGTGCTTTAAAGAGATTCTAGAAGAAAACTTTTCATTTTTGAAATGACGTTTTTATTCCAAAATTTGTCTTTTATAGCGAGCATTAATAACAGAGAACACAGTGACAGCTGGTACATTTTGGTTCTGCTCAGACACCAAGAGTTTTACCCCCTGTAGCCTTTCACCATTAATAAAAATGGCTGCACAATGAAAAATATCAAGTAATGTCACTGTTATGAAAAGAGTTTTGACTCTAGGGACTGTCAGGATTCATTCCGCATTTTGAGTATCATTCCATGTGGCATATCAAATTGCCCTGAGGTTAATCTCGAAAATACACAAAAAAGCAAATAAAAATACTGCCTGAGAAACCCAAGTCCCTTCCCCATAACCACTGCTCAACTGAGTCATGAACTACCTTTTATCTAAAGAATTCTACTTGCATCTCATAAACAAGGCATCACATAAAAATGTGAGTTTCATTTTTTTCTAAATGTCTTATATACTAATATTTGGGGAATTGTGCCAAAAGGATACATAAATAACAATTCACTGTTATTTATATCTGACATATTTTTAAATATTATACATTTTTCATTCATCCTTAAAAATAGGCTTATAGTCCAACTTTTGGTGGCTATAAAAGATTCTCCTTTGAAGTGAAATCTTAGGCTTTCTTCTTTAACAGTTTCTATATAGGATTAGTTTAAGATATATATATATGTATATATATATATATATATATATATATATAT
>NW_021604633.1:10118260-10148901 GCF_004785775.1 Grammomys surdaster | reverse complement strand
AATATATTCTGTATGTTATGGGATATTCAGACTTTATATTAGGGTTATGTTCTAATTATAAGTATGTTTCAATATGACTTTAATTTGCATTTACTTGTTAAATGGTATTTTCACATGTCTATATCTCACATGCTTTAAAACATTTGTTCATATATATTTAAAAACTTTTATTGTATTTTTCTCTTCCTTTTACATGTACCCTCTGGACACTTTGATACTGTTATATACTCCATCTTGCTTCTGTTTTTTTTTTCTCTTTAAACTTCTTGAAACCTATTACTTATAGGGTAATAGGTTTTGTTATGGTATCTGCCTACATCCATGCCACTGCATGTTGTTCTCATTTTACCACTCCCACAATACAATCCCCATGGCCCCTCCCTCCCCCACTGGCAATCCCCCATCAATCACTAATTAAGATTATTTTTCCTCTATGCAATAGTTCCTTCCACTTTCACATTATATGTAGTTTATCACTCTCAATGTTTTACCTGAGACTTAACCATTAATGGCTGAGCCATCCATCTCTCTAGCTCTACTTTGTGTTTTCCACCCTACCTTAAAGTGCCTTCCTTTTCTTTCATGAATCTCTAGCTTCATGACACACACACACACACACACACACACACACACACACACAATTTTAAATCTAGGTTGTGTATATGAAAAAAAAAACGTGAGTTATCTTCTGAACTAGTTTATATCGATTGGACTAGCTTATATTACTGTAATGATTTCGTTATACTCATTTTCCCAAATTGGCACAGTTTCATTTCACTTTATGACTTTTTAAAATTCCATTGTTCCATTAAACTTGTTTTCTTTATTCTCTAATCTGCCAATGGTTGCCAGAGCAGTCAGAGTGATCCCATGTCTGGGCTACTGTGAATACTGAAACAGTACACATTAAATATACAAGTATCTCTCTAGTGTGTTGACTTGAAGACCTCTGGGTATATGCTCAAGAGTGGACGTATAGCTAGGCAGGCAGTAACTCTAGCTTTTCTGGGAAATGTCCATACAGATGTCACAGTGGTATACATTTGAATTCCTGTCACTGATGCTTCAAGCCTACTCATTCTCTGACATTCTTTGTTGGTGTTCTTGAACACCAACATTTTGACTCAAATGTAATAGAAATTGAAAGTAGTTTTAATTTTTATTTTCTTGATGACTAATAATACTGTCTTAGCTAGCATTAATATTTCTGTGATGAAATATCATGACCAAAGCAACTTAGGGAAAAGGGGCCTATTTGGCTTATACTTCCACATCACTGATAATCGTAGAAGAAGTCAGGATAGGAACTCTAACAGGGCAGAAGCCTAGAGGCAGGAGCTGATGCAGAGGCCATGGAGGGTGTTGCTTACTGGCTTGCTCCTTATGGCTTGCTCAGCATGAACTCTTATGAAGCCAACGGGTCACTCAGACCACCCACAGTGGGCTGGATGCTCCCTCATTAATTACTAATTAAGAAAAAAATTACAGCTAGATCTTACACAGGCATTTTCTCAGCTGAGTCTTCCTCCTCTCAGATGACTCCAGCTGTGTCAAGTTGACATAAGCACAGATATTAAACAATATTTCAAGTATTAATCAACCATGTGTACGTCTTCTATTAAAACTGTCTGCTCAGTTTGTCACACTATCTACTCATTGGATGATCTACTGTTTATGGTGTTTAACTTTTTTGTTCTTTTCATAGTTCTTTTCATAGATCTTTTATCTTGTGTGTGATTTCGGTGAGTTTCTGCTCACTCTACTCTTTTCTGGGCGATAATTATTTCCTTGCCTTAGAAGCTTCGTAATTTCATGGAATTCTATTTGCTAATGTTGGGTGTTACTTACTGTACATTTTGTGTCATTCCAGAAATATTTGTATACCCTATACCATGAAGTATGTTATCTGTGGTTTTCTGTGTCCGTATCATGGATTCAGATCTTACATAAAGTTATTTGATTATTTTTTAATATAGGTGAAATCTAGTGATCTAGCTTCATTTGTCGACGTGCAGAAGTCCAGTTTTGCAGCAGCACTTGTTCAAGGAGCTATCTTTTATCCAATGTACATTTTTGATATATTTATAAAGTTTAGTTGCTCTGGTTGTGTGTGTCTGTTTCTGGGTCCTCTATTTCATTTCATCAGTCTGCACGAGTGTTTGTACCAGTGTGAGTCTGGTCTTGTGCCTATGCCATCTGAGGTCAGATGTTACAGCGTTGCTCCTGCATGGCTCTCCACATAGGACTGCTTCGGCTCTTTAGAGTATTCTGTGTTTCCAGTGAAGTTAAGGGGTTTTTCTTTTTAGCTGTTTGAAGCATGTCATTGAGAATTTAATGGGTGTTGTGTTGAATCTACAAATTGTTTTTAATATAATAGCAATTGACCTATATAATTTAGTCAATCTAAGAGCAGGAAAGGTCTTTCCATCTCCTCATGTCTTCTTCAGTTCCCTTTGGTTCTTATAGTTTTCATTATACTAGTCATTCACCCCCATTGCTGTTTATTCTTAGGTTTGTTAGAGATGGTGAAGTGGTTGTTTGTAGCTATTGTGAGAGTTTTCCTCTGATTTCTCTCAGAAAACACATTAAATTGTTTATATATATGTTATATATACATATATTTCATCATACCATAGTCAGAAGGATTCAAATCAATGAAACAACTGACAATAAATTCTAGGGAGGACTTTTTTAATATAACATATACACATTGTCAATAATTATTTGAGAAAGTGGTCAACATCTGCGCTATCTAGTTTTTTGCCAGTGACACATTGTATATATATATATCCTTATACTTATTTCACTTGAAGTATTTTTCAGTGTTAAATGTCTTGTAGAAGAAGTCATGTTACCTATAAATGGTGATATTTTAATTGTTTCTTTTATATTAAATAAGGCTTAGAAGAACAAGTACCTGTTTTGTTCCAGACTTTAGAACAAATACTCTCATTTTCTGCCTATTTAGTATAATGTTGGATATAGGCCTGTGACATATAGTTTCTATTATACTGAGCTGTGTTCCTTCTGTCCCCTCCTTTAGCATCTTTTTTTTTTAAATGAAGGTAAGTTGAGATTTGATAAAGACTTACTTCACATCTGTTGAGATGATTGTATGATAGCTGTCCTTAAATCTGTTTATGTAACATATTATTCTGATTAGATGAACCTTGCATTCTTACAATGAAATCAGCTTTGTCATGGTATACAATCTTCTTTTGTGTGTATATTATATGTGTGTGTGTTATTTGCTTGTGATGTGTACATGCTTTTATGTTTCTTTATGTGAGAGCTACACATATACATGTGTGTGGGAGTAAACCAGAAGTCACTGTTGTACGACTTTCTCTATTGTTCTACACTTTATTGTTTGAATAGGGTCTCTCATTTAGCTTACTGTTCTACAATTTGACAAGACTGTCTGGCCGAAAAGCTTCAAGAATCTTTGTCTACACCGCCTCAAAACTAATATTTTAAGTGCACATCATTGTGATAGGGTTTTACATGGGCTCTGGGATTTCAAATCAAGGTCCTCATGCTTGGACAGCAGGCATTTTAGTGACTGAACAACCTTCCCAGTTCCTAGTGTACTTCTCAGGATGTTTTTGAGTTTGTTTGCAAGTATTTATTTAGGAGTTTTGTATATAAGTTTTTCAGGGAAATTGGCCTGAAGTTTTCTTTTGGTTACTGCTGTTGTGGCCTTACATGGCTTTATAATCAGAGCAACACTGATGTATAGGTTGAACTTAGACATGTGCTTTCTATCTATTCTATGGAACAGTGTGGGTAGTATCATTAGCTTCACAAATGTTTTATAGAGTGCAGAAGAAAATACTTCTGGTCCTGAGTTTTTCTTTCTTTGGAGATTCTTGTTTCATTCTTATTGCCTATTATGAATCTGTTTGCATTTTCATATCATCTAGATGTAATTTTGTCAGGTTGTATGTATGCAGGAATTTGTCTACTTCTAAACTGTCCAGTTGGTAATTTTTTGTTTGTCTATTTAATGTGTGTATGTGAATATGTATGTGTTTGTGTGTGTGTTACATACATGCAGGCACCAGATGAAGCTGAATGCATTGGAGCTGGAGTTACAGGTGGCTGAGAGGTACACATGTGATGGAAATGCTTAGGATTGAACCTCAGATTAATACAAGAGGATCCAGTGCTCCTCAACACTGGGTCTGTATACTTCACTTAATATGGTCTTTTCTGTGTTCCATCCATTTACTGGAAAAGTTCATGATTTCATTTTCCTGTACAGACGAATAGTATTTCATGGTGAATACATACTACATTTTCATTATGTTTAGCAGTTGAAGGACATTTACATGGTTTCCATTTCTTGACTATTAAGAGTGCTGCAAAAATAAACATGACTGAGTAGAATAGTGCCAAGTCCCTTCAGTATAAGCATGGTAGAACTGGATCATACAGTGGATTTACTTTTAACTGTTTGAAAATTCTGCCAGCTGGATTCCATAATGGCTGGAACAGCTTGCACTCCCACCTCCAGTGAATGAGTATTATTCTTTCTTCACATCCACCCTAGCATTCATTGTCACTTGTATTTTTTGACCTTAATCATTCTGACCATGGTATGATGAAATCTTAAAAATTTTTTGACTTGTGTTTCTAATTTATAAGGATGAGATATGCTTTTTGAGATATTTCTTAGCTTTTTTATTTCATTTGAAAACCCTTTGTTCAAATCTATATCCCATTTTTATTGTTTATTTTTAAGGTTATAAAGACATTATATCATGAAGGTCTGTTCTACTTCAGAGAACTCTGATCCCTGTTTATGAAGTTCATGGTGTCTTTAGCTATAAAAATTTACCTTTTGCCTTTGAAGTAAAACCAAGGGCAGCAGCAATGGTATATATGTTTTGGGAGTCTCTTGTACAGCCCTGACCAACAGCTTAAAAGAGAACTTCTCATGTCTGGTATTAGAATATTTTGTTATATAGCCTCTGGTTCTTGGAAAGATCATTGTCAACCCAGATGAAGCAATGTCATTTAAGCTTTATATGTACATTTACACACTTAATTATGTACATTACAGTTATTATTTTACTTTTCTTAGGTAAATAGTAGGATGATTCCTTATGACTTTTTCAGACATCTCTACTGTAGCCCATTGTTTTTGACTGGGTTATTCACTTTCTTAATTCTTTATTCTTTGAATTCTTACACATTCTGCATATTAATCCTGTATCAGATCTATGGCTGACAAGGCTCTCCTCTCGCTCTGTAGGCTTCCTCTTTACTCAGTTGTTTTCATTAGTTGTACAGAGGTTTTAGCTTAATGACATCTCATTATCAGATGATAATTATCATCTTAATTCCTGGGGAAATGGAACCTTACTCAAGAAGTCTTTGCCTGCAGCTATGTCATGCAGGGAACTGCTAACGTATTCTTCTAGAAATCTCAATGTTTTATACGAACAGTGAGCTCTTTCATCCATTTGTGGTTAGTTTTCATGCAATGTGACCACTACAGGTCTAACCACATTCTTCCGCATACGGACATAAGTTTCCCCACACAACTTGTTGATAATGCTAACTTTTCCCAGTGTATGTTTTTGTCATCTTTGTCAAACATTTGATGAATGTAGATCCTCATGTTTGGTTCTTCTATTTTGCTCCATTTGGTCACATATGTCTGGTTTTATGGCAGTGTCATGCTTTTTTTTATTACTAGGACTTTGTAATAAATCCTGAGATCTGGAATTGTATGCTCCAGCATTATTATTTTTAATGTTTTTTTCCCCAGGATTTCTTTAGGTATATGTTTTGTTTGTTTGCTTTCTTGTGTTGTGATTCTAAATAAATTTTAAGATTTTTTTTCTATTTCTGTGAAATATGTGATTTTGGTTGAACATAAAGGTCTTTAGATTTGCCTTGTATTTATTAAGCTCTGTTTTTTTTTTAAAGATAGATTTAAAGTTTCCACCATAGAAGTATTTCATCTCACTGCTGAGGTTTCTTCCTAGATGCTTTATTGTGTTTGAGTATGTTGTGTATAGGAATATGTCCATAATCTCTTTCTCATCATATTTGTTGTTGGTATATATGAAAATGATTTTTGTAAGTTAGCTTTGTATCTTACCACATTGCTGAAAATCCCTTGTGTATAATATCGTGTTATCTGCACATAGAGATAATATGACTTCTTGTTTTCCTATCTTTATTTTTAAAGTTTCCTTTTCTTTCTTTATTAATCCAGATAATCAAACATAATATTAAAAAGGACTTGGAATAGCAGACAGTCTTGTCTCACTCCTGAGATCAATGGGATTGCTTTGAGTGTTTCTCTATTTAGGATGTGTTGGCTGTGGGTTTGTCACACTTTATTGCATTGAAGGATTGTCAGTTCAGCTCTCTCTAGGACTTTTATCATCATGTTGGTTGTTGCCACAGTTGTTTTCTTGAAGGTATTGAGATGATCATGTGATTTTTTCCTTAAGACCATTTATATGATTTATTACATATACTGACTTATGTATGATGAACTATCTCTGAATGTTGGGGATAAGCTAACACTTTCAGAGGGGATAATCTTTTTTGATCTATGCCTGTGTTTGGTTTGCAATTATTTTATTGGAAATTTTTAAAATCAAGATTATTGACCTATAGTTTTGATCTCTCTCTCTCTCTCTCTCTCTCTCTCTCTCTCTCTCTCTCTCTCTCTCTCTCTTTCTCTCTCTCTCCCTCTCTCTCTTTTCCCCTGTCTCTACTTTTCTTCCCCATTTCTTTACTTGGCTCAAGGGTCTGTTGTTCTTGTTTATTTTTTCAAAGAAATGGTTTCTTAGATTCATTGATTTTTCTCACTTACTGTGGTGGTTTGAAAATGCTTGGCCCAGGGAATGGCATTGTGTTGGGATTGTGGCATTGTTGGAGTAGGTATGTCACTGTGGGCTTTAAGACCTTCCTCCTAGCTGCCTGGAAGTCAGTCTTCTAGCAGCCTTCAGATAAAGAGACAGAGCTCTCAGTTCTGTCTGCACCATGCCTGCCTGGATGCTGCCATGCTTCTTCTGCCTTGCTATAATGGACTTAACTTCTGAACCTGTAAAACAGCCCCAATTAAATGTTTTCTTTAAGAGTTGCCTTGGTCATAATGTCTGTTCACAGTAGTAAAACTCTAGCTAAGACACTTGCTTTGTTTCTATTCATTAATTTCTGCTCTGATTTTCATTATTTCTTGTTATTGATAGGATTTGAGTTTGTTTTGTTCTTTTTTTTCAAATTCTTGAGTTTTGCCATTAAATCATTTACCTGTTCTTTTCTGTGGGAAAATAGGCCGCAGTGGTATCCCGGAGGTTGGTCCCACAAACAGGAGAAAGTCTAAGGTTCCAGAGGCTGGAGAAAAGGACACAAGAAAGTCCTTGGTTCCAAAAGGGTTTATTTTCATGGTGGATGGTAGATGGATCTGGATATACCTCCCCCCCCACCCCACCCGCCTGAAACTCAGAGTAGACCTGAGTTAAACAGGGAAGGAGAAAGGGGGAGGGTTTGGGGAAGAATGTTTAATTGGCTCTGCCCTCTGGCCTTCATTAGTATGTAAATCTCTTTAGGGCCTGAGGCCTGTAGTCACCTCCTCTACCTGTGCACTTTGGGAGGTGCTGTAATGGCCTACATGACTGAACAATGTAGGTCCATGGAGACTAGACTGCATGTCAGGACCCTGGGTTCTGGGGATGTGGCTGAACACCTGCCATTTCTTGCTTGGAGTCTTGGGGTTCCAGGCCCATGCCTAGCCATGAACCAAGATACCCTTATGCAGTCCCACACTTTTCCTCTTTCCTTAGTGAGGGAACTTAGAGCTATAAAGTTCCTTCATAGGACTGCTTTTAATATGCCTCAGAGGTTTGTTGTATTCTATTTTAGTTTTCATTTAGTTTTACAAATTATTTTTCTTGTTTTCCCCTTTTATCCATTCATAATTCAGCAATAGATTGTTTAATTTCCATGAGTTTGAATGGTTACTAGTAACTCATTTGCTGTTTATTACTGAATTTTTAAAGATTTGCTTTATGTCTTAACAAAATTTCTATGCCTACTGGATGGAATGTGTATATTTTAGTGGTTGTGTGAAATATTATATAGATATCTATTAAGTCTATTTGATATATGATGTCATTTAATTTTGATGCTTATTACTTTTTGTCTAGATGAAAATTCTGTTGTAGACACTGAGGTAATAAAATCACTTATTATTATTATAATTATTATTATTAATATCATCTCTGTCTTTAATTTTAATTGTACAGTTTTTATGAAAGTGGGATACTTATGTTTGGAGAGTATATGTTTAAGATAGTAAAGCTTTCTTGGTTAATTGATTAGGCTGAATTATCCTCTTCTGCTTATTTTGGCATCTACTAAGATAGCATGTGGACTTGCTTTCTGGTCCCATTTGCTTGAAATACTTTTTCTCAACATTCACTTCAAAATGGCACCTATCGTGAAAACTAAGATGAACTTCTTGCAGATAACAGAAAAAAATGGACCTTATTTTGTAATACATTCACCCAGCCATTGTCTGTCTGTCTTTTCTTTTTTATTGAGGCAAGGTCTCTCTGTAATCTTGGATGTCCTAGAACTCACTATGTAGACCAGCCTGGACTTGAATTCATATAAATTTGCCTGCCTTTGACTCCCAAGTTCTAGGACTAAAGGTGTGCACTGATATACATGGCCAGCCTGTGTGTTTTGATTGGAGTGTTAAGGCTGCAAATAGTTTAACTTATTATTGAAAGATGTGTGGTTATTGCAATCCTTTTGCTTTGCTGTTTGTGTTCTTCATCACACTTTATATTTTCAGAAATTATTGTTTTATTTGTTTACTTTCTAAAGACACTTAACTATGCTTACTTCTCTCTTTAGTCCAAGATATTGCTTCTAACAGTCTCTTTAGCATAGGTCTACAGATACAAAAGTTTTGGCTGTTTGTATCATGGCAATACTGTCTTTGTTTTATATAATTAGGGTATTATCTATAATTTAACATGAGTATCCTTCCCAGTCTTGTGTATTGGGTGTTCAGTATGTTTCTTATATCTGTACTGGTATGTCTGTTATTTTGAGAAAGTTTTCTTCCATGATCTTGCTTAATTAAGATTCTGTATGTGCCATTTCCCTAGGATTCTTCTCCTTCATCTATGTCTATAATTCAATGATTTGATTATTTCATGTTTTCTCATAGTTTCCACTTGTTCCTTTCCTGTGCTTTCTCCTCATATTATTTGTGTGGTTTCACTTTGTCATCAAACCCTAATATTCTATGTCTTGCTGGATTAATTTTACTTGTAAGGCTTTTCCCTGAGTTCTACTTGGATTATTGAGAGTTTCAATTTGATCTTCATTCAACTTATTCTCTCTTCAACATTTCCCTCTCTTCGTTTAATTAGTTTATGTATCCTGGATTGTCTTTGTCACTTTATTCAGCCTTGTGTTTGTGTTTCCTGAACATCATTCAGAGATATATCATTTTAAAATTTTTAAAACTTCATTCAGTTGTTTCTTGTGTCTACCATCTTGATCTTTCATATTGTCTTTATCTGTGTGATGAGACCTAGGCATTTGGATGACATCATTTGTTTGGTGTCTGATGGGGATACAATAAGGCTGGGAATAGAGCATAGTGTGTTCAGGCCTGAGAATTGGGTGTGTCAGGAGTAGGATGGAGTTGAAGGTATCAGGAAGGCTTGGGCTGGTTTGTGTTTTGCCTAAAATGTGGAGGTTGGGAACTACAGTGGTGAAACTGACCAGAATAGGCCAGGGCATGAGATGAGGAACCTGATCTCCTTCTGGGATTTGGGAATGGCTCAGGGAGGGTAGAATGAGGAGGACTTATTAAGATAGGCTACAGTATATGTGCCAGGTCTAATTGTTTTAACTGGATAGTTTCTTTATTGGATTTGGTTTGCAAGAATTAGTATTTTTGCATCTATATTCATAAGGGAAATTTGTCTGAAGTTCTCTTTCTTTGTTGGGTCTTTGTGTGGTTTAGGTATAAGCATAATTGCTTCACAGACCAATTGGGTAGTGTTCCTTCTGTTTCTATTTTGTGGAATAGTTTGAATAGTACTGGTATTAGGTCTTCTTTTAAGGTCTGATAGAATTCTGTATTAAAACCATCAGGTTCCGGCCCTATTTTTTTTTTTTTTGGAGAATTTTAATGACTGCTGCTATTTCTTTTGGGATTATCGGACTGTATAGATGGTTTATCTGATCCTGATTTAACTTTGGCACCTGGTATCTGTCTAACAAATTGTCCATTTCAATCATATTCTCCAATTTTGCTGAGTATAGACTTTTGTAGTAGGATCTGATGATTTTTTTTTAATTTCCTTAGTTTCCATTGTTATATCTCCCTTTTCATTTCTGATTTTATTAATTTGGATACTGTCTCTGTGCTCTCTGGTTAGTCTGGCTAAGGGTTTATCTATCTTGTTGATTTTCTCAAAGAACCAGCTCCTGGTTTTGTTGATTCTTTGCATAGTTCTTTTTGTTTCTACTTGGTTAATTTCAACCCTGAGTTTGATTATTTCCTGCCTTCTACTCCTCTTGAGTCTATTTGCTTCTTTTTGTTTGAGTTTTCAGGTGTGCTGTCAAGTTGCTAGTGTATGCTCTCTCCAGTTTCTTTTGAGAGGCACTTAGAGCTATGGGTTTTCCTCTTAGCACCACTTTCACTGTTTCATTGTTTTGGTATGATATTCCTTCATTTTCATTAAATTCTAAAACATCTTTAATTTCTTTCTTCATTTCTTCCTTGACCAAATTATCATTGAGTAGGGCATTGTTTAGCTTCCATGTATATATGGGCTTTCCATTGTATTTGTTGTTATTGAAGACCAGCCTTAGTATGTTGTGATCTGATATTATGCATGGGATTATTTCAATCTGCTTGTATCTGTCGAGGCTTGTTTTATGACACATTTTGTCGTCAGTTTTGGAGAAGGTTCTATGAGGTCCTGAGAAGAAGGTGTATTCTTTTTTTTAGTATGAAATTTTCTATAGATATCTGTTAAATGCATCTGGTTCATAACTTTTGCTAGTTTCACTGTGTCTCTGTTTAGTTTCTGTTTCCATTATCTGTCTATTACTGAGAGTGGGGTGTTGAAATCTCCCACCATTATTGTGTGAGTAGCAATGTGTGCTTTGAGCTTTAGTAAAGTTTCTTTTATGAATGTGGGTACCCTTGCATTTGGAGCATAGATGTTCAGAATTGAGAGTTCATCTTGGTAGATTTTTCCTTTGATGAGTATGTAGTGTTCTTCCATATCTCTTTTGATAACTTTTTGTTGAAAGCCGATTTTATTCCATACTAGAATGGATACTCCAGCTTGTTTCTCTTGGGACCATTTGCTTGAAAAAAATTTTCCAGCCTTGTACTCTGAGGTAGTGTCTGTCTTTGTCACTGAGGTGTGTTTTCTGTATGCAGCAAAATGTTAGATCCTGTTTATGTATCCAGTCTGTTAGTCTATGTCTTTTTATTGGGGGAATTAAATCCATTAATGCTAAGAGATATTAAGAAAAAGTGATTGTTGCTCCTTGTTATTTTTTTTTAGAAGTGGAATTATGTTTGTGTCTATCTTTGTTTATGTTTGTTGAAAGAAGATTACTTTCCTGCTTTTTCTAGGGTGTAGTTTCCCTCTTTGTGTTGGAGTTTTCAGTCTATTATCTTTTGTATGGCTAGATTTGTGAAAAGATATTGTGTAAATTTGGTTTTGTCATGGAATATCTTGGTTTCTCCATCTATGCTAATTAAGAATTTTACTGGGTATAGTAGCCTAGGCTGGCTATTTTCTAGTTCCATTCATTTGCCTAAGAATTTCATGAATTCATTGTTTTTAATAGCTGAGTAGTATTCCATTGTGAAAATGTACCACATTTTCTGTAACCATTCCTCTGTTGAAGGACATCTGGGTTCTTTCCAGCTTCTGGCTTTTATAAATAAGGCTGCTATGAATGTAGTGGTGCATGTGTCCTTGCTTTATGTTGGAGCATCTTTTGGGTATATGCCCAAGAGTGGCATAACTCAGTCCTTTAGGTAATACTATGTCCAATTTTCTGAGGAACCACCAGACTGATTTTCAGAGTAGTTGTATGAGCTTGCAATCCCACCAACAATGAAGGAGTGTTCCTCTTTCTCCACATCTTCGCCAGTATCTACTGTCACCTGAGTTTTTGATCTTAGCCATTCTGACTGCTATGAGGTGGAATCTCAGGGTTGTTTTGATTTGCACTTCCTGGATAAGTAAGAATGTTGAACATTTCTTTAGGTGCTTTTTGGCCATTTGAGTTTCCTCAGTTGAGAATTCTTTGTTTAGCTCAGTACCCCATTTTTTTGATAGGGTTATTTGGTTTTCTGGAGTCCAATTTCTTGAGTTCTTTGCATATATTAGATATTAACCCTCTCTCAGATGTAGGATTGATAAAGATTGGCTGCTGTTTTGTCCTTTTCCTTACAGAAGCTTTTGAATTTTGTCAATCCTTGCTCTTAGAGCATAAGCCATTGGTGTTCTGTTCTTGAACTTTTCCCCTGTGCCCAAGTATTTGAGACTTTCCCCCCACCTTCTCTTTTATTAGTTTCAGTGTATCTGATTTATGTGAAGCCCCTTTATCCACTTTGCAAATTCATTTGGAATAGCAAAAAACCTAGGATAGTTGAAACTTTTCTCAACTACAAAATAACTTCTGGGGGAAATCACCATCCCTTACCTAAAGCTGTACTACAGAGCAATAGTGATACAAACTGCATGGTATTGGTACAGAGACAGGTAGGAAGATCAATGGAATAGAATTGAAGACCCAGAAATGAACCCACAGACCTATGGTCATTTGATCTTTGACAAAGGAGCTAAAACCATGCAGTGGAAAAAGGACAGCATTTTCGACAAATGTTGCTAGTTCAAATGGAGGTCAATATGTAGAAAAATGCATATAGATCCATTCTTATCTCCTGGCACATCTTTTTTTATATACACTATTCGTTTAAGTATCTTCTGCATTGTTGGCTTGCTAGTCAACAATGACTTTGTGATTATTTTGAAATGTCCTTATACATTTGTCAATTTTAAAATAAAGTATAGTTGGCTATAGTTGTCTTAGTAGTTACTTTCTTGCTTACTTTTTTGAATCTTTCTCTAATCATTTTTATTATTATTATTTTTATATTCCAATCACTGCCCCTTCCTGTCCATGCCTCACACAGTCCATCCCCTACCACCTTTTTCCTCTATGAGGGTGGGGTTCCCCTAGATATCCCCCAACCCTGGTATATCAAGTCTCTGCTGGGTTAAATGCATCCTCTCTCACTTAAGACAAGGCAGCCCTGTTGGAGAATGGATCCCACAGTCAGGCAACTGCTTTATAGACAGCCCCCATTCCAGTTGTTGGGGGACTCGCATGGAAAGAGATTGAGTTGCACATCTGCTATATATGTGCTGGGGGCCTTGGTCCAGCCATTTATGCCCTTTGGTTAGTGGCTCAGTCCCTGAAAGCTCTCAAGGGTCCAGGTTAGTTGACTCCTTTGTTCTTCATATAGAGTCCCTATCGCTTTCAGTGCCTTCAATCCTTCTCCCAACTGTTCTCTCCAGTGTTTGGATGTGGGTCTCTGCATCTGTTTCAGTCAGCTACTGGGTGAAGTCTCTCAGAGGACAGTTATGCAAGACTCATGTATGCAAGCATAACAGAGTATTACTAATAATTTCAGAGATTGGTGCTTGCTAGTGAAATGGGTCTGAAGTTGGGCCTGATATTGGTTGGCTATTCCTCCAGACTCTGCTCTATCTGTCTCCCTGCATTTCTTTCAGACAGGACAAATTTTGAGTGTAAAGTTTTGTGGTGGGTTGGTGTCCTTACTTTCAGAAACTTTATTTTAACTTTCAGTTAAAATAAACCATCCCATGCACTCTATGCTTTGGGGATTGCTGATAATAGATCTGACATTATTCTAATATATTTGACCTTGTTGGTGAATTGGAGGGTTTTGTTGTTGTCATTTTGTTTTTTTCCCTTACAGCTTTTAATATGGTTTCTTTAAAATTTTCTGACACATTTGATACACTATTCCCTAGAGAGGTTCTTTTATTGTGTTCATTTGGAGTCTAAATACCTCTTGTTTTGTTTGTTCGTTTGTTTGCTTGTTTTTGTTTGGTTGGTTTTTTGTTTTTTGTTTTTTTCAAGACAGGTTTCTCTGTGTAGCCCTGGCTGTCCTGGAACTCACTCTGTAGACCAGGCCGGCCTCAAACTCAGAAATCCACCTGCTTCTGCCTCCCAAGTGCTGGGATTAAAGGCGTGTGCCACCACAGCCCGGCTCCTCTTGTGTTTGGATGCCATTTCTTTCTCTAGTTTCTGGCAAATTTCTGCTATAATTTCTCTGTGTAGATCTTCCATACCGTTTGTTTTCATCACAGCTCTTCATTATCCTGTGGACTTTGGGGTTTGATCCCCATTGTATCCTGAGGCCTTTAATGATATGTTCATGCTATTATTTATTGGTGTTTGGATGCAGCATTTCACTATCACATCCTCTGGTTCTGTTGCTCATTCTTCTGCACAGTTGATTACAATCACGATGATTTTTGCTGCTTTTTTCTCTCATGCTTACTGACTGAGATGTTCATTTCTTGCATCTCTATGTTTCCATTTCAATTTTATTGAAGAATTTTTTGCTTATTCTTTCTCTCCTCTCTCATTTGTCAACTTTATCTCTGTGTTACTCATTTATTCTCCAAGTTCTGGCCTGAATTCATATACTTGGCTTTACATTCTTTTAGGCCATTCTTCACTTTTACAAGAAACTTCTGAGTGCTTCACCCCAAATTTTATTATTTCAGTATCTTCGCATTTGATATACGAGAAGCTACAATCTTTAAAGGACTCAGCAACCCTCGCGTTCCTTTGTGTATTGCTGTGTTCTTATCTGTGTATCTGTTGATTTTGATATCTCTCCAAGCTTTATATTATCTTTTTATTCCATAAGCTTACACAACTCCAGGATTACTCAGAGAGTGAAAAAACTATGGTTGTAACAACACTAAATCATACAAGACATAGAAATATACTCAAAATTGATGCAAGCTCACTAATAAATCACAAGTAACCATGAAACAAAAATTTCACTAATTAGAATGTACTATGAAGTTAAAATTATTCAATGTGAGTGTAGAAATATTAAATAACATGAAAGAAACTGGAAAAAGGGAAGAAGTTGACTTAAAGTAAGTTTACATAAAATAAAAAGAGTGGGACTTCTTTCAAAGCTCAACATCTGAAAATATGAAAAGTATTTTTAATTGATTTCCCAGACAAATTTTTAAATTACATAAATATGATGGGGGTGGTTTAAGTAAAAACATGAAAAATATTAAAAACAAAAAACTAAGCCAATAATTTCAAGCCCAAATATGACTCAAGATAAGGAAATCTTGGGGCAAAGAAAAGGAAAAGAAACTACAGAAAAAAAAGCCTTTACAAAGTAACTCAAAAGAATATAAATAAAATTAGATGACTATATAAAGGGAATTACAAACATGTGTTTTTAAGTACAATAACATAAAACATTTGCTATGATCTAATAAAAATAAAATAGATAAAAAAATCAAAAGTTTAATTTTTTTTATATCTATTTATTTTTATGGTATGAGTGTTTGCTTGCATGTATGTATATGTACCAAGCGCTCCAGTAGAGGGCATCAGGACCCTCCCCTCCAGAACTGGAGTTATCTAAGGTTGTGAGGCATCATTTAGGTGCTAGGTATTGAACCAAGGTCTTTTGCAAGAGCAACAACTGGTGGATGTTTGTGTTTTAAGAAGTATAGAAGTCGCTTCTTTTTGGGGGTCCTTGAAGACTGGAGTCAGCCATTTCCCTGCATAGGGACTTTTATGATTTTATTAAAATGTGATTTCTGTCCCTGAGATAAAGCCCACATCACATTTGCATATGTTAAGTCATCCTTGCATCTGAGAAATAGGGCCAACTTGACCCTACTGTATGATCTTTTAATTTGTTGAACTCAGTTGACAAGTACTTTATTGGTGTTCTCATTAATATTCTACATTTTCTGATTTCATTTAATTATTTGAATTCTTTTGAATGACTTTTAAAAACCATCTTACTTTAAAATTCTATGGCAAACCTTTTTCACCTAAGTTTGTGTGTGTGTGTGTATGTGTGTGTGTGTGTGTGTGGTTTTAAAAGCAAAGAGTTCTAACATTTATCTCATGTTTTCTGTGCTCTTTTATTGAGATTTTCACATCTCTAACCACTGTTAGAAGTGACCTCCTTTGTGTGTAATTTTCCTGACATTTTGTTGCGAGTGTCACTATATATAAAGTGCTAGCTTTCTTTCCAGGTAACTATTTTATGTTTGATATATTTATCTCTGCCTATAGTTAATGATTTTTGTGCCCACTGCTTATTCTAGAGGAGTTGGAACGATCCTGTATAGCTCGTTTAAGTGTATGGACACACTCTAGGGGCTGTGAAGATGGCTCAGTGGCTAAAGTTAAAATCCCCAGTAACCCAACAAAGCCAAGCATATGTGTGCCTATAAGGTCAGCATTTGCTTGGACTGACAGGCATATCCTGGAAACTCACTGGCTGGATAGCTTAGCTGAAACAGTGAGCTCTAGGTTCAGTGAGAGATCTTGTATCAAAAGAATAAGGGGAAAAGTAGTAGAGGTCCTCTGACATCAACATACATAGATAACACCCATGTGTGCCTACATGTACAACACCACACATACACATGAGTGGGGATGCCCTAGCAGCTCAGGCAATTGGGAAGTATAGAATAATGAGTGTTGGATGCTCCTTGGTGGCCATTTACACATTTGGTTTATCCCCTCTCTGTTAATGGGGTTTTCTGAGGTTCTGTTAATGCTAGCTTTCCTATTAACAAAAATCTCAGGCCCTAGCAGCTCCAGCAATAGTGAGGAATCCCATGTATATGTCATAGGACCAGACAATGGTGAGAGCCCAAAGTTACATTAGGTAAACACCACATCTGTTACATTGACATCCACTTACACTTCTGTCCATGGGCAGACACAGCACTGGTGCAGGACAGTGGGAAGGACAATGTAGATGGTATAGCAACCAGAATTGTAATATTCTTTTCATACCAAATGGAGTGTGTACCCGAGGAGAGGATTGCATGGTGATTTGAATAAGAATGGCTCTCATAGGCTCATATATTTGATTGTTTGATTCTCAGTTAGTAGAACTGTTTAGTAAGGATTAGGTGGTGGAGCCTTGTTGGAGGAGATATGTGTCACTAGGGGAAGCCTTTGAGGTTACAAAAGCCCACACCATCTCACCCTCCTTCTCCTCCCTCCCTTCTTCCATTTATAATCCATATTTCAGAAACTCTCAATTACTGTTTCAGAGCCTTACCTACCTGTCTGCCTGCATGCCACCACATTGCTTCCTCCCATGATGATTACAGACTAACCCTGTGAAACAGAGCAAGCAGACAACTAAATGGTATCTTCTATAAGTATTTTTGGTGATGGTGTCTCTTCACATCAAAAGTAGCTAAGACTCCAGCTCTCTGTCAGTCCGGAACAAGCGAGCAAGGTAGAGGCAGGAGAGGCTCCTGTTGGACGGCAGGAGCGGAGCAATGCCTAAATCAAATGAACTTGTTTCTTCAAGTTCTTCAGGCAGTGATTCTGACAGTGAAGTTGAAAAAAAGTTAAAGAGGAAAAAGCAAGTTGTTCCAGAGAAACCTGTGAAGAAGCAGAAGCCTGAGGAGACTTCTAGAGCTCTGGCATCCTCCAAGCAGAGCAGCAGCAGCAGAGATGACAACATGTTCCAGATTGGAAAGATGAGATATGTCAGTGTTTGGGACTTTAAAGGAAAAATTCTAATTGATATTAGAGAATATTGGATGGACTCAGAAGGTGAAATGAAACCAGGGAGAAAAGGTATTTCTTTAAACATGGAACAGTGGAGCCAGCTGAAGAAACAGATTTCTGACATAGATGACACAGTAAGTTTTTTTTTAAAAAAAAAGTAGCTAAGATTGATGTCAGTTGGAGGTTTATATACCCTTGCCTCTGCACTATATAAGCAGAAGCCAGGCAGTGGGGCAGGGTGATGCCTAGAAGCTGTCAGTTTCTCACAGTTGCCTCAACGTGCTGCATTGGGTGTGATAGCACTAGAAACCATATTCCTCTCAAGCTTCTGAGGAACAGGTACCTTAGCAGTGGCTCAACAGAATCCTATGAGTGGCTGCCTTTAGTCTGACCCTGGATCATGTCTACCTGGTTTAGAGAACAAATGTTCTGTCCTCATCCAATCTCAAGGGTAGCACTTCCTTTCCCATACATACTTTCATGGCCATTCCACAAACAGTGTGGTGAATCTAGTGGGCTTGACTTGTCACATTGATGAGTTTTTGAGAAACCTGTCCTCTGAGCCAGTGCCACCTTTGGAGTCCAAAAGATGAGAACAGGCGAAGGTTGCTAACCTCTTGGAGGAGCCCAAGGTCAAACAACAAGTCAACTACTCAGGAAAATTCTTGGTTCATAGCCTGGGCATAACTGGGAGATGATGTAAGATACTTTCCCAAATGCACTGAGTCGACTGAGGTTGCCTAATTTACTGAAAGCCTAAAACTATTGTGAAACTTTCCAGTTCCCTCACTGGTGGTGTTTTCTGGAACTTTCTCTTTCACCCTGACCTCTAAGTAGGAAATTCACCATTCCCTTGCTTTGGAACGGTAATGAGAGTTCTAGGGAATTTTTGTTTCTCTGTCTGTAGTGTTATTCCCCTAATAGGCTAAGTCTTCTAAGTCTTACAATAGTCTAGGCTCTGTATTATTGACTTGAGGTGTTTCCCTCTGGCCATTAACCTCAAAAACTCAACTATATGTGTTTCTATTATTTTTGGTTCTTTTGGGGAAGAAGAGGTGAGTGCTAGCTGTTTTATTTCTCCATCTTGAACTCTATAACCTAATTTTCTAAATATATGCTCCAATACTCTCTTTTAAAAATAAAATTTAAAAGTGTAGATACATGTTTCTTTAATCCTCTGTGTGGGTTGCTTTTCTTTTTTTGTGTGTAAGTGTAACTGGGTAAATAGTGAATTTAAGTGCTTAGATGTAGTCCTTTTGGGTTCTCAACTGTTTACTAGTACTAACCATTGAAGGCAAATCGTCAGTCATTTGCTTTTTTTTTTCTTTCTTAAATTTGGATAGTTTGTTTAATATTGAAACCTGAAAGCCTAAAGAGGCTAAGTCTTCTAGCTGTGACATTTTCATTGTAGATTTTATAATGAATTTTGAGAATTCCAACTCAAATTTAAACTCTGACAATGTTGGATACTGTTAATCCCTTCAGTAACTCCAATAAAGAGGCTAATACTGTTAATATATTTTAATTCCTTAGTATTTATTTAACTAAATTCACAAATTCACCCTTATGACTTCTGGATCTTATTTCTGGGAATTCCTATTCCTTTTTTTTTTCTAACCTTTGATGGCTCTTGCTATGTCTCAACTTAACACACTTGGAAAAGAGAACTGTGAACAGTCGGTTTCACTGGATTCACATATGATATGCCTGAGGGACATTTACTTAATTGCTATGTGAAGGAGGATCCAAACCACTGTGGGTGATGCCACCCCCATGCAAGTGATCCTGGTAGCATAAGAAAGCAGGCCGAACATAGGCAAACAGCAAGGCAGTCGGCAGGCTTTCTCCATGGCCTCTGCTTCAGCTTCTGCCTCCGAGTTTCTGCTTTGAGCTTCTTCTCTGACTTCCCTGAGGTGTGGAAGTGTAGCTAAATAAACCCTTTCCTAACCCAGGTTGCTTTTGGTTGGTGGTTTTATCACAAGAAACTAAACAAGGATATTGCCATTAAATACATCAAAGAGTACAAAAAATAGTTCATGTGCCTGGGGTGGTCACCATTTTCCCCCATTCTAAGCTACAGTTCCCTTTGTATTTTATTCCTCTTTTAATGCTTTTCTTCAATGATTAATTTCAACCCAAGACCTTCCATATGCTAGGCAGCTACGCTACCACTGCGCGCATGCCTAGCCCTTTGGGTATTATACTTAATGACTTACTGTTCACTAATAGGTGTGGCTTTGTATTATGATATTTAGCATATGCTGGAATGTCATTATAGATCAGCTAACAAACAAGCCACAAATAAATTCTATCACAATTCTTGTAAGATCTTTGTAGTGATCCTGTCTGTATTATAATTGTGCTAGTATGATTGTATTATTATCTCCACCCTATGGGATAATCTTCAGAACAGGTTAAATAAATACAGACATTAATATATAGCACCCAGTTTTCACTGACAATGCATCTCTGTCTTTGCCTCAAACTTTACACTTCTGTTTTAGGGATCTGTGTCGCCACCCCATAATGTGGTAATGTTATCTTATTCTCCCTTTCTCAACTTATTAGACAAAATGTAGGCTGTAATCAAACGTGTAGGTCAGAATAACAACAAATGATGTCTTCATGTTTTCATGTGTGCTATAAACATTTGAAATATACATGAAAATAGTTAACATGTAATATTTGGTATACATACTATCAATTACAGTTTATATGAAATTCAAATTTAGTTAGACATTGTGTTACAATGATAAATGTGACAAATTTACAAGTTCCTCCATACTCTACTGAAATTGTTTTCTAAGAGACTGAGGGAAAGGAGGTCCAGGGACAAGCCCAAATCAGGATCTAGCTCAAGGGAAGGCCCATGCCTGACACTATTACTGATGCTATGGTGTGCTTATAGACAAGAGCCCAGCATGGCTACCCTCTGAGAGGCCCAACAAGCAGCTGACTGACACAGACACAGATACTTACACCCAACCAATGGACAGAAGCCAGGGACCCCTGTGGCTGAATTACGGAAAGGCTGGAAGAAGTTGTGGAGGAGGGTGATCCCATAGGAAGACCAGCAGTCTCAACTAACCTGAACCCCAAAATCTCTCAGACACTGAGCCACCAACCAGGTAGCATATACTAGCTGGTCAAAGGCCCCTGACACATAACAGAAAATTGCCTGGTCTGGCTATGCTAGCCATCTTCCAAATAGATGCAAGCATTTCCTGATTCTGAAAGTTCTATTTTAGATATTTTCTTCTAATTTTTAGCTTTATGAATGAGGAATGGGGAAAAAATCAATTCCGGGATCCTTATGCAGATGTTGGCAGTGGTGCATCTATATACTTTATAATTTCCCAAGCATTCTAGTGGCTGACAGTGAAAAGGCCAGTCACGTTGAGGTATAATGACCCTTCCAACATGGAACTGTATAGCATCATTAGAATCTATCCATAGCATCAAAGAAAGCTCTTTGTGAAAGATGGTGGACTGTTGCACTTCCCAATGTATTCTAGGTGGTGCTGTGGTTTTGTGTTTGAGTTTTTAAGAATTCACAGATGCATGCTGTAATGACTCAGTGATGCTGAGCCCCAGGGATGCTGAGCCCATGTTTCTGTCCCAGTAATAAATGTGTCATTGAAGGCCTGCTTACCTCTTGCCTGCTTTACATTTACTCCAGACAAGACACGCAACTTGTTTTCTTTTTACAAGAATTCTGTCTTTTTAACTACTCTGGGGATACAGTCAATCATCCACCCTTTAGATCACTTAGAATTCTATCCAGATCCAGGACCATCTACCACTGACTAGCAATCTTCACAGTACAAACAAAGTCTTTGGTGTAAGAAAACATCTTCAGGATTGGTCTTGACATTCCTAGTTCAACACGTTCCCAGCTACTAACTCTTCTTAAATAAGTCATGTATTCAGTTCAGTTCAAAGCCTGACAAAGGTTATAAATCTTGTTTAGTGTAAATGTGCAATGCCTCATGCTATGTTTCAACTTCCCAAACACAAGCTGACTGGCCAACTTTGCCTATTTGATTTCTTCCAGCTGGTTTGTTGTCTGTCTTAATTTACCCTTGTTTTTTGCCTTAATGACTTTGCAGAGAGTCCGAGTCATTTGTGAGAATTATCTTTTTTATGGCTATGCTGTTTGAGCAACAGAACATAAGTGTGGTGTTAATTACATCTGTTTGGACTTTGTGGAACAAACATGGCATCTTTTTTTCTTTTGTCAGGAATATGATAACTCCTTAAGAGACTGGGAAGTGGGTTCTGCTTCTTCAGTGATGGGATGGTATGCAGGCCACCCTGTTTACCTACCTGTCCCTTTTGTGTTAGTATGAAATGTATAGCAATCTGTTAAATCCATTTGGTCTATAACTTCTGTTAGTTTTACTGTGTCTTTGTTTAGTTTCTTTTTCCATGATCTGTCCATTGCTGACAGTGGGGTGTTGTGTCCTTTTTGAGTTCCTAACTTTTTTCCACTTGTTTACAGTACAAGGGCTTTAGCCACCTCTCCATCTACCTACCCCACTGGTATTATTAGTTCATTCAAGAGAAAATTCAGCAGCAAACCCATCTAATCCTGGTACTTTCCTTCTTGAACTATTACTGCTTCAATATCAGTTATAGTTCTATTCAATTTTTTAAGTTTTTTTATATACTTGTGGTCACTTACATATTGTCTATGAATGCTTTATTCTAAAAATTTTTTAAGTAAGTTTTAAAAATTTGGTTGATTCAAAGCACACAGTGCACCACACACAATAATAGTGGGAAGCTTCAACACCCCACTGTCAGCAATGGACAGATCATGGAAACAGAAACTAAACAGGGACACAGTAAAACTAACAGAAGTTATAGACCAAATGGATTTAACAGATTACTATACATTTCATACTAAAACAAAAAAATACAACATCTGCTCAACACTTCATGGTACCTTCTCCAAAATGGACCGTGTAATTGATCACAAAACAGGCCTCAACAGATACAAGCAGATTGAAATAATCACATGCATTTTATCTGATTACCACAGACTACGGCTGGTCTACAATAGCAACAAAAACAATGGAAAGCCCACATACACATGGAAGCTGAACAATGCCCTACTCAATAAGAACTTGGAAAAAATAAAGAAAGAAATTAAAGACTTTAATGAAATTTAATGAAAATGAAGACACGTCATACCAAAACTTGTGGGACACAATGAAAGCAGTGCTAAGATAAACTCATAGCTCGAAGTGCCTCTCAAAAGAAATTGGAGAGAGCATACACTGGGAGCTTGACAGTACACCTGAAAACTCTAGAACAAAAAGAAGCAAACACACCCAAGAGGAGTAGAAGGCAGAAAATAATCAAACTCAGGGCTGAAATCAACCAAGTAGAAACAAAGAGAACTATGCAAAGAATCAACAAGACCAGGAGCTGGTTCTTTGAGAAAATCAACAAAATAGATAAGCCCTTAATCAGACTAACCAGAGGGCACTGAGACAGTATCCAAATTAACAAAATCAGAAATGAAAAGGGAGATATGACAACAGTAACTGAGGAATTTCAAAAAATCATCAGATCCTACTACAAAATCTTATACTCAACAAAACTAGAAAATCTGGATGAAGTGGACAATATTCTAGACAGATACCAAATACCAAAGTTAAATCAGGATCAGATAAACCATTTAAACAGTCCTATAACCCCGAAAGAAATGTCAGCAGTCATTAAAAGTCTCCCAAGCCCCTCCCTAAAAAAAACCCAGGACCAGATAGGTTTAGTGCAGAATTCTATCAGACCTTAAACAAAGACATAATAACAATATTCTTCAATCTATTCCACAAAATAGAAACAGAAGGAACACTGTCCAACTTGTTCTATGCAGCTACAATTATGATCAAATCTAAACCACACAAAGACACAACAAAGAAAGAGAACGTCAGACCAATCTCCTTTATGAGTATCAATGCTAAAATACTCAATAAAATTCTCATAAACTGAATCCAAGAACACATCAAAATGATCATACACGACGATCAAGTAGACTTCATCTCAGGGATTCAGGGATGGTTTGATATAGGAAAATCCATCAACTTAATCCACTACATAAACAAATTCTATTTTTTTTTTTTTTTGGTTTTTTTGAGACAGTTTCCCTGTGTAGTCCTGGCTGTCTTGGAACTCACTCTGTAGACCAGGCTGGCCTCGAACTCAGAAATCCTCCTGCCTCTGCCTCCCAAGTGCTGGGATTAAAGGCATGTGCCACCACTACCCGGCAAACAAATTCAAAGAAAAAAAACCACATGATCATTTCATTAGATGCCGAAAAAGCACTTGACAAAATTCAACACCCCTTCATGGTAAAAGTCTTGGAAAGATCAGGAATTCAAGGCCCATACCTAAACATAGTAAAGGCAATATACAGCAAGCCAGTGGCCAACGCCAAACTATATGCAGAGAAACTTGAAGCAATCCCACTAAAATCTGGGACTAGACAAGGCTGCTCACTCGCTCCCTATATATTTAATATAGTACTTGAAGTTGTAGCTAGAGCAATTAGACAACAAAAGGAAGTCAAAGGGATACAAATTAGGAAGGAAGAAGTCAAAATATCACTATTTGCAGATGATATGATAGTATATTTAAGTGGCCCCAAAAATTCCATCAGAGAACTTCTAAACCTGATAAACAACTTCAGCAAAGGGGCTGGATATATAGCCATACTATACTCAAAGGATAAACTGTTTGAGAAAGAAGTTAGGGAAATGACAACCTTCACAACAGTCACAAACAATATAAAATATCTTGATGTGACTCTAAACAAAAAAAGTGAAAGAACTGTATTAAAAGAGCTTCAAGTCTCTGGAGAAAGAAATCGAAGAAGACCTCAAAAGATGGAAAGATCTCACGTGCTCGTGGATTGGCAGGATTAACAGATTAAAAATGGCCATCTTGTCAAAGCAATGCACAGATCCAATTCAATCTCCATCAAAATTCCAACTCAATTCTTCATTGAGTTAGAAAGAGCAATTCTCAAATTTATTTGGAATAGCAAAAACTGTTCTCAACAATATAATAAAATAATTTCTGAGTGGAATCACCATCCCTGACCACAAGCTATATTATAGAGCAATAGTGATAAAAAAAAACCTGCATGGTATTGGTACAGTGACAGGCAGGTAGAGCAATGGAATAGAACTGAAGACCCAAATATGAACCCACATACCTATGGTCACTTGATCTTTGATAAAGGAGGTAAAACCAACCAGTATAAAAAAAGACAGCATTTTCAACAAAGGGTGCTGGTTCAAGTGGTAGTCAGCATGTTGAAGATTGCAAGTTGATCCATTCTTATCTCCCTGTACAAAGCTCAAGTCCAAGTGGATCAAGGACACTCCATATAAAACTAGAGACAATGAATCAAAGACAAAGAGGGAAAAGACTCAAACACATGGGCACAGGGAAATTTTTCCTGATCAGAACACCAGTGCCTTATGAGCTAAGATCAAGAATCAACAAATGGAACCTCATAAAATTGCAAAGCTTCTATAAGGAAAAGGACACTGTCAATAAGACAAAATGGCAATCAAGATTGGAGAAAGATCTTTATCAATCTTACATCTGATATATGGGTAATATCCAACCTATACAAAGAACTCCAGAAGTTAGACTCCAGAGAACCAAATAACCCTATCAAAAATGGGGTACAGAGCTAAACAAAGAATTCTCAACTGAGGAACCTTGAATAGCCAAAAAGCACCTAAAGAAATGTTCAACATCCTTAGTCATCACGGAAATGCAAACCAAAACAACCCTGAGATTCCACCTCACACCAGTCAAAATTACTAAGATCAAAAACTTAGGTGACAGCAGATGCTGGTGAGGATGTGAAGAAATAGGAACACTTCTCCATTGCTGGTTGAATTGCAAGTTGGTACAACCACTCTGAAAATCAGTCAGAAAAATTGGACATAGTACTACCTGAGGATCCAAGCTAAACCACTCCTTGGCATATTCCCAGAAGATGCTCCAACATATAATAAGGACACATGCTCCACTATGTTCATAGCAGCCTTACTTATAATAGTCAGAAGCTGGAAAGAACCCAGATGTCCCTCAACAGAGGAATGGTTACAGAAAATGTGGTACATTTACACAATGGAATACTACTCAGTTATTAAAAACAATGAGTTCATGAAACTCACAGGCAAATAAGTGGATCTTGAAAATAACATCCTAAGTGAGATAACCATCACAAAAGAACACACATGATATGCGCTCACTGATAAGTGGATATTAGCCCAAAAGTTCGGATTTCCCAAGATACAATTCACTGACCATATGGAGCTCAAGAAGAAGGAAGACCAAAGTGTGGATGCTTCAGTGATTCTTACAAGGGGGAACTAAATACAGGAGGAAATACGGAGACAAAGTGTGGAGCAGAGACTGAAGGAAGGGCCATCCAGAGACTGTCACACCTGGGAATCTATCCCATATACAGTTGCCAAACCAGGAAGATGTTGTGGATGCTGGCAAGTGCTTGCTGAAGGGAGCTCTGCCAGAGCCTGATCAATACAGAGGCAGATGCTTATGCTCACAGCCAACCATTGGACTGACTGTGAGGTCCCTGATGGAAGAGTTAGAGAAGGGACTGAAGGAGCTGAGGTTGTTTTCAGCCCCATGGTGAGAGAAACAGTGTCAACAGGCCAGACATCTCCCACCCAGAGCTCCCAGGAACTAGACCACCAACCAAAGAGTACACATAGAGGGACGAATGGCTCCAGCTGCATATATGGCAGGGGATGGCCTTGTTGGACATAAGTGAGAGGAATGTCCCTTGGTCCTGTGGAGGTTAGATGTCCCAGTGTAGGGGAATTCCAGGGTGGAAAGGTGGGAGTGGATGGGTGGGGGAATACCCACATAGAGGCAGTGGGGGTGGTTATGATATAGGAGGTTCTGGAGGAGAGGCCTGGAAAGGGGATAACATTTGAAATGTAAATAAAGAAAATACTCAATAAAAGAAAAAATTGGGATGGTTAATATAATTACATTATTTCCTTCTTCCCTGTCCTCCCTCCAAATGTTAATCCCAAAGACGGGAAGAGACAGCCCACTGGCCCAAATCATCACGGCCAAATTAATGAAAGTAAGCAATTAATTAAGACAAGCTCTTTTATTCGTGAACATAAGCTACCTCCCCCTAAGGTGGGGTTCAAGAGATCAGCATTGGATGCAAGGAAGACAAGGCTTTTGTAGAACTCAGGGGTAGGGGATTACTAAATGAGGTATTTGGCAGGGTTATTGGAGGAGAACATTAAAATATCAAGTTAGCTTCTCTGAAACAAAACGAGGTGGGTGTAACAAGATAGTCATTTGTGGTGATATAACACTTGAAACAAACGTACTCATGGGAGCAAACACGGAGACAAAGCATGGGACAGAAACTGAAGGAAGGGCCATCAGGAGACTGCTCCACCTGGGTATCTATCCCTTGTGCAGTCACCAAAGGTAGACGCTGATGTGGATGCCAGGAAGTGCATGCTGACAGGAGCCTGATATAGCTGTCTCCTTGGAGGTCTGCCAGAGCCTGAAATAGATGCTCACAGCTAACCATTGAACTGATCATGGGGTTCCCAATGGAGGAGTGAGAGAGAAGACTGAAGGAGCTGAAAGGGTTTGTGGGCCCCATGGGGAGAGCAACAATCCCAACCAACCAGAGCTCCCAGGGTCTAAACCACCAGCCTGGGAGCACATAGGGAGGGGCCCATGGCTCCAGCTGCATATGTAGGGGAGGATGACAGTGTCAGGCATAGGTGGGTGAGGAAGTCCTTGGTCCAGTGAAAGCTGGATGCCCCAGTGTGGGGGAAATCGGTGGGGAGGTGGTAGTGGGAGGGTGGGTGGAGGCATATCCTCATAGAAACAGGAGACCGGGGATGGGATAGAGGGTTCCTGGTGGGGGGAAATGGGGAAAGGGGATGACATCTGAGATGTGAATAAAATATCTAATAATTTTTTTTTTAAAAGTAGGGACACAAGATGTATAAACAAAATTTTTGAAACAAAGGTATGATTCTCATTCCTCCAACAGGCAGTACAGAACCTTAGTCAAGTAGTTACAGGTGGGATGTAGCCCAATTCTTGAGAAACAGAGGTTTAATGATGAAGAAATTTTAATCATGAACCTACTTTGTCTTTCCTATAAGATGGCTTTTAAGCCTAAAATGGAGGCAGGCTGGTTCTTTCCAAACCTTCCCATGTACACATAACTTGCTCTCTGTAGAATTCATGGTTACTTTTTCTTGAATTAATATATACGTGTATTCCTAAGTGTATACGTGTATTCCTAAGTATATAAATACAACCTTCTAAATCTGTGTAATGTTACTCGTATTGTAAGGGTAAAAATTAAAACAACTTAGCAGAGACCACAAACAACTTGGCAAAGACCGCAGGACAGCTTGCTGAGCTTTCTGAGAATAGCCATAATAAAAATATCAAGCCCCTCTAGGGACGAGGTGACCAGAAATGTAGAAACAACCAAAGACATATCTTGACCAGTCTAAACATGCCCAAGTGAGTAATGGGCCACCTGGTGTTTATCCTAGAAGGTCTGAGACTTCATGGTCAAAAATAGTGGGCCATCCAACCTGTCAAAATGATTGCTTACGCGAAGTGCTGATGTTTGAAATATCCAATCATATGTAATTGCGCCAGAATTTTCCACTTTTCCCTTCCCCCTTGTGCCTCCCCCTATAAAAGTTCTAAACTTCCTGGGGTCTTCATCGAAATTCTCTCCCCTGCGTGGGATGAGTTTCGATCCAAGGGCCCTTGTTAGTGAACTGCCTTTTGCCATTGCATCAAGTCAGTCTCTCGTGTCTCCTTGGATGCGCACTGATTGGGACTTGAGATGGGGTCCTCTTTCAGGGTCCTTACAGTATCTATGTTTGCAAGGCTGAGCATTTGGTATTGGATTGCCAAGTGTCCTCTTTTTCCCTGGGGAGAACCATTTCTCTCATTTTCTGCTTTCCTTGGTTCTCTGTAAATTTTTGTATTAGGCTGAGGCTTCCTGAACTTTCCCTGTCCACAGTAGCATGTCTACTGCTGTCTTCCTGTTTAGCGCATCAACTGTGCTCCCAAGATCCTCTGGAATACATCGGTACCAATTATAGCTTCCTTTTTCTTCCCTCTGATTTTATTAATTTGGATCTTTCTCTTTCTTTCGGTTTTGACTAGGTTGGCTAAGCTTTTGTCAGTTTATCATTTCAGATCCTCAGTCATCTATTTTATGAGTTCTTTGTATTGTACTTTCAGTCCCTTTTTCATTTTATTTCCATCCCAATAACTATTATTTATTTCTCCCTACTTTGGGTTATATTTATTCTTAATGATGCTCTCCAAGGTCTTTACAAATCAAGGTATTTGAACCATTGATCTTTTTTTTTAACTTTGAGATTATAATTTAATTACACCTATCCCTTCCTCACATACATCCCTCCTCTCTTCTTTCATTTATGGCCTCATTTTCACTAGTTGTTATTGTATGCATATATGTATATGCATGTATATTCTTAAATATAACCTGTTTGGACAATATAACGCTACCTGTATGAGTGTTTTCTGAGCTTACTATTGGCACAAACCATAGGTGTGCTTTCCCCTGGAGAGAGCCACCTCTTGGATCCCCCGCTTTCCTTAGTTACCAATAGTTTTTTGAGTAGAGTTGAAGCCTTGTGGGCTCTTCTCTGTAGTGAGAATTTTGGTTTCTTTAAAACCCTAGTTTTGTTATGTGAATATATTTTTATTTTAATCTCAGGTATGGAATAAGGGGCTGCTTCACAGAAATTAACTACAGTTTGCCTCGTGTACTGGCAGGGGCATGGTTTTGCCAACAGCAGATAATTTCTGAAAGTGTGTAAGTGTGACATCTGAAATTCTTGGGTCTTCTGAGACGGTATAAATGGTATTGCCCTGAGAGTGGCCCAAGGAGGCTGCTGCTCTGATTCCCTGTTTCTGTGGTTTGTCAAGTGGTCATGAGCAAAGAGAAAATAATTAGTTAGATATCCTGACAATGACGATTGGACTTACCGAAGGAACTCAAATCAGCAGGAAGTAGTCTAAAGAGGTCTATAGTTCTTTATCCCTTTAACCTATTCCTATTTAGAGAGAATTCTCTGCTATTATTTCACTGAATGGGCCTCTATGCCTACACACCATTCTTCATTTTATTTATTAACTGACTGATTGATCAGTTTATATGGGATGGCTGGTGGTGAGTTTTCTTTTGGCTTTATATTCTCTGCCAGTGTTTCAAAATAGACATCAATAACAAAATCTGACAACTAAGAAATTATTAAAATGTGGCAAAAACACAATTGTATATTTTACCTGCATTCAACGTAAAGTTACAAGAAAAGGAGATTAACTGAGAGTTTAAAATTAATGAATTATTAATGCATTCAGTGTTATAAATCAGAAGTAAAAACTGGTAAAGGAATAAGACACACTATATAGGAATGAGAAGAAGTATATAGGAAAAGGAATAAAATACAATATGTAAAATAAACACAAAGAAAAATGAAGTAGTCATGAACCCAGAACAAGTAGAATAAACCTCAGGAACAAGATAAAATCAGCTATGAAGAAAAGACTAATTATACACCAGTCAATATTTCTTCCCTACTCTGAGTATGGGGTTTTACACATATACACACAGAGGCACAAACACACACACACACACACACACACACACACACACACACACACACACACAC
>NW_021604633.1:10089618-10118250 GCF_004785775.1 Grammomys surdaster | reverse complement strand
CACACACACACACACACACACACACACACACACACACACACACACACCTGGGCAGCTTATTCTGTAGTTGGGATAGCATCTGTTTATCTCTCTGGTGTCCAAAAATGTGAGACCAGTGAGTGGGTTTACTGTGTGAACTCCCTCCAGCCTTCCCTGATGGGTTGTAATATTTTGCAGAAATAATTTAGCTCTTTTGTAGAGTGTGTTTTTACTAATCTCACCACCCCTCCCATGCCCTTCAGTGTATGGTCTGAATCTCTGGGTGACGATGCTGCTGAAATCTCACTTTTCACCTATATGTATTTTGTTAGTGGATGGGGGAGGCAATTGTGTTTGTGTTTAAATTCTTGTCTAGATTTACTCCTCTTCTGGAATTAGTCAGTTCTAAAGTAACTCATTTTCTACTATAACTTCTGAATCAATTTTAGTTTTCCAAATTCAATCTAAAATACAGGATTATTATGTGTGGTTTCAGAGGCAGAACAGAATTGGAACATAGCACATCCACTTTAGGGCCCAGCTCCAGAAACACATTGTTCACAGAAACAAAGTGATGGCAAAGGACAGCCACTTCCTTACCATTGTTTCTTTCTTTAATGCTCCCTGGTGCCCCATACATTTCCAGGAAACAGCTCCCCACTCCTTCCTCTCCATGAACATCAAAAGGCCCAGAAGCTATTTGTACATCAACCATATGTTCATTGTGGAAACTGGAATCAAATTTTGTCTCAAAATTCCAAGTGGGAATCTCTGAGTGCATCGTGGGCTGCTCAGGATATGAAGGGAAATGTAGGCATAGTCATTTTCCAAAACCAGCAAAACCCAGTGTAGCCTCTTCATCAGTCAGATCTGTCATTTCAATTTAACTCCGTATTTCCAAAACCAAATTTATTATCTCTATGGCTTCTTCAAATGCCATGAAGCAACAGCCTGGGAATCCTGACAGTAAATTCTCAATATCTGGGTAGAAAAAGTTATAAGAATTTTATTTTGGAGGTTTTATTGTATAAGGTGTTGCTATTATGCCCTAGGTAGTTAGGAGTATTGCCTGACTATTTGCTTTCTTAGATTTGCCCATTTCTAGTCTAATTCCCTTATTTTTGTACATTGGTATCAAAAATAAATTGTATCAATGAAAATACTGGTTTATAGCAGGGGATATGAATCAACTGGTACCATATATATATATAAAACCATGACTAAGTTTAACTATTGTGGGGCAGATTTTAATAAACCTTCACCTGTATTTACTTCATCTTAGTTGAGTAATTTTTATTTTATTTTGATAACATTAAATGAAACATTCTTAATTTCCTATTTTTAAATTGTACCTTGACTTTATATTAGGCCAGGAAACAAAATATAAATGAAATGTCAAATGTTGAGCTAAGATAAGTCTGTATTCTTGATATTCTTGGCATAAGGTTCATTTAAGCCAGTAATTATAGTAACTTGTCACATAAAATTGGTCATAATAATAAAATTTGCATTATGAAATTGTGATCCTATTTTTTTCTTGAACATTCTTTCTACATATCTCCAGCTAGCCTCAAACTTACTTCTGCTTCTGTCATTTGAAAACAAAAATTGCAACTATGCCCAGCTAAGAAATTTCAGAACAACAATTAGTAGAAATTTATATCACAGTTTTCAACAATATGTTCATTCAAAAAATTTCATAAGTCATCTAACAAGTTCAACACAGAAACCAACTTATCTTTATTTTTCAAACTTACAGAAGAATGTCATGTGTGAACAAACTCCAGTGAATGAAAATTAATTAATAACAAAGAAATATGGATATAAGAAATAATGTTGAAGAAAGAGCTAAACTTATACCTTTCTAAATAGTTTTTTTAATGAGTTAATAAATGGTTGTTCAGAAAGTGTATCTGTGAACTCAGTACACAGCATAATCAGTGTCCTCTGCGTTGAAAGGAAAATGCAACCAAAGAAAATCTGAGAGGAGTCTTGGGGTTAGCTTGGTCTAGCTACCTTGAGAGGCATACATTGTAGGTTTTTCAGGTTGGAGTCCATGACTGTTGGTTCACTGTGTGCTTTTTAGTTCCTGAGAAACCAAGGCACTCCCTCAGTCAGTAAAGTATTCAGGCTACCTGTGTATGTCTGCATTCACCAGAAGACAGAGAAGCATAGAAAACTTTGGCTGGACAATTTGTCTTTGGCATTAGTCTTGTGTGCCCTGTGTATCTTGCAAACACCATTGTATACTGACAACCACAATTGTATTCTTCCTGGTCATCCCCACTGTTTTCTGTTTATAATAAGGGTATGAAACTTCAGAGTGCTTGCAGTAAACTTGTCTCAGTCTTGATGAGACCCCTCCAATTTGAGCTTGATTTTGGGTCCCATCAATCATATTGAGAGACTCTGAAAGAAAGTAAGCCCTGGTGCTTACAAACATCCATGGATTTCCTTACATGTAAGTGTACAAATTCTACTGTGTAGCATCTTCCATAGAAGACTGAAAGCAGAATATGTAAAATGATGAAGACTATACTGTAGGCAGTTGTTGGTTATCCCTAGTTGTCAGGCAATGAGTTGTGTTGCTTTCTGTGGTAGAGAGAATGATTCTTTTCCCTTTGGGGAAAGTAAAGATTTAGGATTGTAGAACCTTTGCTGTGGGTTTCCTAGAGCCTGCTTTTCTTAGCATCACTGAATCCCAGGGAACAAGAACACTCAAGGGAGTGTGTTGATCTTGGCAACTGAATAAGAGTCCCGTGAAGCTTAGCATTCTTCTCCATTCCCCCCCACACACATACAAACAGCCATACAGGAAATATATGTTTGTTGTCCTTGGAGGATGACATTGCTTCTCTTTGCTATATGCCCATTTACAGAAGGGTAGTCAGTTTCATGACTTTTGTTTTTGTTGGGGTTTTTTCGTGTGTGTTTGTTTTGTTTGTTTACTTTTGGAAATGCTACGTTATTTTTCTTACATAAATAAATCATGAACTATATGTATCTTTAAAAGTGTAATTTTTTAAAAATCATAAGGGAAAAGATTTGATTCTTGTTGTAGACATCTTTAAAATGTAAGTTGACATGATTTAATGGTTTCCAAGTCACAGCTTTGGCAGCAGGCCTCCGCATTATCCAGATGTGTTTTCACCCTAAGAAACATGGCATTGAACTACAGCTCTGCTTCTGATCTACTTGTGTCACTAAAGGGTCGATGCTTGACTTGAATGGACTTTTCTATAGCTGTACCACATAACAGGAACTCTCTGCTTAAACATAACTGATAGAAACTTTGAATGTTTAAGGGTTTTTCTTTTTTTTCCTTCAAAACCTTTCAAAAATCTCATGAGTACTCTGTAATCACTGTGTGTCATGACAACAAAGAGAACCTGGCCACAAGATGACACTACAATTTCAAGTTGGATGTTGGCTCACCTACCATGGCATATAACATGCCTAAAATGACATGCCTTAGACAACCATGTCTACTCCAATCAATCCCAGCATGCACCTTCATATAGACACAACTTTAAAGTAGAATAGTAAATGACAAAAAATGATAAGGGAAATAAATATCCCAAACTCTTGAGATTCCTAATTTTCAAATGCCTTCATCTGCCTTTTGTGACGAGTCAAAGGGCAGCACAACTATCTATCCTATGAGGTGTTTCAATGGCCAAGTCTCCACACCTCATTTCTCCATGGAATCTGCCTAATCCACTCTGGGAAGAATGCTGTCTCTTACAGATCTCAGCTGGGGCTGCTTCCTTTTGCATTTTTTAAAAGTTTAAGAATCCACACAGTTCTATCTAAAGGGAAAAACAAGTTACTTAACCAATTACTCATCCCAAGATACTCCTTTGTTTTCCATCAGGATGATCATACACTAAACTGGTTAAACATTGTGCTAGATCAGTGGTTCTCAACCTGGGAACCTCAACTTCTGGAGGGCGGGGTGTGTGTCTCAGATCAGATATCCTGCATATCAGATATTTACATTGTGATTTATAACAGCCAGCCATAAAACTACAATTATGAAGTAGCAACAAAAATGATTTTATGATCGGGGGTCACCGTAATGTGAAGAACCATATTAAAGAGGCGCAGCATTAGGAACCTTGAGAACCTGTGCTATTTGCTTCTCTTGTGCTAATTTCCACACTGCTACCTTAAAACCTTTTATTTAGCATGCCCTCTCTGAAGGACTGCTTTTGGTTTCCAAAGCTTCAGAAGAACAACTCCTCCTCACCAAACCATAAACACCATATAAGGAAGGTGGTAACAGAGTTTGGCACAGTAGACTCCTCTCTCTCTCTCTCTCTCTCTCTCTGCTTTAATTTCCTCTTCTACTATTAGCACAATGTTGTTTCACAGCACTGCTAGAGAAATTCATTGCCTTGTAACAGAGCTCAGGTCATGAAAACTGTTTAACCAATAGCATCAACTCTAATGTAAATTATAAACAAATGTTTTATAGTTAACTTCATATTTCTATATCTAAATATTGTCATTAGATTTTTTATAATTTATTTAATACCCTCTTATATGGAGATATATCGCATAAGAGAGCCTGCTAAAATATTTATTGTATTAATGCATAACATGCAGTGTAAATGGTGCTCCTCAATTTGCATGACCTTGAACACAACCCTGTTTTCTCCTCTTGGTGTATGAATGAATGTGAATTTAACCACAATCCACATCCTGTTGCTTGCTCTCTCCTATATTTTCTTAAAGCGAGAAATGCTGATAAATTCAGATTATTCATCACTAACCCATGGCCTTTGAGTTCATTTGTTTTGCTTTGTTTTGTTTTGCCAATTCTCTCCCTTCTGTCTTTTTAGAGTTTAAACACATTCAAAGGAGAGAAATGGGAGTTCCCAATTTTTCCACAGCTTCAGTGGGAACTGGAGGAGTGGAATGTTTTAATGGACTGCTTGAACCAATAAATTTTAATAGATTCCTCTCCTGCTCCTGAAGATGCTCATCTTTAGTTCCTCTCTCCCTCCCCCATCCTCAGCAGCACAGTGAGAGGTGTGGTGGGACTGTGGAAGTAATGCCCACAGATGCGCTCCCCACTTTAAACCCTAGTGTTGTTTTTCTGCTGAGAAATTAGTTTTACATATTCTTCCTCCTTTTCACGTACCAAATTACATCTCAAAGTACTTTTGTCTTGAGTGAGCCCCCAGTTATATCTACATGTGACAGAGGATCTAGACATATCCTTAACTTGCCTGAAAATCATAAATCTTACTTCAAAGTTTCTCTGTGTCATATTATGAATGTGCTCTTTTATTAAAGTGTCTGGGATTTCTTTTATCTTGTCAGGCATAAGAGCTGTGTGTTTTCCTTTATTTGTGGGGGAAAGTTGTTCTTTTGTGCCAGCTCCCCTTCCTGTTGAGTCAATCTTCCCTGGGCCTCATTGCTCAACTCTAGGAATCTTTCACTTTTCCAGTCCCTCCCCTGTCCACCTCAGCTCTTCACACCCACAAGGACAACCCCATCCTTGACCAGATGACTGTTAAAATGTCCAGTCACTAATTTTTCAAAACTTCGTTTCTACCTATGAAAAATTTTAAAATACAAATAACATAATATATACTTCTGCTAAGGTATAGTAAGTAAAAAATGTAAATGAGTTTCTAGAAATTTCCAGGAAGGAGGTAATGGTGAAATAGCGAGAATTTTGTTTGTTTATATATTTATTTCATTTTTATTTTGAAGATGTTTCCAGACATATGGAGAGGTTGAAATAGTAGGACAATGAACATTTTAACATCCTTAACCTACATTTTGTCACCAGTATCTGTCATGTTGGCATAGTTTACTGATGAATGAAGATAGATACCTCTGTATGTAGACATACAGGTAAATACAGTGCTTTTGCCAAACTATTTGGAAATAAGTTGTAGAAAAGAAATGAGAAATTTTATTTGATCATAAAAATTTCAATTTCCAGAAAGGTAGCAATTTTCTTTTCCTCTCTTTCAAGACGTTGGGTTAAAGTCAGCCAGAATCCATTTTTTTTTACTTCATCTATATCTAGTTAAAAATAGAGTATAACAAAATACAAATAAGTCTCTCCCCACCCACCCAGGCTTTTCAACATGCTGAGTATTTTGAAGTAGAAAGAAAAGCTTGGTTCATGATTATGTTAGCCAACAATGAATGCCTAATATATGCACCACTATCGGTTTCTGGGCAGGGACCAGCCTTGAGTACCATGGTCCCTTACCTCATAGAGTGACCAGGACTCGAAAAAGCAAAGCAGATGAGCTTCTATGGCTACAATGGACACTCCACAGATCTACATCTGTCTACTTATTCCAACAGCAGTAGGGGTCGACCTTTCTACTGACTCCAGCAGGAAAGCACAGCTTTCCCACGTTCCTCCTCTTGGGTGTATATACGCAAGATATGCTGTAAATCATAAACATCAATAGTGACTGTTCTTTCATTTTGTTTCCTTTTAGCTTACTGTTACTTAGTTGTTTGCCTAACTGTAAAAATTGTTTAATAAAATGTCTTTCTCAAATTTTATAGTGATACATGTCTTCATTCTGCCACTTTAAAACTAGGCAAATATTTAGAATTAGAGTTTTATGAAGTCTATATACAGGAAGAGACCATCACAATAGCAAACAAACAAATTATTGTATATAAAATTTTAGGTGATATTTTATCTAAAATCTATCTCTAAAAAATGAGTTTTTCTTTAACTGAGCACCTTTTCATGATGATCTGAGTATATTTCATTACAATAAATCATTGTTTATATTAAATGTGTCTGTAACAAGTCTAAAGTGTCAATAAATAGAATGTAATTAGATTTTTATACTTTCAAATTACACTTCTTAGAAAGCATAAATATTACTCATAGCAGGTGGAATGGCTCCATGGACTATTACTGACTAGGCTTAGTTGACCTCAATTTTATTTCAGGCTTTAGCTGTGTGATCATAATTTCATTTAGATTTCTTATCTAAAAACAATCAGGCTAGATCCCTTTGATGACAAAGTCTAAAATTCATGAAGTAAGCACTTTCCAAAGTCAAACTAATGAACCATAACAACATTCTCACTACACTTTAGTAACAGAGTAAACTAAGGACTTTGCCTTTTTTTTTTTTTAGTAGTTTTTGTTCAACACAGAAAGCAATAGATGTGAGATTAAGGTAGCCCATCATCTCACAGCTCAAGTGAAATATTTGACAGACTTTTAAAAAAGAAAAAATATGAAGAGGAAAAATCTTCATATATCAGGACTTTATGATGCCAGGGTGTTTGCTAACATGGGGATACAGTTTTGTTTTGTTTTGTTTTGTTTTGTTTTGTTTTGTTTTGTTTTGTTTTGTTTTGTTTTGGTGTGTGCTGTATATACATGTTACAATTGCTCTGTTTCCAAGTATATGGCGGTGGTATTCCAAGTCAGGTGCATTTCCTATCTACTCTTCTACTGATATAAGGTCTCTCACTGATCCTGGAGCTCAATTCACCCAGGCTGTCTGGTGAATAATCTACAGGAATCTGTTTCAGTTCCTCTCTTGCTAAGCACTGCTAGGTTCATAGCAGTTAATAAATAGTTAATGCCCCCATGCTTCACTTTGTACCTGGATGCTAAGGATCTGAATTCATATACACATGATTGCACACAGGCTCATCCATCAACTGAGAAGTTTCCTCAGACATGGATATGATACACTGGGACTTGTTGAAAAGTATTTGCTCAAATTTCTTTAAAATGTCTATTGCTTTCCTCTCCTAGGTGCAACAGTAACCATAAAGGTGCATTTGGAGTCAGGTTCATACATTTTATTTTCCAAATAAACGTCCATCTCAAACTACCAAGTTTAAGCAAATTGTTTTGGTATTACATTAAATTCAGTGAAATATGATAAGCTAAGCATTAAGCAAAAAGGTTGAAAGCACAATCCAAATAGAGAATCCAGAGCATCTGCCAACCACCAATTACCAATTGAACTGGCTTTCATGGGACATTCTCCAGCATCCTCTGACAGGGCAGTAGAGTTTCCATAAAACCTCAGAGGAAGACCCAAGAGTTAGCAGTAGAGCTGTCTGGGAAACCCAAATCAGTAGTCTGTGGGAAAACAAAGTGCTCTTTAATCTTTGTAAGTAGTTCAAAATGTATTTTACAGTTGTTTGGGGGGCAAAATAGGACTTCTGGAAGTTACATTTGTAACACATATGGAAAGTTCAACCCACTGTTATGAATCAGTGATGAAACAGCCCCCAGTGTTTCTTCAGTCAAAGTTCTTCAGGGCTTTGGGCATAATTACTATTCAGGTTCAATATCATTAAAGTGATACAAGTGGAGAATTCTACAAAACTGCTCTATTCACAAATTCCTTAAAGTGACTTTGTAACATTAGTTTTAGGCTATATATGTGAGTTGTTAATCAAACATAAATTAATTATGTGTTTAGAATTGTGTTCTGTCTTATTGTTCTATTGCTATGAAGAGATTCCGTGACCACAGAAGCTCTGATAAAAGGAAGAGTTTGTCTGGGAACTTGCTTACAGTTCCAGAAATTAGTCTGTTCTCATCATGGCGGGGAGCATGAAGTCATTTAGGCAGGTGCTGGAGCAGTAGCTTAGAGGGACACTATGATCCATAACCAGGAAGAAAAACTCTGGAGTTGATAATGACATGTGAAACATTAAATGCCACCCTCAGGGACACACAACCTTCAACAAGGCCATACTTCCTAACCCTTTAAATTGTGCCATTCCTTAGTGACTGAGCATTCAAATAAATGTGCCTAAGGGGACTTTTCTTATTAAGCCAGTACAGGTTCCATCCCAAGATATCTAGTTCTGCATATGAAAATAGTCCTCCAATACACACACATGCACACCACACACACACACACACACACACACACACACGTAGGCAGACACACAGATACACACACACATGCACGCATGCATAAACATGTCCACACATGCACACAATTTGAAACACTTTTGATTCCAAGCATTTTAGATAAAGGTAACTCAACCTTTACTGAAAAAAAAAAATCAAATCAAATGATTTTTACTTGTACCTAAAAGAAACCTTTCAGCACAAAGGTCAGATAAATATGCAGCATGTTTCTATAAGAACACAGTCTGCAAATATAGGTCTGGTATTTAAATCCCAGATCTGACTCTCGTTTGCTGAGTTTATCTTGAGTAAAATATTTTCTTTCTATTGATAATTTTCTTTATCAGAAAAATATTAATGCCAATGGAGCCAATGCTTGGCTCATGGCATTGTTGTAGGGATGAAGTTAACACATATAAAATACTTCCTCTGGCATATAGTAAGTGCTGCATAATATTGCTATTTGTAAATTCTTAGTGGGTGTATAATAAGAACATGGGAAAGGTTTAACTAAAGACAGAAAAAAGTGTTTTTAACTTGAAAAGAACTCAATAAGAAGCAATTGCAGTGTGCATGCATAGTTGAAAACCCAAAAGGCAAATCAAAGAGGCTAGAACATTACCTTTAAATGCTATAAGAGCATGCAACACATTTACCAATACTGTATAAAAGTTTCCATTTATAGGTGTACAGACTTTCCATTTGGGGGACATATTTCTATTCAAAAATTGCTAGTGTGTATAAATAATAAGCCAGGCCAGAAGAGAAGTTATTGAATTGATTTTTTTTTTAAATTGCAGCTTTCCTTGAGAATCTCTTAATGAAAATGCAGCAAGAAGATAATGAGAAAGGACCAAACAGATGGTTTCCTCTGAGATTTGCCAAACTTTTACAGCATCATTATGATAGATTTCCATTTGGGTCTACACAGTTTAAAAGAAGTGGGACATTTGGATCCAGAAGAGAGCAGAGATGATTAAAGAGTTGGAAACCCAGGCTTAAGAGGAAGGGATCATGGAAATGATGCTGGTTGGCCAAAAAGAGGAGAAGGCTGTGGGTGACTTAATTACACTCTCAGTGTATATAATCTCCCATATAAATGGATTGGGGAACAGATGTTCCCCAGGAAAAAAAGCAGGATGGAAGGAGCACTTTGGCTTCTGTCTATGAAGAGTTTTTATTCAGTTCTTCCTGACTTGGATACTGTATTAAGAGCTAAGGATTCATTGAGAGATAATTCACATAGTCATACAAATACACCAAGTTAAAAAAAATACCTTTTATCCAAGAATCGTATTTGCAACATACTTAGGGATCAGTGCTCAGCAAAGTGCCGGAAAAGCGATAAGGTAGGAAGGTAGGTGTGAGGCCTTTACATCACAGTTGGTTCTGCACAAAGATGCAAGAGTTTGACAACCCAGAAGAGATCTCTGTGGGAGTAGGCTTGCTGATGGTCATCCAAAGGACTGCCAAAGGCAAGTGTGGGTGTGTATTAAAAGTGGTAATGGAGTTACTCGGTGCTGAGAGAGGCCTGCAATTAGCAGGGAAGAAAGTAAAGTAGATCTTCCAACTTGGGAAATCATGTAATGAGCAGGCTGCTCTTCGAGGACCCCAACTCTCAAGAACTCATCCTTGATGTCTCTCCCTTTTCAGAGCTCACAGTTTAAAATTTTCTGATAAGTGTTTCTTATGGGTCCATCAGCACATAGAAGCTGTGTCTCACACATGGCCAAGATGGTACCTTACGCTGATAGCTGAACTTGATAGTGTAAAAGTCACCCAGGTGGTGCTAGTTTTGAAGATGTGAAGGGGTCATAGGAAACAGTTGGGCTTGGCACTGTATGGCAGGGCTAGAATCTCTGAGGAGAATATATAAGAAGCTATTGGTGAAAGTGCAGCCCTGTTTCAGCAAGGAATTCCAGCAGTTTGGGAGATGACAGTGCCGTGGGGTGGCCACAAAGAACAGCAGCAGCAGTGGAGCTAGCCAAAGTCTAGAAGACAAGCTGTGTGTGCTGCAGAGGACAGAGCTGGAGAAGTGACCCAAAGCCCCTTGGAGGAGCCCAGAAGATTATGAATGAATCCCAGACAGTTGGACAGTTGAATTATACTATTGGAATTTGGTTTTGCTCTGCTCATATTGTGAATGTGCCCAGGTTCTCTCCTCTTGAAAGTATTTAACTTAATTTTGATCTTTACAGGAGCCAACAGTTGAGAAACTTTGAACTTTGAAAAAATATTTTGGATTTTTAAAGACATTGAATATTTTAAAGAGACAAGACTTTCATTGTTTTTGTATTTGTAAGGACTATGTGACTCTTAAATTTATGTTTTATATTGTGATATTAACATTAACATCTCAACTTGGGACTAAATGAGAAAGAAAAGGCTGTAACTGAAAAGTGATGTGTTTGTGTATCAAGTTGACAAGGGGTCCGTTGTACAGGCTAATTTTAAGCCATTTTGACACAAACTAGAGTCATCAAAAAGGAGAAGACCTTAATTGAGAAAGTGCCTCCCTAAGATCTGGTTTAAAATGTGGTTCTGATACTGTTCTGGCTTGAGTGGCTTAGTTTCCTGAAATGGCGTCCAAGCACATTCTCCCACGAAAATGTCACTAATGGAAGACCATGCTAATGCAGAATTTGGAACTAGTTAGAAATACTTTTAGAAAATTTGAAAACTATTTTGGTTGTATTCCCCCCAAAAAAGCAGATGTTGAGACAATTATTTTAGTCCACATATTTGTCAAGTAACCTTTGGATATTTTGGTAAAGAACAGAGGAAGGAACCTGTTAGAATACATTTAGGAACAGACTGGACAGCCTGTCAACTGAGGTCGTCAACTGAGACATGAGTATTTTCTACTAACTCCTCTCCTTCTACAGCAAAGGCTGGGTGCTGAAGAAAAAGGAGTTGAGCTTCTGTAGCATCTACAATAGAACTTAAGCAATGTCTTTCCTGAAAGCCTTAAAAAACATGAGCACTGAAGAAACTGCTTAACATTTAATCCTTTCAGGAAATTTCGGAAAAGGTAGTATCCTCACTTCAGTTTTGCTGCTGTAATGAAATAACCTGACGGAAACCCACTTAGAAGAGAAAGGATTTACTTACAGCTCAGCATCCTAAGTGGAAGACTATCACTAGCACAAATTCAAGGCAGAAACTTGAAGCAGCTATTCATATCCATGTCAAGAGGAAGAGCAAATGAATGCTTGCCATTCAGCTCACTTCTCCTGTTTTCTGCAGTCCAGGATCCAACCTCAGGAAATGTTGCTGTCCACTTTTGGGCTGGACCTTCTTGTATTACTTAATACAGTCAAGACAATTCCCAGTAGGACTAGCTGATTTAAACAGTCTCTCATTCATACTTACAAGGAATTCTACATTGTGTTATGTTGACAGTTTAAACTATCCATCCCAGGTGGTGACAGGATTTATTATTTGAATGATCCAGATATCTTGAAAAAAAACGTAATGCTACCACAAAACAAAAGTAAGCTGTTATTCAGCTATAAGAAATTTGTATTATCAAAATTACCAAAATATATTCTGAATTTGAATATTTATGACATATATTGTTAAGCATTACATGACTACTTATTATTGACTAGAAAGTGGTGTGGCTTAAGAAATGTACCATTAGGTGATGGTGTGACATAAACACTCAAGCATGTAGATATACAAACTAAGCAGATTGTGACATCATTGAGTGATATACTCATGGAACTACTATCTTATTTCTGGTCCATCACTGAAGGAAATTGCTATACCTCTTGCAATTGTGTTTTTAAAAGACCTGTACTCAAAATTTAACACAGACACTGTTCACTTGTAACCTGCTATGACAAAGCCAGCTAGAGTCTATTATATGGACGATTCAGCACATTTTTTTGAGCATAATATAAATTCTTTTCATTTACTGCAAAGACAAAAACATTCCCAGCTTTGTAAAGAATATTATAGGCTCACACATTGGAAAGGCATATACTGAACTCAAAGGCTTTCCACTCAGAGTCAACCTGACTATATAAGATTGGATTTCAAAAAGACAAAATGAGCCAGTAGGTGCTTGCACGTGCAAGTACACACACACACACACACACACAAATCCTCAGAAAGAATCTCTATACTAGCAAATAGCTCTCCTCCTGCTGGTGGCAGAAATGGGGTCCATTAAGCTAACTATGTGTTCGTATATGCTTTGTAAAGTAAGATCTGTTTCAATGGTGTCTTACAGCTTATAAATGTTTTGTTGTGCGCATTGACTCATCTAACCCTCAAGACATGCAGGGTATAAATTACTATAATTCTTCACTGGTGTCAAAAGCATGATTTAATGCAGATGAAATTCTCTGCTAGGGAGCAAGTACTGACAGAGCACAAACTCATTTCTTAGGACAATCAGAGTCCTTTTGTGCCACTCTTGTTTTGAGGACTCTCATGAAAGAGGGTGGATTCAGTGTTAAACATAGAATGATCTAATATGTATTCTCAATTTGCCTTTAAAATTGAGCTAAGGCAAAATTCCAAAGCACCCATTTTTTTTTTTTTTTACTATTAATATAACTAGGAGTTCCTTTGCTTTCTTAGAAAACAAAACTATTTTTGTGTGTCCTCCCCAATCCAATACAACTAGAATGTTGTTTGCTAAGTGTAACCTATTTACCCCCAAACTGAGACTGCTATCTCAGTTACCTGGATTAGAGATCTGGAAGCAATTTAGCTGTGATGCAATTCCTCACTTGAAGGAGTAGTCATCCTCTCTTTTCATATATATTTATCGTGCACTGAATAATATGAATAATTGAATAATATTCTTCTGGCACACAGCTGCATAGCTGTTCTTCTCCAGAGAGAGACAGAGAGAGAGAGAGAGAGAGAGAGAGAGAGAGAGAGAGAGAGAGAGAGAGAGAGAGAAAGAACCACAGGCACTTGCCACATTCTTTTACAACCTAACTTCAGCAATGTTAAACTATTGCTTTTATAGTCCGGGATCACATAGGCAAAGCCCTGGTATGGTAGAGGAATAGACTGAAAAGGATGGGATGATGGGTGGGGGCTGACATTGAAAGATGTCTGCTACATTAAGGGTATACGCAGGAAGAGGCCACAGTTGAATACAAAATATGAAATTCTTTATTCCTAGTATATCATATTAGTCATTTCCTTGTTCGACTGAGCTCATAGTGGACTATAATACAGAATTAATAAAACATGAATAACCCAACCCACTACTCAGTGCAATCTAGTAGTACAGATATACCAAAGAATATAACAAAAAAATAAAAGGTCAATTAAAAAAGTATCCAATACTGTAATGTAGTTCAAATAGTGATATAGCACTGCTGTACATTCAGGGACCCACAAAACATTGGCTCTAGAGTGATGTTCCAAGTAGATTAAAATCATCCCAAAGAGAACAGAAAATGTAAGAGTAGGCAGTGGGAGTCTTACCAAGATTTTGCATCCTTTGGAAGGAAAGCAGTAGTTTGAGGTAACTGGGTATAAGCAAAGCTATTATGAAGTCCCTAGTAAATGTGTATCTGCAAGGACAGAAAATGTCAGGATAAGCCAAGAGTCCATGTTCCAGTGACTGGCTGTTAACAAGTAAAATAAAATTGCTTATTGTGATAATGAAGACCCTGTTTTCTGGACCTGCACCCTAGATCTTATCACCCAGCACCTCACTGCTATCATGCCCCTTTCCCAGTCCCCTACAGTAGTGTTCCAGCTGCCTATCTTCTTTGCATCCTAGAAACAACAAGCAGAGCCCAGACCTGAGAACCACACCCTTTATCCACGCTAATCTACCAGCCAGGTGAATCTCTTTCTTCATCAACCTAGTCCTCACTTTTCCAAATCCAGTTCAAAGGACACTTGGTTTAGAGAGATTTCTCAGATTCGTTTCTTCTTCACCTGTCTTCATCACCACCCAGACTAGCAATACAATTGTCTGCAGTGTGCAGTGTGCAGTGTGCAGTGTGTAGTGTGTAGTGTGTAGTGTGCCACCTACTAAGTGAGTTAAGCAAATCTATGGTGAACATTCCAGTCTCACAACCACTGACTTAGTTTATTTAACATCACTTTCCTTTGCAAAGGAAAAGAAGATAGGTTTAAAAAAAAAGGTCAAATAATTGATGATGCATCTTTCAATACTGGTTGGGCCTTAATTTGGTGGACTTAATCAGCTATCGTTTTGTATTTTTAGTTGTTTCCCTTGAAGTCTGAAATCATTTCTAGCTTGACATGGTGACCCATATCCAGTCCATTCCTCAAAAGTTATTTAGGTGAAAAATATAGGACTATATAATAGGCAATATAAAGAAGTTCCACTGTACACTCTGCCTCACCTCTGGAATGGTGACCTTGACTGGCCTTGTCACTTTAGTTAAGGTATGTGACTTGGAAATGATACAAGTCTCGATGGCCCAATTATACACACACACAGATCTTTCCACTCTTCTTTTAGGTACAACTTTCAAACTACTTTCTCCAAAAGCCATGTACCAGGCCCAAGCATTTCAGTGTCACCAGTCACTGTCCAGATGCAAATTATCTCATAGTCCCACATAATAGATGCTAGTCTGTCACTTTGCTTTTAACCAAAAGAGAAAGCTTTGAAGAAGGGGAAATCCAACGCTGAAATCTTGATAGCCTTGGGGCTCAGAGACTTAACACAAAGAAATGCCATTCATTAAAAGAATATTCATGGCCTTGGTGGGAAAACTACTGCCAAAATTCTGATTAATTACAGTTGTTGAAGAAGTTGCAGAAAAAAATACATCATGAGCTCTAAACTAATCAAAGACAGTGATTTGAATGAATCATCCTAGAGTCAATGGTGAGTATTGGTCAAGTTCTCATAACTCAAAATAAGAAGAAAGACTATGAGAGATCACATTCCTCCTGAAGAATGCTGGGCTGGTTATTGATAGAGGATAATTCTTTTTGTTGTATAAAAATGACTCATAAAGTGTGTTACTTATGCTTGGATTCCCCCCACTCTCCAAAAGTTTATAGTAACCTACTAAGGAAAGCTAAAAACCATAATTAGCATTTTTCCTTAAACAGTACTAAAATATTAGGAATATGAATAAAACAACATTACTATGAAGGACCTATCTAACAACCTAGTAGCAATCCACATGACTATCTCCAGTGGGCAACCAGGGTCCTATGAATGCCTGGCAAAGGGAAGGGTGCCTTTCAAAACCACTTCATAAAGATCTGCTACTCATTCTGTAGACAAGAAGAATACTTCATGGTTGTAGATATACAACGTGATAAGGCTTCATGAAGAAACTGACCCCAGTAGCTTGCTGTGTCCATGGGTTCCCATCCGAGGCAAAGAGTACACATGAAATTAGACTTCATAGACTGTTGCTGATCTGAAAGCTAACTCTCTAGAACATGACCACTGGTCTTGATCTTTCTTCTATCTTTGAATCCACAGCTTCATTTAGATGCTACTTTTCACATAAAGACTATCTGTATTTATATTTTGCAGACTAGAGTTCTTTGAAAATAGCTTTACTGTTTTTCAATGTAGATTTTATGGACTATGTGTCAGGCCTATGGATGTTATCTCTTAGTGTGTGTCCTGACTGAGCCAATATTATCCAACTGGTCTGCTAAGACTGTATTCTAACCTTGCTAAACCCATGCTATAATAGATTTGTCAACATAAAATTTCTCATTAAAAATAAATAGATAATGGCTTTAAGTGAAAACTTTTGATTAAATGCTGTGCTATAAAGATTTCATTTTCTTGACATGAGCTTCTAACAAAAAAAAAAGTAAAATTAAACAACGTATTTCATTCTCAATAAAACGTTTCCATCCTCCCTCCTCTCTAAAGAACAGAGAAGGGACAGTGAGTAGGTTGGGAAAATTTTAAAAAACTAATTACATATGAATGACACAAGAAAACATGTTAGGGGCTGGGGAGATGGTGCAGAGATTAAGAGCACTGGCTGCTGTTCTAGAAGACCCCAGTTTGATTCCCAGCACCAACATGCCAGCTCATAACTCTGTGTAACTTCAGTTCTAGGGGAATCTGACACCATTACATGACATACATACTAGCAAACACCACTGTACATAAAAAATTGAAAAAGAATCATCAAAAAAATTTAAGAATAAACACTAATCTTTATGACAATTGAAAAAATAAATTTTACAATTAATACTTGCATTACTGTGGCATTGCTCATTAATATTTCTTATTGCTGGACTGACACAGATCTAATAAAGCTCATATTGGGATGTTAGCCCAGCTCACTTCTCTACACAGTGAAGCAGCAAGAGGAGTGATGCATATGGACTCCTTAAATTGGAGCAGAATAGACACACAGCTTCAATAGCAGCAAAATAAACCTCAAGGCTAGGGCTGGAGTGATGGCTCAGCAGTTAAGATCACTGACAGTTCTTCCAGAGGTCCTGAGTTCAATTCCCAGCAACTACACGGTAGCTCACAACCATCTGTAATGGAATGCAATGCCCTCTTCTACTGTTTCTGAAGTCAGCTACAGTATACTCATATACATTAAAAAATAAAAATAAAAAAACACCTAAAGATTAAAGCAAGTTGGCTTTTCATTGAGTTTAGCACCATTGGTGAAATAATATACACTTGTCATTTGTTAATAACATTTGTTAATGTCATTCTGCACATCTTATCTTCCTCATTTTCTACTGCTATTAAACATTTATAATCGTCCAGCTTTTATTGGTAGGCTTGGAGCTGTGACTCTGGACTATGGTAAAGTGCTTTAGGACTGGTGAAAAAGGATATGCAAGCCAAATTTCATTGAGTCCCATTCTTCAGTATAAAACTATAGCTTAGGGTTTTACACAGGGTTATGATACACACGTCAAAAGTGGGCAATGCATTGACAAATTAATGTGCTGATGATCGGTGTCCTCAAGTGTGGTGGGACACTACAGCTTGGTGCTTTTATCCAGCATCAGCATAGAGTTCCTTATGGTTCTTACATTTCTATCCTAGAGGTGGAGGAAGCTTTACTACTGAGTAGTTCTTAGTGAATATTTATTACTTTTTCAAGTCAAGCCATTTTAAGTTAAGAACTGGTGGCATTGTGGCTTGATTAGACGGGAAAGGAACACTAGACTGCACAACCAAGTACATACCTCCGAAAGCCCACCAAACCCCAACAAAATATATGAATAAAAATATAGATCCAGGGTACACTGTTTTATAATCAAAATGGTTCTAAATATTTGATGAATGCCACCCACTTTTAAAAATAATAATGGTTTATTGTGAAGCCTGGCTATATACAAGCTGAGCTCTTACATCAAAGAAAATGATGTGTTGGCTCTCCCTACTTTCCCATAACTAATGAATATTAACACTTTCTAAAAATACATTGTCCTTGGAAATGTGAATTCTTTTGCAAATCTACTGTTGCATATGTTATTTCTTACTTTCTTTTCATGAAAGGACTATTCAGATCAGGTAGGGTTTTTTTAATGTTCTAGAAAAAAAACAGTTGCATGTTTTCAGTCTGCTGTGACAAGTACAGTATTAACAAAGAGAACCCCATTTACCTCCTGAATTAAGAACATGGCATTATCTTTCATAGAATCCACTTGTTACTCCTATTGTTTTTGGCTCCTCATAAATAATATTCTCATCTAAGTCTTTTATATTTATTTGTATTTTCATGGTTGCAGACTTTTTTCCTGGTATAAAGAGCAGTAGTCTTTCAAAAAGTGAAGTTAGCTCTCATCTGAAACCCATGTCTTCTAAAAAGGGGACCTGGTGCCTCTTCTGTAACTTCTGCATTGCTTTCCTGGCAAGCAGACAACTTCATCAGAGAAGGCAGCCAAGGAGACTCTTTAAATGGAAGCTGTGCACACAAGGAGCAAACGCATTAAAAAGTTGCTGACGGGCATGAAATGCTTTGATGTGAAGATGGAAAACTCCAGAGCAGGAAGGATTTGGGGCATTTTGAGTCTCATAGACTCTGTGGTTTCTCAGCACTTATTCCACAAGGCTAAAATAAATGCAGAAATGGTATTTTGAGGCCACAGCTGCAGAGAGACTGTGATGAATTTCAATGAAAATCTAGCTGAATCGTGAAGAATGTGATCTTTAAAACCCAAGGAACCAGAGAATGTTGTTGCTTGCAATTTCATTTTATCTAAGAAGTAAAAAAGAAAACCTCACATTTTACTCTCAAGATGCATATAGACTATGGCTTCTAGTTCAATGGCAGATTTGGTGTAGTCCTCTGAAAAGTGGTCTATTAGTTTAATTATAATGTCCAGGTTGGGAAGAGGCAGTCTAGTGGGTCATGTGAAGTTAATGGTGAAGCTGAGATAGGCAAGCATAAACATGAGTGTTATTTTATAAATGGGTTTCTTATCATGATCAGTCCATAACAAATCAATTTCATATAAAACCTGCTTCAAGGAATAATGATTTGATGCCAGTGTAATAATTACTTCAACTGCTATATGCACAAAGACAAGGCTACTTAAACAGCACTATCTAATGTTCTCTCCAACTTGAAATTCAAATTGCTTTAAAACAGATTGCTTCTGGAGTATTTGTGTTTCAAAACCAGGAGTTGGTCCTGCTTAAGTGGAGTATTTGTACGACACCTAATCATCTCCATCAAAGAGCATCATGGGTCCAAGTTTTTCAACCAACCCTGTTGGGATGTTGCTTGCCACTACTCTGCTGAAGTGACTTTGGATAACATCATTACAATTATTTTTACATGTTGCCATATCTAATGGTAACTGCTTTGCACTCTTCCCCATACCATGTAGCTCTTGGCCATAAAAGTTTTCTCCCTTTCTTTACTTATTACATTCTTCTTTAATGAACATTGTATCTATTTCGTTGTATGTAAAATCTCAAAATGGTTTTTCTTTCATTTCTATAAAATACTAACTTTCCCCTTTTACTTTCAAGGTCATCAGTTGAACTAGTTTTCTAGAATTTTCTGCTAAGTCAGGCTTTTTGTTTTTCAGGGATGCAAGGGTTAATTCAACAATCGAAACCCACTTACCATAATCAATCATATTAACAGGCTAAAGAAAACAAGCACTTGACAAAAACTTATGACTATTCCTGACAAAAAAATATATAGAACAAAATATAACTTATACAATTAATTGAAAAGAAAAACAGCTAATATTATATAATTAATGACACAGAAAACCAATATGTTTTTAAAGGTACTATTTTAGAACAAATTTTCTATCTATGAACATAGGTTTACCTCATATGACCTACAGAAATGAAAGCATATAGTTTTTATACTCTTATGATATGCCACAGACTATTAGAATCTTCAGATAGCTTGGTGTGTCATCTAACTTGCTTAGATTCTATGCAAGCTTACACAGTGTGTAACCCAGAGCCACACAAGATTTTACAAATGCTGTTTTTTTTAACTAGGAAAGAAAGGACTATACAATTTCCCTGATATTCATATTACAGCCTATTCAGATCAATTCTGTTAATGAGAAAATGGGGCCTATAAACGGGGTGCATACAATGTGGTGCAGCCTGCATCCAGTTCCCAAAACCAACTGTGTCAGTTTTATTTATTTGGTGATCTACTTAGAATCCATGGAGTAGCACAACGGCAGTCCCACACCCTATAATGGGATGCAGGAATGGGCACTGGGACCTGGAGTCACTGAGCATGAAGTGCATAAAGTGTACACATAATTTCTTATAGATTAAAGATATTTTACCTTAGGACACTCTATTGAACTCCATCTCACTGGGCTCACACTTTTTATTGGTCTTAATTAGCTGTGCCCCTCTATGAATCCTTCTGCCTTTCGCTCACTTAAGTTGCCCTAATCTCAGTTACGGGGGATCCAGGGGACATAAGAACATGTTGTTTGATCTTTGGTTTGTGACCACTAATAATAGCACTTTAAAAAAAAATCAAAGTACAGTGAAGTAGATATAATTATAGAGTTCTAGGAAATAAAACCAAACTCTAAAGCCAGATAAGATCAAGTACTATTCCCTAGCACCACTATACTTAGTGTGCTTTTTGTAAATCACAGCAATACAGTTCCTAAATTAAAAATATATAAGCTATATGTATGTGTTTGTGTCATGTGTTTGTGTTGTGTGTTTGTGTGTGTGTGTGTATCCACATAGATCAAAGAACTCAACATAAAGTTTGATACCCTGAGTCTGAGAGAGAAGAAAGTAGGAACTTGCTTTAACTCACAGCCAGAGAAAACATGTTTTGAAAAGGACCCCAATATCTCAGGCATTAATACCAACAACTAGCAAGCAGAATGTCATGAAACAATAACAAAACAGCTTTTGTACAACAAAGAACTCCATCACTTGAGAGAAGAAGACTAAAGAGTGGAGTGAAAGTTCTTACCAGTTACATATTTGGCAGAGGGTTTGTATTCAGCATATGTAAATAACTAAAAAATTTTTTAAAAAAACCACTAATAAACAAATAACACAAATGTGTTTATCGGCTTTTGGAACTTTCTGGGAGAGATTTTAAGGTCTTCTATGTATAGTGCTATATCATCTGGAAATAATTCTTTGACTTCTTCCTGTCTTATTTGTATCTCCTATGTCTCTGTTGTCTCCATCGCTTGTCGAGTTGCGACATCTAGTACTTCAAATATTATATTAAACAGGAGATGAGAAAGTGAACAGCTTTGTCATATCCCAGATTTTAGTGGAAATGCTTTGAGCTTTTTTCTACTTGGCTAAGGGCTTGCCGGATCTTGACTTTATTACGTTGAGGTATGTTCACTATATCTCTACATTCTACAGCAATTCTGTGGTGAGGGTTGTTAGATTTTTTTGAACAGCTTTTCATGCATCTAACAAGGTGATTATTTGGTTTCTGTCAATTACACTACTTACGTGGTAGATTACATTTATTTATTTATGTACATTAAGCCATCCCTTCATATATTGGATAAAGCCAATTTGATCCTGGTGTCTTTGGACATAATCAACAAAGTAATGGGATACAAAATTCACACATAAAAATTAAATTTCCTTCCTACATACAAATGATGAACATACAGAGTAATATATCAGTGGAATAGTACCATTTGCAACAGACTAAAAAATATCATGTGATAAATCTGGCTAAGGATACAAGTGACTTAGGCAATGCAAACTTTTAGGCACTGAGAAGAAATTGAATGAAATATCAGAAGATGGGGAGACCTCTCATTCTCAAGGACTGTCAAAATTCATATTATGAAAAGGTCATCAAACCCAAAGCAAACTACATATTCAATATTGTAACCATCAACATTCTAACACAATTATTTACAGAAGTGGAAACAATCTTAAATTTTATATAGACCTAGAAACACAAAATATCTTGAAAAACAATTCTGGAGGTCTCATCATCCCAGATTTAAGTTACAGTACATAGTCATAGTAATAAAAGCTGTATGGTTAATTGTGGGGCCTGCGTGCTTGGACACAGGAAATTTGACTGCACTTACCCCAGCTGGCGCCGGGTAGGTGTTGTGCTATGTGAAACCTTGGGGTCACTGCTCCGGGGTGGGGGAGCACAGTCTGAGGTCCCAGGGACCTGCTAGAGCTAGTCCTGACCTGCATGGTGGCCCGAGGAGTGTCTGGTTCCCAGGCTCTTGGGCACCCAGGTGTTATTGGAATTCGCAGAAGAGCTGAGAACGAAGTGGGAGCCCACAGTCTGGACTGGTCCTTGGACAAAGGGGAAAGGGAGAGAGCACTCTGGCTGTGTCCTGCGAAGATGAGAGTTCTTGGCTTGGTCACGGTGGTCAGTTTGCTTGGGTTGATGGTGGCTGTGGCTGGGAACGCAGAGGTCTTCTGCGGGACACTAGATACAGCTCTTTAGGCAAAGCCTGTTCCATTGTTCCCCAAGGGAGATCCCTACGAAAAGAGGCAGTCCATAGTTTTAAGGCTTTTATTGCCATGGCAGAAAGTAGATGAGTAAAAATCATACCCGTTTTCTCAGGGCAGCCTGAGGTTAAATACCTTTTGCAGGGAGGAGTGTCTGGGAAAAAAAGCTTAATTTGCTAAGCCCTTCTGGCCTTTAGGTACTTCATTAATATGGAGATCTGTCTTGAGGCTACTTGGCTTGTGGTCACACATCTTCTACCTGTGGAGGGGGTAGGGGCATTGCTCTTACACAGACACAAATCTATGGAGGCCTTGTGTCAGGAGCCTGGAGTCTGGGGGCATGGCAAAATGCCTGCCGACCCACAGGGTCACAGGGTTTTCCAGCCTGTGCTTGACCAGAAACCAGGCTGCCTTTCACGGTCCTACAAAAAGCAGCATGATATGAAGATGGCCTACAAAAGACTCATTAATTAGCGGAATGGAATTACTGACCAACACAGAAGCCGACACTCCTGTAAGTCATTTGATTTTTGATGGAGACCAACAACACACATTGGAGAAGAGACAACATCTTCCATAACTGTTCAAACTGTATAGCTACACATAGAATATTGAAAGTTCTATATTCAATCTTTATATATATAATCTTTATCTCGTAACCTGCACAAAGTTCATCTCCAGATGGATCAGGAACGTTCATATAAGATCTGACACCCTGAATCCAACAAAAGAGAAAGTAAGGACTATTCCTGAACCTAGAGGTACACAGAAGGAGTTTTTAAACAGGACCTCAATGGCACAGGCATTAGCAAATGAGAGGTTCTGTTGCTCAAAAGCTTCTGCATAGAAAAGAGCACCATCATTCGAATGAGGAAGCAGCTCTTAGAAGGGGACAAAATCTTTATCAGCTATATATCTGACAGAAGGTTAGGATCCAGAACATATGAAGAAGAACTGGAAAAAAACAAACATCAAGAAAAATAGACAACCCAACTTTTAAAATGGGGCATGGAACAGGGAGTTTTCAAAAGATGAAATGCAAATAGATGATAAACATGATTTTTCAGATGTTCAACATCGTTTGCCATTAGAGAAATGCAAATTAAAACTCTCTTGAGATTTCATCTTATACCAGTCAGAAGGGCCAAGATCAATAAAACAAATGATGCCCATTGCCCTTCCATTCTGCATCTCCACCTTCACCTTTGGCACATCGGCATGCTTATTCACCAACCCTACAGCTCTGCTTGTCTCCCAGGAGGTCTGCTCTAACCAGGGACAGAGGAGGCCTGCTTTAAGCAGGGAAACAGGATATCTGCTCTAAATCAGAGCACTGCCTGCCTCCCAGAGGCCTACTCTAACCCATTACACACAGCTCCACCTGCCTCCAAAGAGTCTTGCACCAATCCAAGACACCTAGGCCAATTAACACCAGAGATAACCAGATGGCAAAAGGCAAGTATACGAACATAATCAACAGAAGCCAAAACAGTTTAGAACCAGCAGAACCCAACTTTCCTACCACAGCAAGCCCTGTATGCCCTAACTCCCTAAAGAGCAAGATTCTGACCTTAAATCCCACCTCATAAAGATGACAGAGGTCTTTAAGAAAGACATAAATAATTCTCTTAAAGAAATTCAGGAAAACACAGGCAAACAGATAGAAGCCCCGAAAGAAGAAACATACAAATCCCTTAAAGAAATACAGGAAAATACAATCAAGCAGGTGAAGGAATTGAATAAAACAGTTCAAGACCTAAAAATGGAAATAAAAATAATTTTAAAAAATCACAAATGGAAGCAAACCTTGAAGATGGAAAACCTAGGAAAGAGATCAGGAACTACAGATGCAAGTATCCCCGATGAAATATAAAGAGATAGAATAGAGAATCTCAGGTGTAGAAGATAGCATAGAAGATATTGATACATTGTTCGAAGAAAATGCTAAATGTGAAAAGTTCCTAAACCAAAACATCCAGAAAATGTGGGACACAATGAAAAGACCAAATCTAAGAATAATAGGAATAGAAGAAGGTGAAGATGTCCAGTTTAAAGGGCCAGAAAATGTCTTCAACAAAAACATAGAAAAAAAAACCCTCCCTAACTTAAAGAAAGAGATGGCCATGAACATAAAAGAAGCCTACAGAACTGACTGAACCAGGAAAGAAGAAAACCTCCCACCACATAATAATCAAAAAACTAAATGTACAGAACAAAGAAAGAATATTAAAAGCTATAAGGAGGAAAGGCCAAGTAACATATAAAGGTAAGCCTCTCATAATTACACCTGACCTCTTAACAGAAACTCTAAAAGCCAGAAAATCTGGACAGATGTCATTCAGTAAATAAGAGATCAGAGATGCCAACCAATACTATTATACCCAGCAAAACTTCCAATCACAGTAGATGGAGAAACCATGATATTCCACGACAAAATCAAATTTAAACAATATCTTTCTACTAATCCAGCCCTACAGAGGATACCAGAAGGGAATCTCCAACATAAGGAGGGTAACTACATCTAAGAGAAAACACAAAAAATTAATAATCTCACACCTGCCCAACACACACAACACAAACATAACACCATCTCAAACAACAACAAAACAGGCATTGGTCATTAATATTTCTCACCATCAATGGACTCAGTTCACACACACATTTTTATACAGATACCACATATCAAAGTTAAATCAAGATCAGGTAAACTATCTATACAGTCTCATAACCCCTAAGGAAATAGAAGTAGTCACTGAAAACCTCCCAACCAAAATAAGCCCAGGGCCAGATGATTTTAGCACAGAATTTTATTAGATCTTCAAAGAAGACTTAATATCAATACTCTTCAAACTATTCCACAAAATAGAAACAGAAGGAATTCATTGATTAGGCCACGGTTATTCTGATATCTAAACCGCACAAAGACCTAACAAAAATAGAGAACTTCAGACCATTTTCAGACCATTTTCACTTATGAACATTAATGCAAAAATACTCAATAAAATTCTCACAAAACAAATCTAAAAACACATCAATAACATCATTTATCATGATCAAAAAGGCTTCATCCCAGTGATGAAGGAATGGTTCAATATATGAACATACATCAACTTAATCTACTATATAAACAAACTCAAAAAGAAAAGAATCACATGACCATTTCATTAGATGTTGAAGAAATCTTTGACAAAATCCAACAACACTTCATGTTAAAAGTCTTGGAGAGATTTGGAATTCAAGGCACGTATGTACACATAATAAAAACAATATACAGCAAACCAACAGCTAACATAAAATAAAATGGAGAGAAACAAGAAGCAACTCTACTAAAATCAGGGATAAGGCAAGGATAACCATTCTTCCCTACCTATTCAATATACTACTTGAAGTTCTAGCTAGAACAATTGGACAACAAAAGGATATCAGGGGCAACAAATTGGAAAGAAAGAAGTCAAAGTATCACTATTTTTGGATGATATGATAGAAAACATAAGCAACTCTCCAAATTCTACAATTGAACTACTATAGCTGATAAACAACTTTAGCAAAGTGGCTGGATATAAAATTAACTCAAATAAATCAGTAGCCTTCCTTTATACAAATAATAAATAGGCTGAGAAAGAAATTAGGGAAAGAACATCCTTCACGATAGCCACAAATAATATAAAATGATATAACTCTAACTAAGCAAGTGAACTATCTGTATGATAAGAATACTATGTCCCTGAAGAAAGAAATCACGAAAACCTCAGAAGACAGAAAGATCTCTCATGCTTATGGATTAACATAGTGAACGTGGCCATCTTACCAGAAGCAATCTACAAATTCAATACAATGTCCATCAAAATTCCAACTCAATTCTTCACAGACATGGAAGAACAATTCTCAATTACCTATGGAAAAATAATAAAACCCAGGATAGCCAAAATAATTCTGAATAATAAAAGAACTTCTGGAGAAATCACCATCCCTGACCACAAGCTGTACTACAGAGCAAAAGTGTTAATAACTGCATGGAATTGGTACAGAGACAGACAAGTCAATCATTGGAATAGAATCAATGACCTATCGACACTTGATCTTTGACAAAGTAGCCAAAACCATCCATTGGAAAAAAGAAAACATCTTCAACAAATGATGCTGGTGTAACTGGCAGTCTTCATGTAGTAGAATGCTAATTGATTCATAATTATCACCCTGCACAAAGCTAAAGTCCAAGCGGATCAAGGTCTTCAAAATAAAACCAGATACACTGAATCTAATAGAGGGAGGCTCCCAGGACTCAGTTTGAGTGACCTTAGCTAAAATGCCCAACAGTGGGGTGATGGAACTTGAAGAGGACACCCCTAATAGGTAGATAAGGCCTCCAGTAGTGGGATGGGGACACAATCCACCTTCAAATTTTTTTACTGAAAATTGTTCTTGTCTAAAAGAAATGCAGGGACAAAAATGGAGCAAAGACTGAAAAAATGGCCCTCCAGAGATCAGCCTAACTTGGGATCCATTCCATGGGAGGGCACCAAACCCTGACACTATTACGGATGATACGTTGTGCTTGCAGACAGGAGCCTAATATGGCTGTTCTCTGAGAAGATCTACCAGCTGCTAACTGAGGCAGATGCAGATATTCACATCCAAGTCTGTCCAGATTGAGGTCAGGAACCTCTATGGAAGAATTAGGGGAAGAATTGAAAGAACTGAAGGGGCTGGCAACCCTATAGGAAGACCTACAGTGCTAACTAACCTGGACCCCAGTGAGCTCCCAGAGACTAAGCTGTCAACCAAAGAGCATACATGGACTGATTTGAGGCTTGTAGCACAATAAAATAATTAATTAAAAATAATAAAACCTTTGGAAAAATAAATCAAATTACATCAATCAATATGAGAGAGAGAGAGAGAGAGAGAGAGAGAGAGAGAGAGAGAGAGAGAGAGAGAGATCCTACAATGGGGAAAGCAATACCTCCCCAGATATCATAAGGTATTATATTACATCAAAAGTTCTAGTTTTAAGTATGGGCTACCTTTCTTTTATTTGTTGGTCAATAAGATCCCATATACCACTCAAAATTAGATGCTATTGTCATTACTCTTGGTTACTCGCTAGAACTTGATGTTAAGACACTATTGCTGAACTCACTACAGATCTGAATCATAGGACATGGAAAAGTCAAGCTGATACCAACCTAGAATTCATATTGACTAGTTTTTATAGAGCTGGAACATTTTAAACATGCTATAATCTTACCCTGCATTAAACTCTACATATTATCATAATTATATGTCTATTAATATATATCCACTGGTACAATAGTGGCATTAATGTTATGAGAGTAACCAGCCACTACCAGATTGAGTTTAAAACCCCATCGATGAGATGGAACCTGTGTCCAGTACCACTTACTGAGTCAAAATCTCCTGACTAAGTCATAGGACTTTGGTAGAACATAGAATTATTATTCTGGCAAATGGACATAGTAATATACTATTCTTCAAGATCTTATTTGACACGCATAGATTAGTGCATCTCTCAATCCTCATTGTAGAAGCAGATGGTGATTAATATAGGGACCCAAAACTTGTCAACACACGAAGAGTGTGAGACTGTGGAGTGATCAGCTCCTAACTGAACATCTACCATATTATACCCACACCCCAAACACACACGAATAATCCCGAAGTGGGTGGAAAGATTTTAAGAAAGAGGGAGTAGAAGTCTACAGAAAAACAGTACTTCCCAGACATGAGAGTAACGTTTTACACATGAACTCACAGAAGCTGAGACTGCATTTACAAGAGTTTCAAAAGACCTAGCCAATCCAAATCCCAGTGTGGATGGAGGAAGGACTCATAAAGTGCCTCTACTTAGCTAAGGAACTACTGGACAGGGAAAAAA
>NW_021604633.1:10043412-10089218 GCF_004785775.1 Grammomys surdaster | reverse complement strand
GAGGAGGAGGAGGAAGAGGAGGAGGAGGAGAAGGAAGAGGAGGAGGAAGAGGAAGAGGAGAAGGAGGAGGAGGAGGAGAAGGAAGAGGAGAAGGAGGAGGAGGAGGAGAAGGAAGAGGAGAAGGAGGAGGAGGAGGAGGAAGAGGAGGAGGAAAAGGAGAAGGAGAAGGAGGAGGAGGAGGAGGAAGAGGAGGAGGAGGAGGAGGAAGAGGAGAAGGAGGAGGAGGAGGAGAAGGAAGAGGAGAAGGAGGAGGAGGAGGAAGAGGAGGAGGAAGAGTACATAAAGTTGGGAGGTTGAAGTAAAAGTGGTGGAGGTGACAAAAGAGGAATTTCAGGAGAAGGAATGCAGAGGAGATTTGTGAATTTTATTTCCGATGTTTTAGTTTGGGAGACTATGTTCTATGGAAATAAAGATCCTGTAGAAACTTATTGAAATCCTTCACAGGGGCATGGGTGTTAAACATTCAGGAAACATGTAGAATCAGCAATGGAACTTGAGATGGGAAAACTTTTTTTCAACTTGGAATGTATTTTTAAAGTAAAACCACCATGAAGAGCAACTGGTGAGTTTTTCCTCCCTGTATATTTTCATGTAAGAAGGAGTTCTGAAGAGTGTCTCTGAAAAACAGAGGCTTCTTGAGAGGTCAAACGCGGGATCTAGTCCTGTGGAAATCTCGCATGCATGGTTGAAATCTCTGACTAAATCTTTTGCAGAAGTCCCTACTGCATAAGCGCAGGAATACATTTGTCTTCTTTTAGCCATTAAGATTTACATTAAATGAAGTACATCTGTCTGCTTTTCCTATTTAATTTTATTCTGTGAGCTTCAGAAAGACAATGTGGCATGACTGTTGCACATTAACCTCAGTAGTCTGTGCTAGAAGTTTCTGTGTGCCTTTGGCCATGGTAACACTTTCTCCCATGGTTAAAAGTTCCTCTACTACTTTCAGTAGGGGGTTTTATGTTCTCCCCAACCAGACAGCTGGCATATAGAGTTCTGATTTATCCCTCTGATGTGGTCCCAGAACTTACTAATAGCAAAGGTTGTGAATCTAAGTTCTGTGGCCTTTAGGCACAGTGCTCCCACCCTGGCCTGTCACCATCTTGAGATGCTGGTTTCCTCAGATGAGGTTTGAACTAAGCTTCTTCTCTTATGGTCATTGCTTTGCAGCTTCCTGGCCTAGGAATGCATAGCTTTGATTTAAGGATTGAACCAGAAGTTTCTGTCAAATGTCTCAAACCTCTGTACGTTTGACAGCTAAAGAGCTTGAAAGAAGTTTATTAAAGGAAATGATAGTTTAGAAAGGTAATTTATAGAATATGTTATGGGTTCAAGCTGGAAGCACATGAGGCACATGAAAGAAAATGAATTTATCTTGCAAATGTGTATGCGGGTACATGGGGTGTGTGGGAATTTGTGGGGGTGTGAGGGGTGTTGGGGGCGTGTATATGTGAGGATGTGTGGGAATATGTATGTGTCAAATAGAAATCAACATCTATGCCTTCCTTAATGATTCTCTACCTTATTTTCTCAATGTCCCTCACTGAACCTATAGTTCATCAACTCAACTAGGCTAAGTATGACTGAGCCACCTTTGCATATCCTCCATAAAACTGAAATAATTTTAAACATTGATGTTGCTGAAAAAAGGCTCTGAAATGGGGTAGAATTATCAGCCATGGAACATCAAAGCATTAATCAAGGGAACTTTGAGGAAGATGGACAAATGATGCACTTGTTTAAAAAGATCATGATATCAATTAAAATACCCTCCACCAAAGCCTCTAATATTCTGAATAAGCTATGTCCATAGCTTTTAAATTTGACATGCCTAACATTGAGAAGGAAAAAATAAAAGTTCTATTTTTGAGTGTATGTATTGTAAGCTAATACTTGGAGAACTTGTAACAAAGAGAGACATTTGGGGATATGTAAATGACAGAAAATAATGTCTCCGTATAGAAGCATGAAATCCATTTGGAGCAGCTAAGTCAGCTAGAATCTGTGTCAGTGACTTCAAGTGCACTCAATCACTTTGTCAGCTGCTTAGCCTTGGCTGTTTAACTTGGATATTTAGAGAACAAAGCAATTCATATGTTTTCATTCTTTTATATCTGAAGTATTAAAATAAAGATCAAACTAAGAATCCGTGTGTCATGAGTCAGTTATTTCTGTTGCAAATCTCTTTTCTTAATTTTACTGGAAAAAAAAAGACAAGTTACAATTAAGGATGATGCCTTATATTATCAATTCCTGGTTTGCATACACACACTCTTATATCAGAATATGTTCTGAAATTTATAACAATTAACACAATTTATAACAATTAGCACAATTAACAATCTATTTCCCAATTAACCCATTACTCTTAGTGACTGCTATAAATCTTGGCAAAACTAATACCAACGATTTCTATTTGGTTCTACGTATGAAGATCTGGTATATTTCACTACGATTACTTTGGGAGACTTTGAACTTAGAAACTGTCTCCTATAAGATTCTTTTAAAAATGTTTTCAGTGTCAATGAATATAAAAATATAACACATGATGCTTTATTTCTATGAGTATTAGGTATTTCTCCAACACAAGCTGTTGCCCATGCTTTCCAGGTCAACTTGTCTTCTCCTTAACTGACTTATTTCCATTGGTTTGCTTCATATTCTCCCTAAACAGATGTCTTTGTGGTCCTAGTTTTTGTTGTGGAATAAAGGGTAAAGAAGAAAGAGTGCATATCAATACTGGAAGCCAGATGCCCTAGGCTGTGCTATCACCAGACACTGCTCCTGGAGCACAGTTGGCACATTGCCTTAGATGAAGAACAAGGGGGGGCTTGTGTAACATGATGAGGGGGGACACTTCTGCTATGGTTGGTTTGATGGTAGGCTTAATCTGTCTTCCACAATAGTTCATCTCACTGGGGTGAGGGGACAACTAGCAATGACACTTGTTTTTTATGCCACAATTCAAAGAACTGGACTACGAAATAGCTCCAGAATGTGTGTTGTAAGTACGTTGTAACATTTAGTCACAATAAGGGCATTTACATTCCTCTCAAATGGTCCTTACAAAATAGTGGATTCATGCTTTTTGAATGAGATGCCCAGCTGAGCATCGAGATATGTTCTTGATCCTTACAACAGAAAGCGTATTCTGCTTAATCGTTGCCTAGTGAGTTCAGTTAAGGTTCTCACTATCAGAGCTATCACAAGCTTAGTAAATTCACTACCTAGTCTTTGATGACATATTGAAAAAGAAAATAAGACAGCAAAACTGAACAATTAGTAAAATATCATAGGAGTGACTTACTGATAAATAGATTTTAATGAATGGATTATTTTTCCACCTCATATATGAAGTTGAGGCGTAAGCCCTGGCATCTTGTGAAACAACAAGAAAACAGAATCTGTGATTGTAATCAACAAGGGGTGTGCTGAACGAGAGTCGTCCTGACTCAATATACTAGCTTCTTTGTATGATGAGGGATGTTTGGACAAAGATATGGGAACAGAAACCAAGCAAGAGAGGACAATTATTGTGGTCCAGCAAGAGGTCACCAGATGATGTAAATGACAAAGAAGGGTCCTCCCTAGAGCCTTGGTTGTAGGGGATAGGAGGGACCTATGCCATTGTTTTGAGTTAGCTTTGGACTTTTAGTGTCTGGAACTGTGAGCTGATAAATTCTATTAAACTACACAGCTTGTGATTGTCTATGAAATTCAAAGAAACTTCAGTGGCCTGTCTTGGCACCTATAGGGAAATTTTCATGGTATTCCATTGTTAACTTAATACATTGTGTTTGTAGGAAAAATTTTAATAGGTGTACTTCAAGAATAAATAAACTTGTTCTTTGATTATTTCTGTTTATTATCTTGCTTGTTCCTTGACTATTTGAATCTATTGTATTGCTAGTCCCTCAACCTAGAACTGACCTGCATACTTGCATGTAATTCAAATAATATAAAAGCAAAAAAGGAGGAAGGGAAAGGATAGGGGGTTCTAGGGAGGGGAAATGGGGAAAGGGGATGACATCTGAAATGTAAATAAAATTCCAATAAAAATAAAACATGAATAAATGAGCATGCCTTCTGTTAGGTCAAAATCTACATATATGATTACAAAGAAGATGCTATATGGTAAAGCTATGTTCATCAAAATCCAGAAAAACAGAAACTAAGCATAACATAATATTAGAACTCATAAGGTTATTTAAATGTGTTATTTAACTAAATATTCAATGCAACTATGTCAAATTATTATTTGTTCCCATGCTCAATGGAAATGAAATTGAAGTGCAAGAAATTTAAAGTAAGGCCCCTAGTTTGTGGATATTGCAAAACAACATGTAGGAGCAATTCATAACCCAAAATCTCTGTGCTAAATGTCTCCTTACTCTAATTGCCTTTGGGGGACATGCTTGCACAGCCTGGAGAAGATTCTAGACCTCATTGTAAACTGTTGGGTGCCTAAGAATTGTACACTTTGTCTTTTTCTGTCAGTTTGTCCACTTCAAGTTGGGTGAAAATGATCTGAAAGCTCCTTTCTCATTTGAAAAATATGACAATGCATGTGTTCATGTTTAAATTATGCCAGAAACTGTCAAGAAGAACCATTTCTGCTTAAATCCAAGGAATTAGTTTGTAATTAAATAGCTAAAATTTTAACCAGATGCAGTCCAGAATGAATTATGCTAATTAATTCCCTTCTTTTTCTCTTAAAAATTACCAAACTTGTATACTAATTTTATGAATATTTTTGCTATATGTATCTAGACATCCTTTAAAAAGGCCAATGCCTTGACTATTACAGTTTATCATTTCTCATATGAGATCCACATTCTGAATGCTGGATATTAAAGTGACCTCTGTAGCCACCAAAACAGTCTGCACAGTGAGCCATGAAGTGAGCAGGAAACTCTGTCGCAGTGGTTTTTTACCTAAGCTGAGTGAGTTTCAGCCTTTTCCTAGGAATTTGGGCCTGCGAATGGAATGGGGTGTAGAGTAATCTGAACCATACAATGTCAATATTCTAAAAAGGATGTCCAGGATTCCTGGCCACCAATGTCCCCAGGGCTGTCCTGATGTGAAGTTAGTTGAAAGGGATTCTCCAAGACTAGTCAGAAATGCGTATGTCAAACACTAATTGTAAAAGCATGTGCTTGACCAGACTTACTTTAGCTATACCCTTAAATATAATTTTTAAAAAATCATTTAGCTTTTTTTGTAATCAAAGAAATCTTCCATTATACAAACTAGTCTATAGAAGATAAAATTGGTTATGTATTCTGCTAAACTACACAAGAAAATAATGGTTATGAGGGGTTAGGAAGATGACACAGTACTTAAAAGGCATGCATGCAAAATGAATGCTCAAAATTCAGCATTCAGACCTGAAGAAGTAAAATGAAAGCCACCTAGTGTGGAAAGACAGCAGTCTGCCTGAAATTCCAGTTTTCAAAAGACAGAGACAGGAGATCTCTAGAAAGAGCTGCCTACCTAGAACAATCCTACTGATGAGCTGTGAAATTGACTAAGAGACCCTGCGGCAGTGAATAAGGTTGACTGTGACAATTGAAGATGACAAACATAATGTGTACATGTATCTACACACATGTTGGGAGCCGACTCTTAGCCGAAAGTGGCTATCATCTTTACAGCCATCTTGAGCCATATACCCTGACAAGAGACTTGTTTCAACAGCCTGCAATAGCTGAGCGCACTCTGATAAACATCTTGTTACACTGTTTAGTGCCCCCAGCTGCCAGGTGCTCCTGGTATCCATGGCTACAAGGCACGTGACGTAGTGGCTTCAGTTGAGATTGTCCACGAGGGCAAGTCACGTGGTAAAGGGTATAAATACCCGGATTTCCTTTCTATTGAGGAGGTAGAAAGTAGGAGGTAGTAAGTAATAGGAGGTAGTAGGAAGTAGGAAGTAGAGGAAGGAGTGAGAAAGTGAGAGGTGTCAGGAGACTGAAGGAGTGAGAAGATAGTAAGAAGAGAGGAGAATAAAGAAGAGACTTGAAGAGACGCCACCGGACTCTGTCTTGTATCTATCTTTTGCGTCTCTCGCCCCTTTTTTCCCCTTCCTCCGTCCCCACTCTCTCTCTTGCTAGACCCTGACCTGCTGACCGGAGCAGCAGAACCGGCCGGCCTTTACAAAATAGCAAAACCCGACGGCCGTTACAAAAGAAACGACAGTTACACACACACAGATGGACAAACATGTGAACATGTAAACACATACATATCACATATACACACATACACAAACTTTGAAAAAATGTTTATTATGGTAAATTTCATGTGTTTTTTAAGTCACTGGTGGGTTTTAGCATAAGCATTACATATAGGAAAGAAAAATCTACATCCAGAATAAGTATCTACTCCAGTAAGCAGAAAGCATTGTCCTTTCCATAGAGGAAGTGAAGAAAGTCAACCTGACAATGCTGGGATATCTAGTGTTCAATGTTGGTCTCTGGTGTTGGCAGGACTGGCACTGAGAAGCAACTGTAGCCAGATCAGCCTTGGTGAGTGTCAGTTATGTTGTTGAGCCCACACATAACACCCATAACTGCCACTGTGGCCATTTTATTAATGGGCACACTGGACAATGTCAGGACTGGCTGAGGAAAGAGGGTGAACACCAACAGAATGGGTCATCCTATCTACCTGATTATTGAACTCTTCCTCTGATGATATCATCTTTTGATGAGCATTTAAACAAGACACAAGCATCTTCATATGCTTTGCCTATTTGGGGGAAATCTATCCACATGCTTCTTCCCCAGATGTCTTTCTCACCAATTTTCTTTTTTTTTTTTAATTTCTTTTTTTTTTTTTAACATGAAATGCTTTTTTATAGCATGTTTTACAAGGGGAGGGGGTAAGAGGGTCCAGGTGGTGGAAAAGTACAAAATCTTCTTGGCCTGTGCCTTGAAACATGTCATGGTCTATATGGTACACTGCCTTGAATTATGATCTACCTGCAGTTCTTCAGAAGATATGGTACACTGCTTGAGTTATGGTCTCCCTGCTATTCTTAAGAAGACATGGTACTCTGCTTTGAGTCTATCTGCAGTTGCTAAGCAGGATCTTGCAGTTGCCAAGCTTCAGAGGACATTGTGCAGGTGGGGAAAGGTAGGGGGTAAGGGTAAGGGCGAGGGTCCTGGCTTCTGGCATCTCCCCCTTCTCTGTTTAGTTAGAGAAGGCGTCTTATGTTCAATCCCAACTATGTGAGTTTTGAATTTGGATGTCTAATTATGGGGGGGTCTTAGACAAGTTCACAACCCCAAAACACTGATGTGAGACGAGTCACATCGATGGTCGAAGGCTTTAGGCTGTCGACGATGGGCAATGTCAAGGGACTCTGATGTGGGTGAAAGGAGGGTGAGAGCCCTGTCTTAGGCCATGTAGGCTGCACCCACTCCCAGCACCACGCACTCCTTTTCGGCTGCATTGGGTGGGCCCCTGGGAAGTGGACCTACAATAATCCCGTCATTGGGCTAACTCACAGCCATCCTAGTCTCTTGTAAATGTTCAAGTTACCAACCATTTGTCAGTTTGGGGTGTAATATTGTCATAAAGGAAGGCTCCCCAATGTTAGCGGCCATAGCAAGGGTGGCCTTGGTTTAGGAAAAAGCCACCAATTTTCTAATCATTCTCTTTCCAAGTCCTGACCATCCAGCCACTCTATTGACTACAGCCCATGAATCAGTAAACAATCATACATCTGGCCATTTTTACTTCCAAATGAAATACATGACCGTCGGCACTGCCTGAAGTTCTGCCCACTATGAAGATTTCCCTTTACTGGTTTCTTTCAGGATTGTCCCCAAAAGAAGTTGTAATGCAAAATGAATGCTCAAAATTCAGCACTCAGGATGGTGCCTGCATGACATGCAAAACCATCAGTAAACCAGCCCTTTGTCTTTTCGCAGTCAAGCAATCAGAAAACATCACATAAGGCTATAGGTGCGTGATAGCAGCAGATGGTATTGTAATTGGAGTAAAAACCAGGGGCACAGGAAACTTCTTCATGCAACTTGCTTGTACCTTCAGGAACTGCCCTGGCAAGATCACATATATACCACTTTCATTTGATGCTATATTGCTGTTGTACATGTCGTACATTATAATAAATTATAATGTCTGTCGGTTAATATCTAGCTCATGATGAGCAGCGCAGGTTACATTGTAACTTGGTAGACCATGGTCAAATGTTCAGTTCCACTAAGGATACTAAGGGGTCGGGTGCAATAATGTATCATTCACCTTAGAAGGAATATCTCTGTGAGGACTGTGAAAGAACAGCATGGTTTCTGGTCGAGCACCCACTAGAAATCGCCAGAGACCCATATGATCCTAAGGAACAGCGTGCATTTCACCACGCTCCCAGACTCCAGGCTCCTGACACGAGGCTGAAGACTTCCATATAGTGAGGTCCTCCAGTCGCATAGGACAACGCCCACTAGCCCCTCCACAGGTAGACGGCATGACTGCAGGCCACAGGCCACATTAATAAGATACCTAAAGGCCAGAGGGGCATAGCAATTAAACATTCCTTCCCAGACCCTCCTTCTTGCAAAAGGTATTTAATCTCAGGCCTCCCTGAAAATACCGGGGTATAGTTTTCATCTATTTTCAACTATGACAATAAATATCTTAAGACCATGTACTATTTTTTTTTTCCTTTGGGACTCCCCGTGGGGAAGAGTGAAGCAGGCCTCAATTTACAGAGCCTCTGCCTAATCTCCCGCTGCATTCCCAGTCAAGGAGACCACTAGCCACCCAACCCAAGCAAACAAACATGACCCAGCCAGGTGAGTCACTGCAATCAAGCCAAGAACTCTCATCCCCATGGGACACAGCCGGAGCTCATCTGTTCCCCTCTCCTCTTCAGCTGCAGGCCAATCCAGCCCATATGCTTCAACTTGGGTCACAGCCCTGCCATGGCCCTCCAGCGGCATCTGGGCCAGGGCCCAAGAACTGGCCAGTTCCCGGCTGCCTTTTGGCCAGGGGACCCCCAAGCTAAGAGTTCTGACTCCCGTCAGGAACTCAGATTGTACTCCCCACTCCTGAGCAGAGTCCTGCTGCTTCACATAGCCTGATGTCCGCTGGCGCCAGCATGGAGTGAACACAGTCAAATTTCCACACCTCTGTTGTCCCCATGAGAAGCCCTACAGAGGCAGAACCCCCACATCAACCCAACTGGTCCCACACACATCGCAAACCAACATCTCTGCGTGTCTCATACCACTGAATTCCTAAAAATTTCACTGAGGTAGACAGTCCTTGAATTTTAATTGGATTTATTTCCCATCCTCTGATGTGAATATATGTTACCAATGAGTTTAAAGTATTTGCTACCTTCTACTCACTTGGTCCAATCAACATATTATATGTATAGTGCACCAATGTGATATTTTGTGGAAGAGATAGATGATCATTATCCCTTCTAAATAAGTAATGTCATAGGATTGGAGAGTTAAGATATCCTTGAGGTAAAATTGCAGATGTATACTGCTGGCCTAGCCAACTGAAAGTGAATTGCTTCTGGTGGTCCTTTTGGGCAGGTACTGAGAGAAAGGCATTTGCTAGATTGTTAGTTCCAATCCAGGTACCAGGAGATTTGTTAATTTGCTCAAGTAAGAACACCAGCTGGTACAGCCGCTTCAATCAGAGTTACTAGCTGATTGAGTTTTTGATAGTTAACTGTCATTCCCCACAGTCCAATCTGTTTTCTGCACTGTTCAGATAGGAGAGTTAAAGGCAGACATTGTGAGAACCACCATCCCTACTTCTTTCAAGTCCTCAATGGTGGCGCTAATTACTAAAATCCATCCAGAGATGTAATACTGTTTGAGAGTCACTATTTTCCCTGGCAGAACCTATTCTAAACGCTTGGATTTAACCTTTCCAATAGCAATAGCCCTCACTCCACAGTTCAGGAAACAATGTGAGAATTCTGACAACTTCCAAGTATATCTATACTAATTATACATTCTGTGACTGGGGAAATAACCAGAGGGTGAGTGCAGGGACCCACTGGACTTACTGTGAGTCAGACTTTAGTCAAACCTCCATTAATCACCTGACCTCTATAAGCCCCTGCTTTAGACAGAGGACCATAAAGTTTCTTGGGATCTCCCGGAGTCAGCATCAACTCAGAATCAGTATCCAACAGATCCCAGGAAGTCTGATTATTTCCCGTTCCCCAGTATACTGTTACCATTGTAAGAGGCCATAGGTCCCTCTGGGGAAGGACTGGAGAAACTGCTAACAGTAAACCTTTAAACTGTTTTATCAAGATTCTTCCTCAGGAGGACCTGGCCACCCCTTCATTCAAGGCTTCTCGGTCTACAAACTGGCTCAGGTCTGGAAACTGATTCACCAGCCAAGATTCCCTTTTGCTACAATCCAATGTAGCCTTTCTTTCATTTATTTGTTTGAGTACCTTTCCACTTGTACATATCAAACAAAAATTCAGTCAGCATCTTAATCATTTCATTGCATGATTGATTACCTAGTTCCAAAGGTCATGTGAGTCATGCCACCATAAAATCACTTTGTCTGTGCTGACCATTGAGTTAGGCCATTATGAACTTTTTCTCTGCTGTTCTTTACAATAACTATGATAAACTTTGCCTTTGTTGATTCATTGCTTCCAACTGGCCTGTGCTACCTCATGACCCAATTAAACCCATTCATTGTGTTTAATTCATCCATTTGAGCAGTAGCATCTCTAACCCCAAAGTATGGCACAAGAAAAGGGGTGGCAACAAAGCCCTTCAAATGCTCTGATGTCCCTCACCATTTTGTGTCTTATTGGGTTAGTGAAGGGCATGCCTTTTGGGCCTTCCCATTGTGGAGGATTAGGATTTACCCAGTGTACCTATTCTAGCATTGCTATCTCCCTGAGCCTTAAAATTTCTTCCATCAACATGAAGCCAAAGGATTTCAGACAAGTCCAACTCAGTTTTAAGAAGGGCATCTTTTGACAAATGCTTCACCCAACTATTCCAAGAAACTTTTGACACTTTTTTAAAAACTTTGCAAGCTTCCATATTAAATCTAAAATCTGCATCCAGAGGACCCATATCAACAAATAAAGCCTGATTTAGGTTTTTGCACCTTCCACTATTATTCCACACTCTTAAAATCCATCCCCACCTTATTCTTCAGATTTCTACTTGGATGAATCAGCAAACTCCTTAAGCTCTTTAGTAGCACACCTCCTGATGGACTACACTCTCCACCTTCCCTCTAAAACCTATGCCTTAATTCTGGTTATAGATCCAGAGGAAGCTGTTGATGGGTCTTGAGGAATAACACTGATACATTGCCTGGCATTTCAAGAAAGGTCACTACTAGTTTAGCAGACTATGAAGGTTAATCTCATCAGTCAACAGAGAAGAGGGTAATATTTCAAGGGGTAAGGGTGTGAGTAAATCTTCTACTGAGGTTTAAGAGACTACTTCCTCAAATGAGATAATCCCTTGAGAATCTAAGGATTCAAAGTTCTCAGCTTCAACAGGGCCCTACCACACATCCCCATCCCAAGTTACCAGATTCTGAATTTCCCTGTCATTCAGCCAACCCCATAATGAAGGCTTCAGTTTTATTTTTCACAACATGAGCTCTGTAGCTGTTAGAAAGAAGATTCTCTTCCAGGAAAAACTTTGACACCTCTTTGTATCCAGATGTTTATCCACTTCTGGAGCTGGTCAATTTATCACTAAGTTCACTGTTGTCCTTCACCGAAATCTGAGATGCTAGATGTTGGCTAACTTTATCATAGAGCTCATTCCTATGCTTTATCAATTTATCAAGAGATGCTAAGACCAACCAATGAGCATCATCATTTTCCTTATTTTTCAACAAACTGTCAAAATTTTTATTTGCAGGGTCAGGAAATGTAAAAAACTAAAATAAAATATTCAATAAAAAAAACCCACAGACCCACAGTTGTTCAATTTCAGCTTGCCTTTTTGACACAATTGCTGGATGCTACAATCTCCCACCTGGAAAAGCGTGCCCTTAACAATACTCTTAGCTCCACACCTCCCATCTGCCCTAAACTTTAGTTGCTAAACTCATCTGACCTCCTGCCTGTCAGAGTGGCCTACGTGGCCACTCCATTTTGAGATCTCACATGACTGGTCAACTTTTCTCCATCAGAAGCCTGGTGAATTCTGCCTCTCCTTTCTTGTATCTGTCCCCTTTCCTACAGGGACCCAGAAGTCATGCCTATTCCTTCCACTCAGAAATTATGCATGGCCTTCTTTACTGACAGGTCAAGAACCAATTTGGGAACAGGATCTTAGCATCAGAACCACCCATAAACCAGGCTGTCTTGAGAGGCTTCATCATACCTTTGCAGAACATGGCAGAAACATTCATAATGTCTCCTGCATCTTGGTCCATTCATTTCAGATTTAAAACATACAGAAGGGAAGAGAGACTAGTATTTCTGAGGTTCCTACAAAACCATTCTAGACAATTGAACTAAAATAAATGTTTTTTATGGCATAGAATTGCAGTCTTAAAGGATGAAGACAATGGAGTACAGTTTTATTTTAAAATGATTCCCAATCCTAGTATTGATTCAATTTTTGAGATTATTTTTATCATAAAGGAAATTATTTTAATTTTCCCAGTCTGAAGACTGTAGGCTAGGGAAAATCATTATATTCTCCATCAATACCTGTTATCTAAATATGTCTCTGAATTTGATACTGTGACAGTTCCTCTTTGGACATGGGTGAGAGGTGTGGTCTATTTATTTATTTGCTCTTTGCCTTTTATGGACAGTGATGTTAGCACATATAACAGCCCAACAAGAATAACAGTAAAGGACTGTGCTGGCCATGTCCCCAAAAGGACCAACTTTAATATATTCAATAATTCTTTTAAAAACATGTCTTCATTAAAATAATTGTATTTGTTATAAGGCATTGATAACAGATTTCTGTTGTCAAGGGTGTTCACAGGTTTCTCCTGACATCCTTTTGGCAGATGGAGAAAGATTTGTGTCCCTACCCAAAGCAGGAGAGAAACTAGATGACTAACTGCTTAGGGTCCCATCTCAGCTCCTTGGCAATGATAACTAGAAAAGTAACTGCCCAAGTTCCTAACTCCCATCTTATGGGTTTTGGTGTCCTTGTTTCTACTCTTTGATTTTTATATTATTTCTGGATAACATATATTCAAAATCCATATGAACATAAAAATTATGCCTCATTGAATCGTTTTGTGGCATTTCTGCCTTTAACAGAGAGCAAATTGGCAATAAGATACAATAAATTCAATAGTGATATGTTAGTCAGGAAAAGGGAAATTTCACATTCTAACTATGGTGACACCAGAAGAGGTGGTAACCATAACAGATACAGTTTAGAGAGTCTAATGTGGATTGTCTCAAATCAATAATTTATCATAATTTATAAGTAGGATTTATTGATAATTTATTTTCTTTCTTTGAAGAAATGGGGACAGGAGCCTAAATAACTTACCTAATATTAGCACCACGCACTCTAGTCAGACCCTGACCACAGGAGACCATCTCTAGAACCTTGGGTACTTCCCTAGGGCTCTACCTCTCTCATCACAGAGGTCTAGTTGGCCCTCCCAAACCTCTTACAGTTACGGGAAATGCTTAATTTTTCCTTGAACCCTCCTGGAATAGTGTGAGGGAGCTAGCAGGAAAATAGAGATCCCAACACCCCTGTCCTCTCCTACCATCTCGGAGGAGTTTGCTCATCTGTCTCACCATGTACAACTGGAGTGGGTCAAGTATTGGACTGTCATATTCAACATTGTATATCCAGCATCTATCACAGTTCCAGGCATAAAAGGTACATGACCTTTGTCAAGTAAATGAGACAGTCACCAATTTGAAAGAGCTCACAACCCACATCATGGCACAGAACAGGGGTCCTAGTTCATTAATGTAAACACACACAACACACACACACACCTGCACTCACTCACAAATGAACACACACGCAGAAGAAAGAAAGTAGCAGTTGGGAAGAGAAACCTATAATAGGAAAGATGTCAAAACTTGATCTGGAGAGAGAATTTCCAAGTAATGTGAACCCATTTATAGCCTACATTGGTGTGCTTGTTATCACGGATTGAAGGGATTTGCATAGTGCTTAAGCCGTTGATTGTACCTTTAGGAATATTCAACAACTAAGCTACCCTAATCCTAAATATAATCAAATTATAAAAGCCAAATGACCTTCCAGATGTCCAGGATGAATAATTGAAATCAGTCCTTCCTAAATCCCACGCCTAGCACATTATCCTGATGAAGTCTGCCTTTGTGTTTGGCTTCACTATTTAGAATGATTGGACTCCAATTTCTGGAGGCTTCTTTGAAACACATTCACAAACAAATTAGCTTAATTATTTACTGCTTTCCAACTCATATGAAAATGATTCTGTATAAAATAAGAGAGGGGGTGACTCCCTAAAAGAGAAGGCAGTATCAAGGCCAAGTAAAAGCCCTTTCCTGGGCATTCTGCTGCTCTCTTTTTTCTACACACAGGCATATTTAAGGTGCTTTTTCTGTTTTTCCAGTCTCTGTCTCTCCTGTTATCCTTGCAACTTTAGAAAGAGACCTTAATGAACACCTTCAGGACTAGAGTCAAACATGCCTATGCTCACGAGTGAACACAGTGGTTCTCAAGGAACCTTTTCCTGGGCATGAGGAGAACTTTTTGTTCATAAAGAGCCAACATAATGCTATTTTTTAATAAAAGTTTGTTCTCTACTAGGGATAATTTTCTCCCAGGAGTCTGCTGACAATGTCTGAAGTCATTTCTGGTTATTACATCTTTTGGAAAATGAGGGACTATATTCTAGATCCTCTTAATTGATTCAGACATTGCATTTAAGTGGGTTGTTTAGTGGAAACATGGTGTCTTCATTGCCATGTAGAATATCACCTCCATCTCATTGATTTTGGTGCAAGAAGGAAGAAGGCTGGAATTCAAAGGAGTACCAGGCACCTCATTTAGAAACCAATCAAATTCAACATTATACATAAACTCTCTAAACTTGATCTCTACAGTGGTCAAATATACATAGGGTGATGGATCTTCTGAGGGGACATGAAGTTAAACAGCAGGCATGTATACCTACTGCAGTGTTTACTGAATCAGGGGTAGTAATAAATGTAGTCATTAACACTTCGTATTAATGGATCCCAAACTCTACCGTGCATCTTAATTTACCTAGAAAGATTATTACAGTCCACAGTTCTAGGTCCTGCCTCCAAGTTCTATACTCTTCTTTCATGGGATTAGTTATCATCTAGCATGGGTATTTTGCAGAACACACTAAGTAATTCTAACCAACATGGATCATAAACAATTCATTGAGAAAGTTGTTGCCTAGGGGATAGCATTAAGTTTCTCCAGATTCACTGAACTAGACCAACAAAGTCTCCATAGAAAAGTCACAACTGTATCATCCTTTCTTACACTCCTCTTCTCTAGAACCTTCTGGAATAATCGTCTCACTTTCTCCAACAGTATACCTATTGTCTTCTCTGTCTCTGAGCCACAGTGTTATTACAGCTTTGCTCTCTTGTTCTATAAATGACATAAAATTTGTTCAGATGGCAATGAAGACACATGAAGAGGGAGAAGGTACTGCGTGTGTAGACTTCCTCTTGGAGAACATTAGGAAGTAGAGAAAATCTGGCTTTAAAATGAGCAAGAGTAGACATCCAGTCTTATTCTTCCTCTATTTGCTCTCTGAGCCTCTATATCCTGAGATACAAACTGAGAATGCCCTACTTCATTAGCAAGTATTCTTAATGACATAGACCACAAGGTAGTTCTGGAACTGTTCCGTCTTGTATGACAAAAAGACAATATCCCAAAGCTTTGTTCCATTTTGCTAGTCCTAGATTTACTTACCTCCATGCCTCTGAAGTGTTTCTATAATCAAAATGAAATGGGTGCACTCCCATTGAGAAAATCTGCAGTTTTAGGTTTTAGAAAGTGGTGTGAAGTGGGGTACAATGTAGAGGGGCACACACTGGTCATGTAAGTTACAGTTAGTATTGACGATAAGTACCTTCTTCACTTGCGTCACTGGCTCATAATAGCACTCTGATTCTTCTGGGCTATTTTAAATTCCATAGTTTTGTCAGCCTTACCTCCACTCTTAGCTCCCAAGACTAATTTGACCTTTATGTCCATTGCTTTGGAAATGGTCATTTATGGCCTCTAACATTTCTTGGAGTTTCTATAATGGATATTGCATATAAAAAATGTTATGCTCTAGAAAATACTAAAACCATCCCAGGTAGGAAAAGTAAATACTAGTAATTTTATCTCCATTAATTTTTATCTCTACTATGCATACAAATATGTTCATATTCACTTTTAATTCTGGGTCCTGATATAAGATGTAATACTTCAGATTTTTCTAGTGAGTTTCAAAAGAAAAAGTTCTCTCCCCCTCCATTGTATTTCTCTCCTTAATTCAGGTTTCTTTCCCTATACTTGTCACACAAACTGTTAATTGAAATTTTGGTTTAATTAAGTTTAAACAAGATTCAGCATGTAGTAGCTACAAGGAATTTACATTGTGCTCTCCACAGTTTAAAGCTGTTAATTTTTTCAATGTATATCATGTATACTTAGAAGCTTAGCATCATCCTTTACAAGATTAAAAACTACCCACCTACCTAGTAGTATGGTATCACTACATATTGTTAGGGAAGTAAACTACAGTTCTTAAGACTTTGCAATTGTAAAGTAAGCCAAATCTATATCTTTTTCAGGAACTTTGGGGAACATCTGTCTACTTCAAAGAACAAACTGATACAGATAGTTACATGGAGACTGGAGAGGCAGCTCTATAGCTAAGAGCACTTGGTACTCTCACATAGTACCTGGGCTCAGTTCCTAGCACCCACATGGGGAGGCTAACAGCTGTGTGTGTATGGCTCCAGAGGATCTAATGCTTTCTTCTAGTCTTTATGAGCACCAGATATGTATGTGATACAATACACACGTAAGCATTCGCTCATATGCACAAAAACAAAATAGGTAAATCTTTAAACAAAAAGAATTAAATTAGCTTTTTCCTAAATTAGATCTATTTCTCCACAGTTCGACTGATAATTTCTTATATTTGTCAAGGTTATTGACTTTGTTCTCTCTGTTTGGGGTTATAATCACATAATCTCGTGCTTCCATTTCCTCTCTTCAAATTCTCCCATATACCCCGCTTTTATCGCTTTCAAATTCATGACCTCTTTTTTCGTGCATGCGTTCCTAAATATGACGTGCTCATTCTGTATAATGTCGCTTTTGTGCCTGTTTCAGGACTGACAGTTTTGTATAGGATAACCAATTGAACTGCACTTCACTGGGTAAAACTATTTCTTCCGCTCTCAGCACTCCTTAGAATGTCTGTAGAAGCCCTTAAGGGGAAGTATTGTCTAGTTCACAGATAAAAATGTTTGCCTGTCCTCAAACCTTGTAGGCAGTCAATGAACTATGAATAAATACTATAAAAATTAATGGGCTCCTTAATTATATATCAGTTATATATTTGAGACTTATTAAAAATAAAAAATACTTAGGTCTATAAAAGATCCAAAATGTTTGCAAAAGTATCATTTCCATTGACTTTGAATCATATTAAAATGCAGTATATTCTGGTTTGTATATTTAATATTCTTCATTTTTTTTCCAGCACTGGCAATTGAACCAAGGACACTGTGTCTGCCTGGCCAGTGCTCTACATTTAAACTATATTACCTGTTCTTGTTCTGTCTTGATTTTTATTAATTATAATTATCTGGAACAGTCTTAACTAGAGTTTTACATACTGTACATACCATGACCAAGGCAACTCTTTCTTATAAGGACAACATTTAATTGGGGCTGGCTTGTGGGTTCAGAGATTTAGTCCATTATCATCAAGGCAGAATCATGGAAGCATCCAGGCAGGCATGGTGCGGCAGCAGCTGAGAGTTCTACATCTTCATCTGAAGGCAGATAGGAGAAGACTGGCTCCACATGTCTATGAGGAGGGTGACATTGTCGATCCCCATAGTGACACATTTCCTCCAACAAGGCTGTGACCTACTCCAACAAGGCCACACCCTCCTAATAGAGCCATTCGCTAGGCCAAGCATATTCAAACCACCACAGTAAATAACTGCTCTTTACAAAGTTATTGCATTTGAAGCCATTTGTAAGGGAAGGCTTTATCTTTCTAAAAAGAATGTTTACTATATCAACAACAAAACACTTGAACACAAACACTGCAAATTAAATGTACTCTTCCAAAGGCTGTATTTGCTGTATTCTTTCTTGTGTATATAATTTGTGCTGTATAGAATACAGCAGAAGTGGGAGAATTTTTCCCCTTGATCTGTCAGTTGATTTTTTTTCTTTTCTTCAATGTTAGAGGATTTATGAATTTGGATAATACAAAAATTATCATCATAGTATTTTTCAGGCTTCCATAACTATGTTCCACCAACATTTATCCAGCATACACTAATTATTTTGCACATTAGATGCACACTAATAGTTTCCATGGTGCTTTATAACCAATAGACTGAATGTTTCCTGTAGGCTATGGATCAAAGCTGAATTAGAGATACTTTCGCTAAGTTCATAATAATTAACCTACTACCATGTGTGACTTGGGAATTAAAGTCATTAATGATTTTATAATATTTTCCTGCTTCCATCTGGATATGCTTAGGCAAGATAGTTGATCTTGAAAGATGTGTTCTCTTTGTACATAACTTGTATGGTTTGCATTGTCTTCAAAGTGCTTTTGAGTTAAGATTGTATATGCTCTAGCAAGAAAATGCATTCTCCAGATTTGTCAACATGCAACAACAAGTAATTTTGTGCCATTTCCATCTGTAAAATCTCAAGTATCATTTTCCCATTTTACCTGCTACCAGTTTTCTCTCAAGGAAGCAAGTTAGGTGACAGCGACCCCACCCTCTTTTCTCAGCCCACACCATCTTTTCTCCCTCTGTAGACTTATATTTAAATAGCCCATTTGGTCACCAACCATTTCTGTAGAAGAAACCATGGTACAAATTGAATAGAACATTTTAAAGATGTCATGTCCTATATATAACATATAGTCACTCTCAACCAGATAATAAAACTACTTTTCTCTGAAAGATTAGGATTGTAGCTCAGTTGTAGTATACATGTGAGACCCTGGGTTTAATATGTAATGCGAAAGAGAAAGAAAGAAAAAATGTGGTATGAAATGATGAATTGTTATTTTGTTTGATTAGCTCAAATGATATTTAGGTTGAAAGGGGTATCCAAAGGTTCCAAAGGTTAATCTTCCTGGGAGGGTAGGGACTATGAAAAGTCTCCAATTGCATTTGAATACAGGGTTAAGTCAATATCCATTTGTCCATATATATTTACATTGCTTTATATTTATTCTATATGTATAAATGCCCACATAATCTATTGCTTATCTTGTTTTAAGACTGTGTAAAATACTGGACATCTATTTCCACATGTAAACCCCACAAAGGATCCAAAAGGCAAATATTTATTTGTTCAATTTTCCAGAGAAAAGAATCAAATATTTATGGTTAGAATTTGCCCAAAGTTACTAGTAAGATATTAATGGGGCTACAATTCTAATCCAAGTTATTTAATTCCAAATGAAAGACATCAACTATTTATGTGTACATGCATAAACATGAGAATATTGTGAACATTTAAGAAATGATTGCAGGGATGTTTATTTTAGTAAGAAACACAGCAGTCCTGGAGGCACCAATTCGTCTTCAAAATGCCACATAGAAACTCCACCATCCTTAGGCTGTCTGAGAATGCATCTATGTTAACATAGAAGTTAGCAGAACTGGAATACAATATTTAAAAATCTAAGCCTAGACCTAGTTCTCCCAGTCAGGGCTCACTTCCTAAGGGTTTTACAACTTCTCAAAACAGCAACTCCAGGCAAGAAGCCAGCCCTCAAAGCATCAGCCTTTGTGGGACATTTCAAATCCAAAACATACCATTCTGCCTCTGGATGTCAAATGCCATCTCATAGGGCAAAATGCCTTTGGTTCAGTTTTAAAAGTTTCCATAGTTTTAATCATTCTAGCCCCATTCAAAAGCCCAAGCATCTTTTAAGGGTCAATACAAAAAAATTAACTATAAACTCCTATAAAATAAAACATGACATATAGTAAACATTCCCATTCAAAAAGAGAAGAACTGAAGGATAGATCAGACTAAACACCAACTGGAAAGCATTTAACTCTGTAGCTGCTCACATTGGCAGGCCTGGATTCCACAGTGTATGTTCCCTCCTTCCACCGTGTGGAATCCAGGTATTAAAACTCAGGTCATCAGCCTTGGTGACAGGTGCTTTTACCTGTTAGGCCATCTCTGCAGCCTGAAATGTGTCTTTCTGTTGTGTTTTGGTTTGTGTTTTTTTAGGGTTGAGGGGCTATTTGAAATAAGATCTCAGTCTGTAACCCAGGCTCTCCTCAAACTCAGAAATTCCCCCTTCCTTAGCGTTCCAAGAGCTGGGGTTTAGGGTTAGCTATAGATCAACTTTGGCCAGAACTAAACTCTGTGACTGTGACTTGTCATTTAGATTGTACACCCTGTTTCCCCCAATCAAGCACCAGAATCTGACAGGGTAATTGAAGTTTTGGAGATATCTTGGAAATGGTGGAAGTTTAGAAAATTGTTTTTCCTGGAAATTTCTGAGATAACTCTGAGACTTGGTCTTAAGGGAATAGGTTGCTAAGAAACATCTCCACATATCCCAGTGAAAATATGCCTTTATAATTAGTTTTATATAATTAGTTTTTAGTTTTTTATAATTAAGTTTAAAATAGTTAAGAAAAATTCCTCACTGATGAGACTTGGTATCATTTAAAATTGAAATGAAACTCAAAAGCTATATGCAAAAGGGTTTCAGTGTTTAGCAATTCTGTAGGTGGGGCCTGGTCTGATGACACAGATTTGTAAGAGTGTATGTCTTACCCCAAAGCATGAAATCAGCCATGAGAGTAATTTATATCAGAGATTAACAAATGCTATACATGAAGCCTCTCACATTCAACACTATACGCAATTATTGAACATTCACTAACACTGATGGAAAATGTTTTAGTGTGTCTTGTAATAAAAATTTCATGGTTTACAATGTACTTTATCCAATAGAGTTCTCAATGATGTGTATGGGAGAAATTTGTTTTCGACCTGAATGAAGTTATGAATTAAGACTCATCTGAATCTCTATGCAGCTGAGTTCACATCACCCAGGAAGGACAGTACAGGATGCTGCCCTCCTTACAGGAATGATGCATCTCTGGTGAGATTCATGAGGCATGGCAGGCTCATTCCTTGTAGTCTGAATCAGGAAAGTAAGAAGAAATCAAGATCAACATGCTCTGCTTTCCTGGGGTAAAGAAGCAGAAGAGCAGTGAGAAGCAATCTCACTGACGTGGACCTAGGGGAACTTTTAGTCTAATGGCTGGTGGAAAAGGAATAAAAATATTTAAATAAATTAAGACTGACTGATACAAAGAAAGGAACCATTCTAAGCTTCATCACTGAAGAAGATTTTTAGAATAAATTCTAGGCCCTTTTGAAGCTCTGTTTCTATTGCTTCAAAATAGGCAAAAGAGATCTTGGGTCTTACACATGTTAGCATTCCCCTGGTTGCTGAGTGAATTGTCCATCATCACTCCTTCCCAGAAAATGAAATTAAGAAACATTACCTACCCATAGTTAAATGCAGCCTTTTAACCCTTTAAAAATAATAACATACAAGCTTCTTTATAAGTGAGTGACACAGGATATTTTACCCAAACAACAGAAAGCCACAGCACTTGAACAGCCTACAACAGACTCTAGCTAGAGGGTATTAGGGCAGGCCATCTATTAACAAGTAGTTCAACTCACAGGAGATTATTCTGTGCTTTTAGAGAAAATAACCAGTATGTGCTCACAGATAATATTTTCTTTAATCTATCTCATAAATCAGCTAGCTCTCTTCTCTGTAAAATTATGCATTGTTATCTCTCTAAAGTCTATCCTGGAACACAGTGCATCTACAGGGAAAGATTAAGTTGGGTAAGGAAGAGAATATACAAGTTTTGAATGAAAGTGGACTAGGAAAACAACTTTTGTGCCTATAGGATATATGTCCTAATGTCTTAGTTCAGAGGTTGCAGAATACAGGATCACCAAGCTCCAGTTCCTATGACAAAGCAAGAGTCAAGAAAGACCGAATAACAGACCCATTGCGGTGTTGTTAAAATTGGTGCATACTAACAATTGGATACTCTAGTTCACAGTGTTTCCCTTTGACTCACTGGGCAAGGACACATCCACAGCCTAATAAGATGGCAGAGGAGGAACAAGTACCTCCATGTCCATTCTCTTGCCAGCAAACTTGATTCACAGTCTTTCAATCCCACTCCCCAGTTCCATCTACAGTGTGGTTCTCAAATATGGCACTGGACTTCTTATGGGGGAACTTTAGAAACTGATGCCCTGGCTCAGCCTCAGTATTCTGATGGAATTGCTTCATGGTTTGGGCTGATCACGAGGAATTTTAAGAGCTTCATACTTTGACAAAATCAAAGCCTTGAGTAGATGACTGTGAGACACTAAGAAAATATACACTGTCTCAATTTTGTGATTAGTAAGTATGGAGCATGGGGTGGGAATATTTTGGACCTCTTAGATTATTTGTTAGTTTGTGAAACCTTGTAGCCCAGACTTGCCTCAAATTAGCAAATATTATGACTTAGTCTCTTTGGGTTGGAATTTCAGGTGTGAACCATCACACCCAGCCTGGTTTTACATTTATCACCATTCTAGTGTGATGTTCACGGCAATGAAGTCTGGAGCTGGCCTGGATAATAAGGCTTTCATTTAGTGGATGCCAAATGAATCTCTTGGAACAGTAGCTGCACCGCACCACTGGGCACCTATTTACAAATATTCAGACCTAACCCCAAAATTTTCTCAAAATCTGAAGTCAGAACAGTGGTCTATACTTTAGCATGTCCTTCAGGTGCTTGATATTCAAGGCAGAGTTTGAAATCAGCAGTCAGAGCTTGCTTGTTTATCAAACCTGCAGAAGCAACACCAAGGACTCTATTCCAGACAGATGAATGAGATCAGAGTAAAATGACATGTGTATACATATTCAAGCATGAGAAACACCAAAGTCTTAGCAAATTCCCTCCTCAAAACTCTTGCCTAGGGATGAGCAGATGGTTCATGAAGACCTGAGTTTGGATTCCCAATCCCCACAGAAAATATACCACATAATGGTGTATGCCTGTAATTTCAGCCATTGAGATAGACACAGGAAGATCCAAAAGACTCACAGGTGAACTGGCCTAGCCACAATGCAACCAAAAGGTCCACCATCATTGTGAGATAAGATCTCCAAATGTAAGATGTTGTGCAATAAAAGAAGACATACAAAGTCACTGCTGGCCTCCACTTGCCCATGGGTGGCACACTCACCTGCACATGGATACACTTCCACGTCCCCTACCCCAACAGCAATAGAAACCCTTGCCTAGAGATAAACATACTCCTTATAAAAAGTACAATATTGACAATTCTACTCATAGATGAAAAGCTTCTTTTGACTATGCAAATAATCACTCATGTAGGTTTCAAAATATCCAAAAGTCTAACTACATATGTGGAAATCACAAGTGATTCTGGCCACATGAAAAAAAATTCACTGGTAACTGTTTGTACTTCTATCCTTAGAACAGATTCGATCAGTTATAAAAGCTACAGAAGAGACAATTCTATCAAGGTTATAATTGGGTCAAAACAAGATAAAAGCTGTTAGAAGAGACAATTATGTCCTGCTTAGACAGACGTCTGGCTATATTTCCACTGAAGCTTAGACAAATCAGATTTTACTGCAAGTGGCAAGAAAAGGCATCTCTTGTTTAAATGATTCTTGAAGAAGGTGATAACATCATGCTTAGTTTCCTGTGTTCACCCTGTGAACTAGAAAGCCTCTTCATCATGATTCTGAATGTAGAAACTAAGGCATCTCATTCAGCTTACCAGATAGATGGTCAGAATGCACAGACTTAAGAATATCAATCTTTAATGAAAAACAGGACAGCCTCATGTTTTACCAGCAATGGATGAATTCCCAGAAAGTTGGAACCCCCATGTGCACTGGTGACCTTTAAACATATAACAAGCATTTGGAAAAGAGGAGTTCTCATGAATTTCCAAATCCATTTTCTTTCTGTCTGTGACCCATCAGCTTGTTTACTGTCAGGGAAGCCAAACTATTAAATTTTTAACAAACTTGCCTCTTTGCATTTTCTGCAGTCAGGGTGAAAAGCCTAGCATAGACACTGGGCTCACATATTCAAACCCAAGATTTCTCACTACTTTAAATGAAGCCAAACTGGTAAGAAGCTAAAATGTTAATGCTTTAAAATATAATTGCTATTTTACAAAACCACTGAGTATTCAGTGATTGACCAATTGAAGGGTCTATCAAGAGCCTTTCCTCACCTTCAAGAAGGTTTTTCTTTTGAAAAACATCCAAATGTATAATGCAATGTCAGAGGGTTGACCTTGGAATAGGCTATAGCAAGGGGTCATAAAGAAGAAAATATCCAGGGCACATGGTGAAGAGTTTGGGAACTCAAAGATGGAGCATCTGTTGAGGGCATGCAGGCAAAGTGAATATGTATGTATGTATATATGTATGTATGTATGTATGTATGTATGTATGATGTATGTACGTATGTATGTATGTATGTATGTATGGTTGTATGGTTGTATATATAAAATTCTGTCAATAAAGACCTCTTAAAGAGACAAAGCAAATGTTGATTATTAAAAGGTACATGTTGGAAAGAGGTGTTATGTCTGTTAGAATCTGTGAAAACAACTTACCATCATTATAACATAAATCAACATAAGCAAATCTATATTATCAATGAGGTGGTTGAGTGGATAAAAGATTTTGCTATTGCTACATAAGCCTCATAGCCTGATTTTGATCCTAATACCCAGAGAGAAAGAGGAAAGAGAGAACTGACTACTGACTACTGAGTTGTCTTCTGACTCACACCACATGCTGCTGTACATCTATGTGTACACTCACATAAACACAGTAATAAAACACAAAATAAACAAATAAATACAGTTATATCATATGGCTACTTAAGTACCAACACACACACACACACACACACACACACACACACACTATGCTAAATATTTGTAGAAATATTTGCAATTATCTAATTGAAAACCTACCCAATCAAATGTTACAACATTGTCATTTCTCCCAGTGGCTCCCAACTTAAATCCACATTAGAATTGCCTAGACAGAATTTTTAGATTTCCATACCCATGTGATGCCTCTAATTAATTAAAAAATCTCTCTGTGATTGGGACTCAGGCATTGATATTCCTAATTTTCCCTCCCCCAGTGTTCAACTGTCTTGGAAAACTGAAGTCTTAGCCTTATCCCTGAAATGAATTTCCACCCAATGACCTGGGCTCACTCTGGTTCTCACTTCAAAGTTGTGTGCAGTAGTTATGATTGTCACCTGTAAACAACCAAGAATGTCCTTAGGTTCAATAATGGCTGGCCTAGACAATGGTCAGATTGGGGAATCAGCTACACAAGAAAAAGTCTTTGTTTATGGCTAACTGTATGTTACAATATTTGTAATTCAACTCCACTGAAATAAAATGATTTGATTTTGTTGTTGTTGTTGTTGTGGTGGTGGTGGGGGTGGGTGGGGGTGGTGATTGTTGTAACTGAATCATGATATTACCTGTGTATAGCCTAAATAAGCATGATGACTGTGGACAGATGAGTTTCTTTAGAGTCCTTTTTGCTGTATAAAAGAAGAGAGCACACTTTTATTTTGTCCATTTCCAGAATAGGATTCTGGAAGTGAACCTTTATTATTGTCCTCAACAATCTATAATTCAGAGAACAACCCCAAATTATCTGCATCTTGTATCTAAGTTTAGACTAGATAGTTTTAAAGATGTTTCTCATCTTTTAATGGTCTGATTTAATGGTAGCTTTCTTTGTCATTTGTTTTACAGTGACTGAGATTCATACAGTGATACCATAACTCATTGTTTCTGCACTGTAACCTGGCTGCTGTGTAGGGTACACAGTAAGCACCAAATATCTAAGCTTTTCACAAGACAACATGAACCTCATGCATCATTCATCCAGGGAGTGTAAACAGACATCTCTGTCAGGGACCAACAGAATATTCTGTTTTTAATATAAGGCCTGATTTTATATAGAAAAAAATATTGTCTTCAGAGGCAGTAACTGGAAGGAAATTACTGGCCCTGGGGGCAAAGATGTGAAAACATAAAGAGTTCTATTTTCCACTTTGGCCAAATGGTAAATAAGTCACAAGTGAAATAGCTTTGGCACTATTAATTCTCAAAAGGAGACTTCAAAAAGGCTAAAATCAGCACATAATTTTTCATTTTCTTGTTTCTGGGAGCCTCAAATGGAACAGTTTCAATTCTAATTTAAGATTGGTTGCCAAAAACTGATTGAAAAAATATGGTTCATGAATAAGTTGTTTAGGTGAGCATTTTTAAAGCTGGAAATTAATACTCCTTCAATGGAAATGGCTTTTTACCATACATTTGATCCATTTAATAGAAAGGAACTCTTTCCCTCAGCTTTGGAACAACCCAATGCCTACAACTAATTGTTGGTGTTTACTCGATCTGAAAATTATAAGGCAAAGTTGGAAACTTTATAAGCTACATTTCAAATGGAAATATTTTGCATAGTTCTAACATTCTGCTTTAATTCTTCATTTCCCTTAACAATATTTGACTTAAAATGTATATCACTGTCTTCATATTCTCTTACAGAGATAGTTTTTACCATTCAGAACCTCAAAGAACTAATGTTGGAGAGAGTACATAATTCTTAGCTATATTTTTTAAGATTTCATTCAACTTCTTTTCACTTACAAAATCAAATTATTTCTCTGTATGAAATTGTTTTCTTGTGCTCAAAATAGACTGTTGATACAAATACTTCTGAGAAATTCCTTCGTTCACAACCAGAATATCTTTGGTTGCCTGAAGAAAAGACTTCTACTCTTTTCCTTCCACATACTACTCATTGGTGTATAACTAAGACCAGCACTCTAGGTACCAGAAGAATTAAGTTCAGGCATGCTCATTGTTAGAAGTTTATTTTTATGAGTATGGATGAGTGTTTTCACTGCATACATGTGTGCCACATTTATGCAGTCTCCTCAGAGGCCAGAAGAGGATAACAGTTCCCATGGAGGTAGAGTGACAGGTCATTGGGAGCCATCCAATAGATACTGGGAACCAAACCTGGGTCCTGTGCAAGAGCAGCCAGTGCTTTTAAGTGCTGAGCCCTCTCTTCCATCTCACTGTTGGAAGTTTTAACTGCTCTAATATAGTGTGAATCCTTCTGAACCTGGTTGTTAAAGCAATAACTAGCTTAAACTAGTTTACACTGCATTCAATCACTTAAAGCAGTTTAATCTTAATCTTAGTCTTGTCCAAGCCACACCTAAAGAACAACTGTGCTTAAAATTAATTGTCTTAAAGAACAGCACACTGGTAGGAAAAGGCATATATAATATATGAAAGGACCAAGATACTATCCTTCTTTGGTGGAAAAAATCTCAAAAGATCTTATAATTCTGAGATGAAAAGACAAATTGACAAAGCACATGATAGGTAATTACAGAGACAGGGCCAGTGGAAGAATTCAAAGAATGTAAAACATAAAATACACATGCAAGCTTGGCTGGTAAACAGAATATGTTTTGGATTGTTGCTCTGGAAACAGTTATCTGGAGGTAGGTATATAGTATGCCTGAGCTTCAATAGAAGTTAAAGCATAATCCTCAAATTCATGCTGGATGAGATATTAAGGTATATAGTGGTCTGAATGAACACACCGCCCCCCTACCCCATAAAACCATAGGGAGTAGCACTAATTGGAGGTGTGACTTTGTTAGAGAAAGTGTGTCACTGCAGGTGTGCTTTGACACTTCAAATGCTCAAGCTAGTCCTAGTGTTTCCCTCTCTCTCTTCCTGTGCCTGCTGATCCAGGTGGAGAACTCTTGGCTCCTTCTCCAGCACCATGTCGACTTGTGTTACCACATGATTCCCTCTGTGATGACAGAGGACTAAGCCTTTGAACTGTAAGCCAGCCCCAGTGAAATGGATTTTCATGGTCATGGAAGTGTTGACATGGTCATAGCATCTTTCACCTCAACAGAATCCCTACCTAAGGCAGAAAGCCATCACAAAGTTGTAGGGTAGGGGGAGGAAGTAAATGTTTCAAATGCTCACCTATGCTAGGTGCCCCGATACACATTAGATACTGTATCTCTACAGCCTTTAAAGCCAGGTAGACAGCACTCCGTGTTTTTGTTTCTTCTTTAGTAGAGCCACACCCTAGTCCTGATGTGCTGACCAAAGTTTGCAGGGTATTACTAGCATTTGCCAACCTCATACAGAGACCTGCTCTAAAAGAATGTAGCAAGGCTGAGCTTGTAAATGAGACACAAGAAATACATATATCTGGTCCTCTAAGCCAGCATTTTCAGCCCAGTGTGAGGTATCATCAATAATATTAGTATAGTGTAAAACATCAAAGAATTTTTTTGTATATGCTAGGTGAAATTTAAGTTCATTAAACAAAGGAAAGAAGTTTGTGGTGATACTTGTAACTCCTATAATCCTGGAAGAGGGGTCTTTTGTGGTTGCAGACATAGAAGAATCTAAGTAGGCAAACACCTCCACAAATTTTAGTAAGATCCCCTAAAACATAGACATGACACACAGCATGTCTACACAGCCAAACGCTTCTTACATGAGCTGTACCATTTTGCTAAGATGAAATGTTCTATTAAAGAGATGAATTGTCTCTCTTTGGTCAGCTCATCACTGAACTTGTGTTGAAAGAAAATCTTTTTGAAAAAAAAAAAAAACACTAATAATATCATCCCTCATTGATCGTGCCTCCATGATCATGGATATGTACAGTTTTGTAAGTAGTTCATAAGCAGAAGCATTTGAAGACACAGGAAGGTTCAGTGAATGACTCCAATGGTACACTGGCCCTTCTGATGTACTGAAAGTGCTGAATGGCCTCAAACTTATAGAGATCTGCCTGCATCTGCCTCCAGAGTGGTGGGATTAAAGTTGTTTGCCACTTCACCTGACTTTATTGCTGAAATCTTAAGACAATGAAGGATAGCATTCACTCTGAAATGGACCAGGAAGCATCTTAAATGCAGCACCTTATTGCTGGTCTTATCCCACTAATCACTCCTGATAAGTTCTCCTTTTAATGCATTATCAAATCTACCCAAATTTATTCTTTTATTTAAAATAGATTTTTTCATACATTATATTCTGAATACAGTTTCCCCTTCCTCTATACCTTCCAGTTTCTTCCCACTTCACTTCCTATTTGGATCCACATACTCTTGGGGAAAAAAAAGCAGGCATCTTAGAAACAATAATAATATAAAAAAATTGTAATATGACAAAATAAACGGCCAAAGGCACAAAAAACTTATATTGACATAGACATTCATGTTTGCACACACAGGAATCCCATAAAAACATGAAACCAGAAGCCACAGTATATACACGAAGAACTTGTAACAGAAAAATTAGTCTTGACTTAACATTATGAAACAAAGAGCCTCCAACCTCCAAAAACACTACTGAATTTCTTTTGTGTTGTCCACCTAGTACTGGTCATAGGGCTTCCTTTTAGAAGTGATTTGTTTCTCCAAAATAATCAGCAGAGGTTGATAGAGAGAGGAAACTGGGTGTGAGAGGGGGTGAGGAGTAGAGTGGGGATGGGGAGGACTTGTGGAGAGAAGGGATGTGGGAGAGGACCAGGAGTGAGAAGACAATAGATGAGGCAGGGGCATCTCTAGCAGTAGTTGGAGACCTGCGACAGTGGGCAAGGGGAGGTTCCAGGGAGTCTATTGGGGTGACACTAGCTGAGACTCCCACCAGCGATGGATATGGAGACTGAAATAGCCACCTCCTGTAGCCAGATGGGGCTTCCAGTGGAGGGAGAAGATCATCAACCCACTCAAAAAACCTTCAACTCAAAATTTGTCCTGCCTACAAGAGGCACAAGTATAAAGATGGAGCTGAGATTGAGGGTACAGCTGGGCCAACTTGAAGCATATTCCATATAAGAGAGCCGATCCCTGACACTATGATACTGCTCTGTGCTTGCAGACAGGGGCCTAGCATAACTGTCTACTGAGAGGCTTCGTCTAGCAGCATATGTAAACAGAAGCAGAGACCCAAAGCCAAACATCAGATGGTGCTTGGGGAATCTTGTGGACGCGTAGCGAATAGAATTGAGCAAACTGGAGGGGTCAAGGACACCACAAGAAGACCCACAATGTCAACTAACATTGGCCCACGGGGTCTCACAGGGACTGAACTACCATCCTAAGAGCACGCGGGGCTGAATCTAGGCCCACTCCACATTTGTAGCAGATGTGAAGCTTGATCTTCATGGAGGCCCCCTAACAACTGGAATAGAGCCTGTCTTTGACTTCATTGCCTGCCAATGGATTTCTTCCCCCTAACTGGACTACCCAGTGGGGCCCCAGTTTGAGAGGATACACTTGTAACTGGATGTCCCAGGGTAGGATAGCCCCCAAAGGGGGTTTCCTTTCCTTCAAGGAGAGGGGTCAATGGGGGAAACGATTCATAAGTGTGGAACTGGAGGGTGAGAAGGGACTGGGGAATCAGGATATAAAGTAAATACACAAATTAATTAATTCTTAAAAAGAGTTGTTTTTTTTTTTTCTCCAGTGAGAGAAAAAAACTCCCTTGGAGAAAACTAGTTTTTCATGTGGAAATGGTTATCAATTGGAGGTAGGAATGGGGGGTTGTATCCACTTCTCCCAGCTCTAGGAGCACATCTGAAACAAATCCGTGCAGGTCTTGTGCATGCGGCTTTAGTCTCTATGAATTCATATTGCTTCGGTCCTATTGTGTCTAGGAGGCCTTGATTCCTTGGTATCCTCCATCCCCTCTGGCTGGTACAATCTTTTCACCTCCTCTTCTGCAGAAAGTCTTTTTAAATCATAATTATTCTAATGTGTCATTTTGATATGATAATTATGACCTATAACTTTATAGCATGCATCTGGTACTATTCAAGTAGGCTGTAGAGCTTGGTTTTAGCACAATAGTTAAATGGGAATCAAATCAAGATGAAACTTTATTTAAAAGTATTTCTTTAAATCAAATCATTCTGCCCATAATTATCTCAAGTTGAAGGACTAAAATGAACTGAATGTACTACAAGGAAAAGCATATTCATTATTCCTATCAGTGACATCAATTTAAGAAAACTTGTTTGTATTCAATTAAAAGCAAAGACTGAAATCTTGGTAAAAAACCATTGTGTTTCTAAAACTATTTGTAAACTATCTGTAAGACTGATCAATCTGGTCTAGGCCACTCATATTACACAGCAGATAATGAAGGATGTAACTTATTTTTAATAATTTTCTGTATGGAAAATAAGTCTTTCAATTTTGTCATAGAAATTAGTCCTAGCTGACATAAGAATAAACTGCATTTACAAACTAAGAAATATCATCTGTGGAGTGACTCATTATGAAAATGTGAGTATGTAGCTACATGTAAAATTTAGGGGATTTTCATTTTAATATTTCTTTTTGTCCAAATAAACAAGTACAAAAAATGAAAATGTTTAAATATGCTAAAAGACTGTAGAGACAGGCAGAGTGTGGTAATCTCTGCCTGACTGGAAATCAGGGGTGAGCTCATGTTGCGGAAATACAAGAAGGGACCTTCATGGTTCAAAACTCCCCCTGTTCTGGTGAAACCACCTCTCTGGGGAATAGGATGCCTGAGAAGACTCCCAGCAAGAATGGAGGCTGAAGCCTGGGGACTGTCCACAGCCTCAGCACAGAAGGTCCATTTAACAACTGGGCTTTGCCTTCCTTACTCTTCTGACCATTGTTATCATACACTCCGAACATTTACACTCTATTTTAGGCCTTAACTTTCCTCTTGCAGCTAATATTTGCTCTTTCAAGATTTTCTATCATCTTTCAGTTTTCATTATCATCTCTCTCTAATCTTTTTTATTTTAGTAATTCTTGGCTTGTATTTTACTGTTTTATAGTGCTTATACTTCTTTATCTTTTTACATTTTATTATCATATCTTGGTTATTTTTTTATCATCTACTTTAAGATGTAACTTTTAAACATTACCTAATTCTATAAACAGCAAGCAGAAACATTGGCTAAAGGATGCATCAGAGGTCATTCTGGCCTAAACTAAAAGATATCTTTTCCTATGGGTTTTACAGAGTCTCGCCCATACTGAAACAGTTAGCGCCTAAGCCACCCTAAATAAATCATTTGATTGTGACATAAATCTGACAGGGGTATGGCTGACCTCCTATGCTAGATACCCAATGTCAGTCTACAGGATAAAAATACAACCTCAGCATAGCACAATACCTCTCTGTGGATGGCACACAGAAACAGCTGAATGGCAGCAGCCTTCTTCCCTCATGAACTAGCCTCTTCATTCAGTAATAGTAATGTAAATAACATGATTCTGATCAACAAAACCAACAGCCTTTTGGGAAACATGCTGAGGGTAGTCTGCTGTCTGCCAGAATGTAAAATGTCATAATCACTGGCATCAGAAGAAAAGAAGCTGCTGCTTTGACAGAGAGAAGCTGTTTATGTCCTCCAGACTTGACATTTTTCCCCTGCAGTGAAAGTGTTTTAATCCGTTACTTATATTTCTACTTATATAACTGTGGTAAAGTCTATACAGACAAAATAAACTTAGAGAGAGGATAAGTTCCAATTCACAGTTCAAGTCACTTTTGTCAGACTATTTTATCACTCCAATAGCCTTTTCTCCTCTTTTCCTGTCTCCTTCATCTCATTCACTTACTACGTCCACAGTTACCTTAAATGCTGTCTAACTTCTGAGACTTCTCTAGAGTAGTTTTTCTCAATCCATTATTTCCACACACACACACTGGTACAGTGTAATTCATTTTAGTTGTGTTTCTTTATCATGTATAGGTTGATGCTTTCTACACAGCACTAGCTTATCTCTTCCTTGCTTCGAGGTCATAGAGATGGAAATGTCATGACTAAGCCACTCAATAACCATCCCCTTGCCGAGGAAAAGAGAAACAACCAAACCACACATCTCAAGAGCCATGCAAGGAAGATGAAGACAGCGGCACCATGACTCTCCCAAAGGACTGAACTCAAAAATAATGACATAGGTAGTGATCCAGATGAAACTTCCTAAAGTTTTATATAAATCATCAATGATATAAGTAAGGATAAACAGGAGATGAATCCAATCCAAGATCCCAAGTGGGAAACCAGACACACAGAGGAAAGAGTCAGCAAAACAGATGAGGAAATTAACAATACGGGTGCAGAAGTCATCAACTGAAATATTCTGCAAGAATATTAAGACTTGAAAAGTAAAGGAAATTCAATAGAAATGGTATAATGAGACTACCCAGTGTGTCACATAAAAAGCACAGATGGAGAGATGGCGAGATGGAAGAGTGGAGAGATGACTCAGCAACCATTAAGATGACTTGCTGTTCCTCTAGAAGACTGAAGTCCCATTCCCTACATCAGGTATTCCACTCCACGGGTTTGATACCCTCTGTGGGAACCTACACACACGGTACACATACAACTGACATCCACGTACAAAGGAAAATTCTTTACAGACTTTGAAAGTACACATCTGAACTTCATATGAATAAATAGAAATCCAAGGGTAGTTAAAACAATCCTGAACAATGAAAGAACTGCTGTAGATATCACCACCATCCTTGATTTCAAGTTGTATTACAGAGCTATAATAATAACATCCACATGGTATTGGCCTGAAGACATATATGTTAATCAATGTAATCAAATTGAAAACCCAGATATATATCCACACACATATGGACATCTGATTTTATATAAAGAAGCCAGAAATATACAATGGAAAAAGAAAGCATCCTTAACAAACGGTGTTGATCAAACTAAATGCCTGCATATTGAAGAATGCAAATAGATTCATATTTATCACCTGCACAAAACTCAAGTCCAAGTGGATCAAAGACCTCAACATAAAACCAGACTCATTGAGCCTGATAGAACAGAAAGTGGGGAACAGTCTTGAAATCATTGGCACAGGAGACAACTTTCTGAACAATTGGGCAGGCACTGAAACCAAAACCTTTAACCTACAAACTCTCCTGCCTGCATGATATGCTGGGGCGATGGTGGGGCAGAACTTGTGGGGATGGACAAGCAATGCCTAATGTAACTTAAGACCCAGTTCACAAAACTTTAGGTAGGAGTTAAAGGGCTGGAGGACACCAGAACACAGACTATTGAATCAAATATCCAGAGCATATATAAGCTCACAGAGATGGAAGTGGCAAGCACAGGGTCTGCAGGAGTCTGCACCAGGTCCTCTGCATATATGTTGCAAATGCTAGCTTGGTGTTTTTGTGGAATACCTTACCGTAGGAGCAGGTGTGTCTCTGCCTCTTCAGCTTCTTTTCCTCTTGTTGTGTTGCCTTGCCCAGCCTTCGTTGGAGGGCATTTTCCCTTGGCTTGTTGAATTGTTTTATAATATTCGGTTGTTGTATCTAGGAGGACTGCTCTTTTATGAAAGACGGAGGGTGAGTGAATCTGGAAGAGAGGGGAGGGGGAAAAGGAAGCTGGAAAGAGTGAAGGGATAGAAAATTGTGGTCATGATGTAGGAGAGGAGAATCTATTGTCAATGAATTTAATTAGTTAGTGATTAATTAGTTAATTAATTAATTTAAATAAACTCAAGAACAAGTCTTAAAAATGAAACTTAAACAACAAATTGTTAAAGATTATTTTACATCTATTTTGGGAGATAAGACTTTATGCAAATCTGGCAATTATTTTACTAAGTTATATATAGCCCAGCCCTTCTTTAGAATTTTTTTCTAAACCTCTGCACTGACTTCCACAGTGGCTGCCCAAGTTTACATTTGAACCGTCAGTATATATGGGTTCCTCTTTATCTAGGTCCTGGGCAGTGTTTTCGTTATTTGTCCTCTTGCTAGCTATTCTGACTGATGAGACAGACGCTCACTGTAGTTTCGGTGTGCATTTCCTTGATGACTAAAGATTTTGTCCAATTTTCCAAATATGAATTAGTAACTTGTATTTCTTCCTTTGAGAACTAAATACTCAATTCAGTAGCCCATTTATTGATTAGATTGCTTATCACTGTAGTGATTTATTTTTGAGATAGGTTCTAGACATTAATACCCTGTTGGATGTAGAGTTGGAAAAGATTATTTTGCTGTTATTTTGGTTGTCTATACTCATTCTGCTGGTTGTTTCCTTGTCTGCGCTATTTGTTAGTTCTCAAAATGAATTCTTGTGCGGTATAATCATTTCAGAAAGCCCTTGCCTAGGCCTCTATTTTGATGTGTATCACTTATGGTTTCCTTTAGTACAGTGGTTCTCAACCTGTGGGCCACGACCTCTTTGGGAGTTGAATTTCCCTTTCATAGGACTTGCTTATCAGATATCCAGCCTGAGAGATATTTATATTACAATTCATAACATTAGCAGAATTATAAATATGAAGTAGCAACAAAAATAATTTTGTGACTGGTGGCCATCACAGCATGAGGAACTGTATTAAAGGACTGCAGCATTAGGAAGGCTGAGAACTGTTGCTCTAGTAGGTTAAGACTTCAGGACTCTCATTTAAGTTCTTACTCCCTTTAGAACTGACTTCTGTAAAGGATATAAGAGATATGGATCTTTGTAGACATTTTAAAGACAATATTGTCTTGCAGCCTTCAAACGGCTTGTAGTTGTGTCCAAAATGTAACAATGTTTCTTCTTCTTGATACTTTGTGTGTTTGGGGTGAAGATGTCAGATCTCAGGAGGAGAAGTCAGTGCAGGACTTGTGGAGTTAGTTCTCTCCTTCTACTGTGTATCCAGGGATAGAACTCAAGTTGTCACTCTTGGTGGCAAGCATCTCTACACACTGAGCCATCCCACCAGCCCTTGTAACAACTCTGAGGGACGAATGAAATTGCTATTTGGTAACCTTTTGAACATTAAAGAGCAAATGTTTTCATCAAAAAAATATAGAAGATAATGTTGAAAGAGGCCTACATGCTGTATAGGCAACCTGGAGAAGCCCTGCTTCCTATCAAATTATTAAATTCATTTTTGTTTAATTTCATGGGGAAATCAAGCAGTTTTAGATAGAAATAGAATCAAGATCATCTAAACTGACACTACATTGACGTTGTCATTAACTGTGCAGGTTAGATTCCTACAGAGGCTATAACCAACAGTGGCTGCTTCAGTAGTTAGCAGCATGACACGTCACAGCAATAAGTCCTGCTTCTTTGAAGATTATGAGATAACTAAGTGTTATCAGACACTGTAAGCATACTACAAAAAGGGGAACACAAACAAATTAACTGAAAAAGTAAAGAAGTAAGTCTTTCATGAAAGCAAAAGAGGTATATCCATTGATGTGGAAAAGGTGCCTGGTTTGTGTTCTAAATAACAAAATGAGCCGAGTAGTCACCAGGCATTTAAGTGCTGCGCTCTCTGAAGCATTTCAGGGGCTTGCTGACAATAGCACCACCTTCACCTCCACAGAGCGTTTCTGTTTGTGTGGGATATTTTCATGGTCAGATGCCCAATTAATCTGCAATGGCAGAGATTTGAGAAGCCTGCATGTCTCTTTCACTTAACTGCTGTATCTCTAAATGGGCCAAGGCTCTTTAAAATTTAACGAGTAAGCAGAGACATCAGTTGTGCACAAAGAACACTCGCTTATATATTTTCTCACATAATGAATTTGAAATCTAAGGAAACATAATTATTCACAATGCAGTTTTACTTCTTCCCACTAGAGCTGCATTGGGTCTACCTTAAAATTGTGGTTCTGCACCAATTTCCATCTATTTTCCCCTGTGATGCATGCCTAAGCTGCTTGCTCATGACATTCCCTTTATGACATTCATGACCCTTCAAATATTTATAAACTGCTTCTCTGCTCTCCATTCTTTGCCTTTATGCTTCATTCATATTTTGATGGACACATGGGTAATCGACAACAGCACGTTACAAGTAAACAAGGAATCAACTCAATCGCTCTACGCTGGATGTTTGATAGGCTTTAAAACGGATATCTCATGAATTCTCTACCTATCTTTTAACCATTGACTCTCACTGTTAGTTCTTCATCTATGAAAAGAGTGAGGATCACATGCCCTAAGGTGGTTTGGCAGTTTTTTCAATATGACGATACTGGGAGAGTGAAATTTGCGGTCAGTAGACGGGAACAGTGAATGCACGGTAGTTTTTGTCAGAAATGGATAAGGAGTAGTCACAGATGTTTAGAGTTTGGTCTCTTAAAATGTCGTGTTTAGGAAATGATGGAAATGAATGAGCATGGTACCAAGCATTTAAGACTACGTGTTTTTACACAAGTGACAGCACATGCTGGCGAGCATGTGGAGCAAGGCAAACACCCCTCCATTGCTGGTGGGTGTGCAAACTTGTACATTCACTTTGGAAATCAATATGGAAGTTTCTCAGAAAACTGGGACTTGATGTACCTCAAGAACCAGTCATACCACTCCTGGGCATATATGAAAAGGACATCCATCCTATCAAAAGGACATTTGCTCAACTACGTTCACAGAAGCTTTATTGTAACAGGTTATTCCCTATTTTGTTGGTGTCCCTGGAAGGCCTGCTCTTTTCTGAGGGGAGATAAAGAAGAGGGGGTAGATCCTAGGGAAAGAGGAGGAGGGAAGCTGAGAGATTCAGGGACGGGGGAGGAAGGGAAACTGCAGTTGGAATGTAACATATGAGAGAAGAGTAAATAAAAGAGAAAAAGACTACAGCCTTATTGGTTACAACACTGTGCTATAGTCTACAAATGTGTGTGTGTGTGTGTGTGTGTGTGTGTGTGTTATGTATATTAACAACTTCAAGACCCTGTGTTGCCTGAAATGCTAAGTACATATGATCATAGTTAAAATGAATTTCGATATGTTGACTTATATTACCCAAGGAGTACATGGTGTACAGTTTTAAAAATGAAACAAATAATAGGTTTCACTTCTGAAAGAAGTTTTAACTACAATAGAACAATTTCTCCCCAGTGTTTACCCTCAAACCATGAATATTAAAGTGAGTACTCGCAACTCTAGCTCTTGGGAGGCTGAAGACAAACGATTGTGAATTGTAAAATAAAGATAAAAATAAAAAACAAAAAACATTGTTATGAAGTAACAAGTCTAAAATTAATTTGTCGGTGAATTAACCTGCATAGCTAACAATCAGAAAAAGGAAAACCATGTGGTTTTTTGTGCATAACTAAAATTCACACACTTCTAGCATGCATATAGAGTACAATACAGTCATGGAAAAGCTAGAGAAGCATGAGGGGAGAAGTTGCTTCCAAATGCCCTGACTTCAGACCCCTTTCCTTTGGAGCACAGCCGTTGTGGGCTGGCACTGCTGTGGAACAGCCGGGTAAAGACAGTACTTCCCATAGTAGTTTTATGTATGTCCTTAAACTTTTTCCACGCAGTCAGCCATACAAATAAAATTTTTTATATTCATTTATTTCACCTCCCTGCAGTGCACAAGGCTACCAGTGGGTGGCAGTATAACAGGAAGTTGTCAGTGAGCTCTAGAGCCTTGTTCCTGTTCTTGTAGAAGGAAGCACCTGAGGTTTCCAATTTAGAAAGGAGGCTGTACATAGTTTTTTTTTTTTTTTTTTTTTTTTTTTTTTACAGATATCTGTATCATACAGGGCAAGAGCCCTTGAACCTTCAGTTTGCTGGGAGGCTTCTGGTTTTATAATAACAAAGGTTAACTTATATCAAACCTTTTTCTATATCTAAAGAGATGAAGTAAAGCTTTTTGCTTACTGAATTATTTATTCTGTGAATTTTATCTATAGATTTTAAGATATGAAGCCATCTTGCATTTCTGAAATAAACCCGTCTTGGCAATGATGTGTGATCCTATCAGGACACTGCAGGCTTCCCTGGAAACATGCTTGCATCTCTGTTTATAAAGAAGACTATCCTCCAATTCCTTCCCTTGTTAGTCTCCACTTAATAGTATGGGCAATGCTGACTTCCCTGTAAGAACTATCAAGTCACCTTCTGTATTCAGATATTAATAAATTTGTATTTTCATATTTTCTCCATCCAGTTACCCAGAGACTTCATACATTTCAAAGTACTGCATTCTTTATTGTCTTGCTTTCATTTATTTGAGAGCATAGCATTTAATTTCTTCCCATATATTATGGTAAGTTTTACATTTCTGAGAGGAACAGCAGAATACAGGTGATACAAAGCGAATGTGGAGAAAATGGGAGCTGCCTTTAAAACTATGGACAGGAAGAGGGGTTAATACAGGTTTGAGAAACTTCCTTTCAAGTTGTTTGTCAGGAAAGTCCCAAAATGATATAGAGTATTGCTGTCGCCCTTGTCTGCCTCTGAAAGGTTAAATGTAAGTTTTTACTGCTCAGTACAGAAAGCACTTAGCACATGGGACTCTGAAGACTCCGGTTGACCTGAAAACCTCTTCCCTGGAGAGTAGCTTTACAATGTTAGAAGGAGTTCTGAAGCTGCCATGGGAAGGAAGCAAAGAACAGTGTTTGCCAGCTGAGACACCTATGAGACAATGACCAGTGTGGCAAGGAGTCCCTAATGGTGCAAGAGCAGCTCTCATATTTTAGCTGTAAACAACAACTATCTGATTGGACTTTAAGCCTTCTCAGCAGGAGAGAAACTATCCCTGCTACAAGAATTATAGCCAATGACCTAGGGTTAAGACAGTCATGGAGCTTAGAGAAGAACCCACAGCCACCACTTTAATACACTAGTGTAGTTCCTACCTGTTTCTTTAAACTTGACCTTATAGCCACTGGTAAGTATAGCTCTCCCCCTTCATGTCTTTGCAGCAGATAAAGATTATTACAGAAAACCATGACTTCTCAAAATGCAGGAGGCAGTGCCTTGTGAGGCTCAGATATCAGACAGATACATATACACCATAGTTGCTGAACCTACAGCTCAGGAAGCATCTTGGAAGAGGGGTAGAAAGATATAAGACCCAGAGGATCTGGAAGTCTGCCATGATATTCTATCTCCTTGAAGTGACCCAAACTTTACCTGTGATGCCTCAACAGCACGGCCACTGAAAAAAGACCGGAACAATGACAATAGCAAAAGATATGCTAAAATGGAAAGGGGAACTCTCACTGGGATCCACCCATTGACAAAGAGCCACAGAGAACAAAAAACTTCTGAGAGAGGGAGACTTTGTCTTTCCCAGAGATTAGCCACCTAATTGCCTATCCATTACCAAGCTGCCAATCTGGAAATCCTATAAATACAAGCAAGGCTAAACAGACACAGCAGGTTATATTTACATATTTATTCATTTACATATGTGTGTTATATATATGATATATACACATATATATGTATGCAAAAATAATCAAAGAAGTAAAAGATATCATCCATTTGAGAGGAAGTGGTAAGAAGACATTTGGGGGGACATGGAAGGGACAGTAGGAAAAGGAAGAAATTTAAAAATTTTTAATTAAAGCAAAAAAAAAATATTTTAAAAAAGCATCAGAGCTTTTAGCAGTACCAATTGATAAAGTGTGATACACTAAGTTTTAGGAACCATCTCATTCCAAATGATTGTTGCTTTTATTAGTAATTTTTCATTGACTTTTTAATTACTTGATGAAATTAAATTCCTAAGTATTTGTAGATATTTAAGTTATATTTTGGTCATTTTTCCAATTGTTATGATTACAGAATTTCTATCCTTCTACATGTATTAGGATTTTTTTTTTTTACAGCTCAAGATATGGTCTACCCTGTCAGTGTTACAGTCACTCTTTTAAAAGCATATTTTATCAATGAATAGAGAAAGAGCCTTTGGAAAGCCCCAGTAGTTCACTGTGATTTGGAAACCTAAGTATTATTATAAGAGTGTCTTTTTTGATGAAAATAATGCACATATAAACCTTGCAGGTAATATACTTACTGTTAAGGAGCTAGATTTCTCCATCAGATTAGCAATTAAGCAAACATGTCTGCTCTCACCATACATTCCTCTATGGTTTTTAAGTCCCATCTAATGAAATAAAAGGAGAAAAAAGTCTTATACATATTTAGAAGGAAGAAATAAACTGTCTTTGATTTTAAGTGTCATGATTTCCTACGCAGAGAACCAGAAAGAACTGACAAAATTCTTTCTGGAACTAAGAAATATTCATAGAAAGTTCTAGAATATATGTTACATGTAAGTTTACTGCTTTTCAGTATAACATAATAAGCAAAGCAAATCAAAAACTAAAAGCACACATAGTCTGAAAAGATGGATCGTCTGTCAAGAGCAATGACTGTTCTTCCAGAGGTCGTGGGTTTGATCCCCAGCACCCACACAACACAGTCTAATTCCAGTCCCAGGGGATTCAATGTCCTCTTCAGGCCTTAGAGGTACTGCATTCACATGGTACGCAGAGAGAGAGAGAGAGAGAGAGAGAGAGAGAGAGAGAGAGAGAGAGAGGCCAATAAAGTACCTAAACACATTAAAAAATTTAAAATTTACAATACTATTCACATTTGCATCAAAAGTGGAAATTCTCAAACATAACTAACAAAATATGTGCAAGCTCTATAATGAGGCAAACAACCAAACTCTGATAAAAATAATTATCAAGAGGAATCATCAATTGATAAGAGGACTCAGTTTTGTCAAGATGTCAATTCTTTCCAAGCTGATCTATAGACCTAATGCAGTCATGATCAACACAAGAAAGTTATTTTGTGAGTAACAACAAGCTAATTTCAGTATGTATGGGATATGGCAAAGGACTCAGGATGGTCAGAATGACATCAAAGGAGAATATCAAAATGACATCAAAGGTGGGAGAACAGAGCCTACCTGACTTTACAACTTACTGTAATAAGCCAATGAAACACAGTAGCATGACCAAAGACAAGTTACAAAAACACAAGCCACCTAATCATTGGCCAAAAGCTTCAATGATGACACGTTTTAAATCTAACATCAGAATGAATATGATCAAAGTATATTATACAAAAGTATCAACGAATAAAACATTTAAAACAACAAAAGTTACTGTTAAGTTGCTGAGCACCCAATGTAAATAATGAATCTAGATTTAAGCTTCACACCCTTCAAAACATTAATTAAAGTAGACATAGACAAAAACATAAAATGAAAATAACAAGATAATATGGATAATAACAAGATAATATGGAAACAATCTTGAGTTTAGAGATGACTGTTTGAATACAAAATCAAAATCACCATTGATAGAAGGAAAGATGGATAAGCTTGAGTTCTCTAAAATTAAAATTTTCTGTTGTGCAAAGGCAGCTTTAAGAAAATGAAAAGATAAGACACAGACTGGCCAAAAATTTTTGCAAGATTCCTATCTGATGCAGTACTGGTATCTAAAACACATACAATGAATGCATACTGACTTTCCATTACTGCAACAAATATCTGAAGTAATTGACTTATGTGGAAGAAAAATTACCATGCCTCACAAGTTTGAGGTTTCAGTACTTCATAGATTGGTTCTGTTGTATTTAGTCTATGGAAAGGCTTGTGTCAGACTCCATTCCATTTAGTTGATCAAAAGACAGTGTATCCAGATCCATTGCATTTTGCCTATGAAAAGGCAGTGTAACTGGCTCAATTGTACTTAGCCTATGAGAAGACAGCGTGTCATGCTGAAATCTGTGTGGAAGAGAAAAGATTCTTATCTCATGGTAGCCAGGAAGCAAGAAGAAACATAAGGAGCCAGGGTCACAGGAACAACTTAAGCCCCAACAACCTCACTTCCTTCTACTAAGTCCCTCTTCCTAAAAGGTTCTACCAGCTCCCAGTAGCACTGTAGGGTAGGCGCCAACCAATTCAAGACCCCAGCTGTAGCAACACTTGACATTAGTAAGACAAGCAAACATTAAAATATGGACCAAACACTGTAACAATATGCAAATGAATATGATTGCTCATATGCATCTGCAGGGGAAGCAAATTAAATCAATGAGGTTCAGCTCTATGCCCCTCTGACGTGTTGAATGGTGATAAATACTAGTGAGAATATAGAATGAAAGGGGCTTTCATTCATTGCTGATGAGAATGTGTGCTGGTTTGAATATGCTTGGCCCAGGGAGTAGCACTATTAGGAGGTGTGGCCTTGTTGGAGGAAGTGTGTTACTGTAGAAATGAGCTTTGAGACCCTCCTCCTAGCTGCCCATGAGACAGTCTTCTCCTTGCTGCCTACCAATCAGGACGCAGAACTCTCAGCTCCTTTTCCAGTGCTGTGCCTGCCTGATAACTGCCATGCTTCCCACCTTGATGACTATGGACTGAACCTCAGAACCAGTAAGCAGGCCCAATTAACTGTTGTCCTTTATAAGAGTTGCCTTGGTCATAATGTCTCTTTACAGCAATGGAAACCCAAACTAAGACAGAACGGGAAATGATACAAACACTTATATGATTTCTTAGAAACCTAAACATGTCTTATTGCACAATCCAGCAGTCACAGGCTTTGGTATTTATCCAAAGGAGTTAACAACTTAAATGTGCTAAGATATTTTTTTGTTTGTTTGTTTTTAGAGACAGGGTTTCTCTTTATAGCCCTGTCTGTCCTGGAACTCTGTAGACCAGGCTGGCCTCGAACTCAGAAATCCACCTGCCTCTGCCTCCCAAGTGCTGGGATTAAAGGCATGTGCCACCACTACCCACCGTGCTAAGATATTTATGGGAGATATTTTTCATTATTACCCAAATGTGGAAGCAAATAAAATATCTTTCACTGGGTGAATGAATAAGTCAACTGAGGCACACAGAGAGGAATATTATTTATTTGGCATTGGAAAGCAAGCTATCAAATCATGAGATGACTCCCAATACATTGCACTAAGGGAAGAAAGCCCATTCTGACTGTATGAAGGACACATGCTGTGATTTCAGTCTACAGCATTCTGGAAACGGCAAAGCCATGAAGATTATAAAAAGAGCACGTTGCCAGTGCTTACAGGTAATCCAGGAAGCCATAGGAAGGTGATTCAGAACTTTCAATTTGATTGTAACCCTAAAAATGCTTTAAAAGTGTTTCTAGAAAAAAAAAAGTGTTGTATTAGAAGCATAGCTCGCGTCTGGCCAGACTACACCAGGCCAAAACAGTTCTACATGAGGTTTATTGTACGAGAAAACAGTAAAGGTGGTGGTGAAGAAAGGGCAGGGGAGAAAGAGAGAAAGGTCACATGGGTCTGCCTATTTATTTGGATAAGTAAAGGTGGGAGGTGAGCCAAATGGATTCCAGGACTATGTGATGGTTGCCTTGGCAACAGATGTGCAGGTCGTTGTTGCCTAGGTGTGATGTCTTACCTACTCAAAGTTTTCTCACTTGATATTGTAATTTCCTTGCTTCAGAACTGATTTCTAAACAACAAATTAAAATAGCTTAAGTATAATCCTACCCCACTCGCTAGGTAGTTTGTTGTACTATTTCTCTTTTGTGCTGTACCTTGTTTTCTGCAACATAGAGCAAATGTTATCACTCTAATTTTATACGTTGTGTTCTCTTTAAATAAACATTCAGTTTGTTATTATTCCATACATGTATTCCGCTGCACGTATGAAGACCAATTATCACCACCATCAATCTTTATCTTCACACATGTACAGGGTCACTAATACTTTCAAGGTTAAGAAAGTGAAAATGCTATCTCTGCCCTTCTCCTCTCCCCCAAAAAAGTGAAGACAGGAGAGAGAAGGGCAGTCTTAATCAGGAGAATTTGCCTTTAGCTCTTAAACATAAATCACATTATAAGAACAACCATCTTGGGCTTCGACTGAAAGCAGCAAGCATGACGATCCTGCCTGGGGTCTCAGCAGGGTGGCTGACACCAATGGTAGGGTGGTGAACAGCAGCCTGAAGCTCACCCAGGTCCTACCCCTGGACACCACACCTCTGAAGAGCAACAAGATACCCAAGATGAAGAATGGTTCATTGTCTGGATTAAGTTTCCTCAAGAGACTTCCTTGATCTGTGCTGCACCAGAGGCCACACTGATGTCTATGATCTGCATTGATCTGAGATACAGAGTGAACTACTAAACAATCAGGGCACACCATGGAACCCTCTCTCAAGAAAGAAAAGAATAAGTTAGTAAGAAGGAAATGTGTCCTAAGACTGGGTTTTTCCGGCTCGTTGATTCCTAATTTTTGTGTCTGGTGACACTGACATTGAGCAGTAGAGATGCAGATGTCAGGCACTTTGCCACACTGCTGATTGGGCAGCTGAGCGCAATTATTCATTACCATTAGTTACTGCTAAGGAGGTTCCCATTCAAGTTGGGTCAAGATGTTCTGGCAGGCTACCCTTTTCCTAGGAAAATTGTTTCCTAATTTCTAAGGCTCTTACATCAAGAATATTAATGAAAGAGACTGCTATCATACATGCGTGGTATTTGCCTAAAAATTTGCTAGATGCCTGCCTGTACTGGCTTGTACAGAAAAAAAGGAAGGAAGGATGGAAGGAAGGAAGGAAGGAAGGAAGGAAGGAAGGAAGGAAGGAAGGAAGGAA
>NW_021604633.1:9996443-10043402 GCF_004785775.1 Grammomys surdaster | reverse complement strand
GAAGGAAGGAAGGAAGGAAGGAAGGAAGGAAGGAAGGAAGGAAGGAAAGCAAAAGAAGAGACAGAGAGACAAAGAGGTGGAGGAAGAAGAAAAAGAATTGTCAACACAATTAAAACTAAAATATACCTTTCTATAACTCAGGAGATAATTATAGCTTGACTTATCAATTTCCTCCAAACAAGTTTACAGATTTTTGAACTATAAAGTCTTCACCATTCTCTCCACTGTTTCTAAACTTTGGTCAAGAAGAGTAAATGGCTCATGGTCCTGGCTCACTTAACACTCTACCTCCACACTTCCTCTCCTAGTATGTCATTCTAAACTTGAAATGTCTTTTTTGATTTCTACAGAACAAGAGAATATAATGAAAGTCAAGGAAATATATTTTGGTAAAGATTTCTAGAATAGAAGAAACTGTTTTTTGAATGTTCCAACTATAAAATTAAATTGAAATAAATAATATATGTCATCCAACTTAAAAATGCATGCAGCTATGTCACCACAGAAACTGCCCCATCCATCCACTACTGTAACCTATCTTTCTTCTTCCTGTTGGTCCTTCCTCCTGTTTTTTTATTGTTTTACCATCTCTCTTTCCCTTCTCTGAAGAATTTTTTCCTGTTCTCTGTTAAATGTGGTTATTGCCTGCCTTTTCCCTATACCTGGGTACCAGCCAGTACTGAGTACATCTAACATTCAACCCCAAAATCTCTCAAGATAACACCCTTGTTTTTAATAAGGATTCTGACACCAACTGTTACATAAATTATTTTATTCCTAATATCCTATGACAGGGCATAAAAATATTACTCTGTATCTTTGAGCATCTCCCATAGAAGGAATACTATGCACACAAAATTGTCATACTTCTGCAATGGTAAATTCATTTATCATACTAGTAAAAAATCAGCAAATATCTTCCTAGGTTTTTGTAGCATGATAAAAAAGCAATACAATTGAAAACTAAAAAATAGTAACATTAAATCTCTAAAAATCAAGTTGTGTTAAATATTTTCACTGTATATCATTTTTATAACATTGGCTTATTACCATTCACTTTTCTTTTCCTTGTGAACAGCTTGAGCCTTCTCGTTCATCTGGAAATCAACAAATGAAATATTGTTATGTATACAGATGAAATATATCAATTTAAATTTTTTATTTTAGTCTACTGTGATTTGGCATGATGTATATTTGTGGATGATATATGTGCACACATGACATGGGGCACACATGACATGGGGCACATATGACATGGGCACATATGACATGGGGCACACATGATATGGGGCACATATGACATGGGGCACATATGAAAGTCAGAGGACAACTTTATCGAGTTTGACTTAATTTTCTACCATTTATGTAGGTTCTAAGATCAAACTCAGATTACCAGGCATGTATGGCTAGTGCTTTTACCTGCAGAGCCATCTCACTGTCCTTTAAATGTACTCTTTGTAGTGTTGTGATTTAAACCCACAGTTTGCGCATGGCAGGTAAGTACTCTACCACTGGCCCACAACTGCAAGCCCTAACTTTATAAACCTAATTTTTAAGTTAAATTTGGTGGCTATGCTCACTGAAAACATACCATTTTCAAGAAAACATACTAAGGAGGTTATATGTTGCTCTTTCCATGTGAAAGTCTCCAGAGAAAGCCACAAGTTCATCCAAACTTTTTATTTATTTCTACCTTAACTACCAACACCCACTATAAACAAAATTTAATTCCATTCTTTTAACAAGCATCTGTTAAATATACCACTCTGCTGGGAAATGAGAACTTAATGGTTTTAGTTGAGAAGGGAACTTCACAAAGAAGTAGAAGAAATAATGTTTAATTGGGGGGAGGCAGCATTTACAAATTTATCAGAAAAACAAATCAAGATGTCACAAGGGGAAGATTTATTACAATTTTAGACTTACGACAAAACACGTTTAACTTTGGACTATGGAGATGGCTGTCTCAGTAAAGTAAGGGGCTCAGTTCAACCCCCAGAACACACATAAAAAGTTGGGTGTGTGTAAGCATTTCCCAGAACAAGGGAAATGAAAACAGGAAGACCCCAGTCAGCCAGCCTAGCCAGGTAGTGAGCTCCAGATTTAGTGAGAGCCTCTGCATCACATAAAAATAAAGAGAAGAATAATTGTTGAAAATATCTAATATTATTCCCTAGCATCCACATACATTCATTCACACACAGGGACATGTGCATAAAAACATACTCATGTACAAAAACATGTACACACATGCTATATCTAACTTGTGAGGGCTATGTCAAAGTATATCCAGTTTGGGGTAAAGTTTGACTTATCAGTAAATCTTGGCATACCTTCATGAACTTCTAGCTATGTGTGTGTGGCTTCTATGCCAACCTAATGTATTTCATACCTTCAGTGAAATATAACATTTCTATTCCACAATTGTCTCCTAAACTTCATTTAGTAGAAATGGTTTCCCCTGGGATCAGATGAAAGCCTTCAGGATCTCTCTTAGAAAAAATACGGCCACTTTAAAAGAAATACAACCACAACTTAGTCAGTCATTAGACTTTCTACTCCAGGGGCTATCCCAAAGGCTGTTACCTATATGTGGACTGTGTTCTACTAGCTGGGTACCTTGTCTGACCTCAGTGGTCGAGGAAGTGCCTAGCCTCGCAGAGACTTGAAAGGCCAATGTTGGGGAGATATCCAGGGGAGACCCACCCACTAAGAGGAGAAGGATATGGGGGTATGGGGAAAGGATTATGGAAGGAAGTGACCAGGAGAGGGCAATGAATAAGATGTAATGTAAATAAGTAAAAAGAAATAAACAAGAATGCCTATTCCAATACTCAAAACATTGACTGGAAGTTTCTTCTCTGACGACTTGCTTTCATAATGTAAGTCTCTGATAGAAATTGAGGTCTACCTCATGGGAGGAATCCATGCCTAGTGTCATAAATGTCACAAAGTCATGGCTGAGGAAGTCACAACTTCTACCACTTATTAATGTTATGTTGCTAAGTAGACATGTTATCAAATCACCTTCTAAAATATTTATGATTATATCAATTAATTAATTAAGCTGTTCTCAATCTCGTCCAGGGATGCTTCTTTTTGCAGTGGACAGTGATTAATGCAGAGACTGCAAAGTGTTGAGAGTGCCCGGAGTAAATGACTGTTGAGTGCTCGCCTCTAAATGGAACACCACTTCCCCTATGACGCAGGTAATATCACAGAAGATGGGCAGAAAGACTGCAAAGAGGTGGAGATGGGGGGGGGGGTGGCTGTTACACTCATGTGCTCATTGCGTCTGTGGTTACTTGCATAAAACCTGGAGAAGTATTGTGGGTAAGAAAGGGGCCTGGGAGATTGTATTGTCGAAGCTTTTAAAACTAGATTTAACATTAAGTTATCCTTTCTCCACTACCTGAGTATGGTTCTCTAAATCTGCTGCCTTGTACCCGACCCCAACCCTGAGGCCAGTAATGATAACGCTTCACACCCTTTGCCCTGATTTAGTTCTTAGAGCAGACTCTCAACATTTACTAGGGGCTCCAAAAAACTTTTTAATTATCTATTCAAACTCCAGAGGTTACCTTTCCTCTGAGAGGAAATACTTCTGTTTCAAGTAGTGGGTGTGTAAATTCGCCATCTTTCCAATGCTGAGATCGGTCTTTAGGCTTCTATTCTTCTCTCCCTTTCCCTAGTTTTCTCTTGCTCCTCCTTTTCCTCTCCCACCTTAAAGTGCAATAGATCTAATGAGGTCAACTTAGAATCTTCAGCAGATCATAATCAACATATTTAGGCTACAGAAATCAAACGACACAAGGCAAAATGAGAGGATTGCTTCTGTCTTCTTCTTCTTCTTCTTCTTCTTCTACCCTCTTCCCCCTTCGGTCCCCTCTCTCCCTCTTTCAGTGTGTGTGTGTGTGTGTTTCAGAATTCAATTTTCATCATAACACAGGGTCTATGACAAACACAGACACATCTTTTCCCCCAGAAAACTAAATTATAAAAGTACAAGAAAATCTCAACATTGCCTCTTATTGGCTCCAGCTCCCACGTGGTAGCTAGCATTCTCAGCCTCCTGTGTGTAAATCACAAGAGCTCACTAAAGCTTCCAATGTACCCCAGAGCCTCCTCACAGTCAGAAGTGATCAGGAAGTACAGATGCCCACTCTCCCCAGAGGTGTAGCTCAAAGCATGGCTTTCTTCAAAAGTGTCTTCTTCCTACAGTCTGGCCTTCCATTCCATCCCCTGCCTCAGTGTATCTTACAACTGATCGAGAGACAGAGTTCTGGACCCCAACTGGTGAATTCTGCAGTGGGGATCAGGATTTGGAAATGTCATGTATCCTAGTGTCTTGCTCAAAGCACGGTTTTCACATCCTGTTTCACGAAGTGAACGTAAGTGAAAAGGAAGAAGCAAGCCCAACACAGGTTCTGTTTGGAAACACTCCTAGAAATAGTCATGGGGAAGCTATGTCCAAGCCCACACTCTGACATTCGAGATGGTAATGGTTGTTTTCAATAATCTCTAGTGTGCAAAGACATTTATTCTCTAAGAGCCTTAAGATAAAATAACAATAACGTGCCTGGCTTGTTCTCCCGGAGTCCATACACCGTGATGTAAGTTCTGAGAAGATGGAGTGTTTTGCTATGCAACCACCTGCGAGTGTGTTCTTTTAAAAGAATATGTTGTCTGTAGCAGATGTGCAGCTCAGTCTTTATGGGGGTCCCGAACAACTGCAGCAGCTGTTGCCTGGCTGTGGAATATGTTCTCCTGCTGGGCTGCCTTGTCTCATCTCAGTGAGAGAGGATGCACCTATCCTAGTAGGAAGAGACTTGATGTGCCAGGGTGAGGGGGATACCCATTGGGCCCACACCCACTCAGAGGAGAAAAGGAGAAGGAGGGAAAAAAGTGGGAGGGGGTGACCTAGAGGAGGAACAGTGAGCGACATGTAAAGTGAATGAATAAAATGAAAAAAAGAAAAGCGTATGTGGTCAAGGGAGGCAGTTTCATGAGCTAAAACATTTTGTTTGAAAGGAAAACATGGCCTTAGCTAAACGTGATGTGACTCAGTATGCGAGGCTGAGCCGTGTGTCTTGTAAAAGTGTACAAAAGAGCGTCCTGGAGTGGAGTGCGTGTTAAAATGTAGATGGCAATTCATAACCTAGGGGAAGATAAGGTAAAGTCACAGGTGTCCATGCTGCTGCTCTGGGACTTCTAAGGAAGGAGGCACTAAGGAACACACACACACACACTCACACTCACACACCTACACTCACACATACACTCACACACACAGTCACACACACACTCTCACACACCTACACTCACACACACTCACACACACACTCACACACACACACACACAGCCACACACATCGACATTCACACTCGTGTGCACAAACACATACATACACACACATTCACACAGGCACACTCACACACACACTCACACACACACTCACACAGCCACACACATCGACATTCACACTCGTGTGCACAAATACACATACATACACACACATTCACACAGGCACACTCACACACACACACACTCACACAGGTACCCACCCACACAGACTACACACTCACATGCACATAGACAGGTACATATACACACACATTCACACAAGGACACATACTCACACAGGCACCCACACACCCACACACAGACATACACACTCGAGTGAGCACACACACACACAGAGACACATATGCACATGTTCATCTTCCCTTACACACACACACTGACAGCTTTATAAAAGCTGTATCAGTGCTATGAGTCAAGCCTTACTTCTATTTTATCAGAAAATACATCCACAAATTGAATGCAACAATCTTGTTCCGCACCCCATAAACTAGTCGTAGAGCAGGCGCAAACTCCCTTTGAACCTTTCTTTCTTCCCTCGGATGACCAGTACCTCTGATGCTATTGTTTTAGAATTACAACCTTTAATGCAGTGGTCATTGAAAAGAAAAATTGTGGAATTTCTTTCCATCAAAATGTTATTTTTCCCCAATTTTAAGTAATTAATCACAGTCTTCTGTTTTAAAACCCAGAGCTACCATGTCCAAATCCATTTGCCATGCAGATTGCACCTGGAACTTCTTATATGTGTCTAATCTAACTATGAATAGCATAAACACCTATTGAAAGAAAAAGCTATATTGTTCTCTGCAAATTCATGTCTGAATGTCTGCTATCTAGTGAACAGACCTGTAAAATGTATTTATGTGCTTTAATTCACTTTATACTGGATTTATAGACAATCTAAACCAAAATATGCAAATGATAAGCCCCAAATGGAGGTGTGTGTGGAGGTATGTGATAACTATGCGCTTTCCCTCGGGAGGTGCCACAAGCAACCTCAGCCTCAAACTTTTCATTTTAAAAGATAATAATCTCTAACTCCCTGATAACTCACAAAATACCTTAATGATCTAGAATTCATTGAATACAAGAGTACTAGTTCAATGGCCCTTTCAATATGAAGTTGCTTAGTTTTGTGTCAATGTAACACAAACCTGAGTTACTTGAAAGGAAGGAACCAAAATTGAGAAGATGCCTCAATATGACCCAGCCATGAGGCATTTTCTTAGTGATTGATGTAGAAAGGCCCAACCCATTGTAAGTGGTGCCACCTCTGGACTGGTGGCCCTTGATTTTATAAGAAGGTATGCTGAACAACCCAGAGGAGTACATCAGTAAGCAGCACCCCTCTGTGGCCTCTGCATCAGCTCCAGCCTCCAGGTTTCTGCACTGTTTGAGTTCCTGTCCTCATTACTTTTGATGATGAACAGTGATATGGAACTGTAAGGGAAATAAGCCTTTTCTTCCCCTGGTTGCTTTAGATCATGATGTGTTCTTACAGCCATAGTAACTCTAAAACATAGACCAATGTTTATACGCTTTGTTCACTGCCACTGCTGTACAGACTCAATTCCCTGGTGGTTCCCTTTAAGAGAATTTAAAACTAAATGAAGGAAGGAAGACAAAGGGACGTGAGTCATATGCTAAGAAAAATAACAAAACAGCAAGCTGGCCGCAGATAATTTCCTGAAACCAGTATGAGAAGGAATGAGTTATGTGAAAGAATAACATGAGCAGGTCCTTTTGTGAAGCGGTAAAATTTCCAAACTAAATATCCATCTCTGAGCCTGAGGCAACAAACAAACGAAAGATAAGAAAAAGTCAGCGTAATTTTTTTTTTTAAAGTTTGCTTTCTCCATTTGCAATGTAATTGAGAAACAAAATAAAGGAATAGGCCAATTCCCACTTTAGGATTTATAGTGTTACAACCTCTCCATAAAAGCTTTAGTAAAGTTATGTACCCTGGTCCCCTTGACCTTGCACTCTAAAAGCACCTCCTTAGAAAATGAAGCTTTTAGTTACTATTTTTATGTGAAATATCCCGTGAAGGCCCCGCAGCAAATGCACAAGGTATTTGATTATATCTCCAGCTGCTAACAATCTTTTTGATGAGAGTTAAACCTACTCCTGGTTTCAAAAATTATTTTATTAAAAATATTTTTTTCATATAATATTATTCTAATTATGGTTCCCCTCCCAAACTCCTCTCAAGTCCTCCCCATATCCCCTGCCACCTACATCTGCACCTCTCGTTCTTATGTTAGAATACAAACAGGCATTTAACAATAATAATGATAAAATAAAATAAGATAAAAAACAAACAAACTGGAATAGGACAAAAGAAACATGAAAAAAAATAAGGCAAAGAAAAAACACAAGGAACACAGACAGACACTGAGACACACATTGCACAGAGAGAACACATAAAAACAAAATAAAGAAGTGTAAGAAAAAAAAAACAGACAAAGCACTGTGAGATTAAAAACCTCCAAAAATACTATAGAATTCTTTTTGTCTTGACCATGTACTGCTGGGCATAGGGCCTGTTTTTAAGTGTGGTTTCTGTACCCAGTCAGATTCCCTTGGAGAAAACTAAGTTTTGTTGGGAGTTATCACCGGAGGGAGTTTCTGGTTGTGCTCAATCCCCCTCTCAGTGTTGGCGTCCACCTGGCTTAGACCCTCAAGCCCAGTGTCACAGCATTTCTGAGTTCATGTGCATTAGTCCTGCTTGGCCTAGAAGGCCTTATTTCTTTGCTGTCTTCATCCCCACCTGCTCTTACAATATTTCTGTCTTCTCTTCTGCAGGATTCACTGAGCCTTCAGTGGAGGGATTAGCTAGTGTATGAAATAAAAGCTTTATTTTAAAAAAAACGGCAAAATGAATAACATACTCCATTTAGTGAACTCTTTTAGTGACTGCCTCTGGTGTCCACAATCCTCACCAATGTTTAGAATACTTCATGGAGTTCCATTAACTTAATAAAATTGAAGAGAGATCCTGAAGTTTTCAAAATTGGAAATGAGGTATGTAATAATATTCTTTCCTCCAAAACTAAGATTATTAACTGAAAATATGAGATTTTGTAAGGTCAGCAAATTAATGAACATAAGATAAAATAGATCAACTCTTCTTCAGTATGTTAGCAGTAGCTATTTAGCACACACAGACATACACACACACACATACACACACACATACACACACACACATACACACACACAAAGATGAAAAAGAAAAAAATCTATGTAGAAATGACTTTTAAAGAAATGTACAGGAATCATGAAAATCTCTCCAGAGTTAGTCACATAAACTATACCTTAGGTAAAATATTCCACCTTGATAAAAGATAAAATGGCTGCTGGGATCTGGATCTTGGATCTGAGAATTGACACCTCAAATTTTGAGCATCATACAGACAACAAACTGAGAGTGTCACAGGACTTTGAAACCCCTAAGGCCAGGCTCAGTGATCCACCTTTTTCAACAAGGCACTTCTTAGGAGGTGGTCTATTGAAAGAGCACCAACAACTGGGACCACATATTCAAATGTTTGGGACTCACTCAGGATGATATTCTCAAATTCCATCCATTTGCCTGGAAAATTCATGATGTCTTGATTTTTAACAGCTGCATAGTATTCCATTGTATAGATGTACCATGTTTTCTTTATCCATTCTTCAATTGAGGAACATATAGTTTGTTTCCAGTTTCTGGATAGTACTAATAGAGCTGCTATGAACATAGCTGAGCAAGTGTCTTTGTTTTCCTTGGGAATCTTTTGGGTAGATGCTCAGGAGTGGTATAGCTGGATCTTCAGGTAGAACTATTCGAAGGTACTGTTCTTAAATGTGACCAGTTATTCAGACTCAATCATGGACTGGTCTAGAAAACAATCCAATATTGGAAATAACAGACTTCATTTGGAAGGCTGGTTCCAGACATTTTCGAGACTTACATGGAAATTAGCTGCAGTTCTTTATGATGTTATGTTAGCAAGAGATAAAGTTGGGGCAGGATCTGGATTTCAAACAGGTGTTAGCACATGTGTTAAGCTCTTTTTAATTGTTAAATTAAAAATACTTTTGTTTCTTCTACAGTATTTAATGTAAGTTGCACTGATTGTATGCCTTCTAATTGTGTTTGTGTTTTAAAATCTGGCATGTTAGTTACTGAGGTCTATCAACCAGATTTTGTTTTAGTACCATGAATATCACAGAACCTTGGTATTCTAAAAATAGCTTACAAGTACTGCAAGAAATGAATCAGGCTTTAAGCAGAAGCAAGAGAGTAGTGGGTTTGATTATTGCTGGTGTAACAGCTTTAATTACATTAATTGCTAGCACCACTGCTGCTGCAATTGCTCTAACTAAAGAAGTTAAGACAGCTACTTTTCTCAATCATTTAGCAAAAAATTTTACTAGTGTGTTGAATATGCCAGAGGATTTAGATAGGTAGGCATTTGGAATAATGGATTAATGCTCTTTATACTATTCAAATTATTGGAAGGAGGCCCATAATTTAAGGGTAAGCCGCCATCTTGAGTATCATGCCAAATACTATTGGATTCATGTTATTTCTAAAATTTACAGTGGTAGTCATTATAATTAGGAAGAAGTTTTTAAAGACACTTGCAGTGTATTTGGCATAATTCTAACACCTCTCTGGATGTTTTAATGTTACATAGTGAGCTTATGAATTTCAAAAATGCTACGCTGCTGAGCATTGATGAAGTAGTTACTTCAAATAAAATTATCCATGGCCTGAGGTCAGTATTTCTATTTCGGTCAAGCTTCAAGAATGGCATATATAGCTTGATCATGCTGGCCCATTTTGTCCTGGGAATACTTTTATTCCTGACCATCTGTTAAAGCTTGTCTTTAACAACATGTTGGCAGACAAAGTACATGGCTTGAACCTGAAAATGGATCCCAGACAGAGTTATTAAATTAACAGACTGGCAAGCCAAGGACGGGTAAGATGCTGCATAGAGCCTTACCAACCTAAGACATAAATGCATTGCTTTTGATAATGCATATTCCATCATGGGTAAGGAAGGCATTCTTGTCAGAACAACCTAAGACAGGCTCAGTCTTGTTAATGAAATACAAAATGGGGAAAGGTAGAGAGCTTTGGGGGCTGCATGGCAAGAATCTGACATGGGTCAAGAACAAGGAAATGGGCTGCTTGGCGGGAATATGACATTGGCCAAGGATAAGGAAGTAGGCTTCAGGCAGAAATCTGACATTAGGCTAGAACAAAGAAGTAATTTCAGGTAGGAATCTAAATCCTAGGCTAGAACAAAGAAGTAATTTCAGACAGGAATCTAAATTTTAGGCTAGAACAAGGAATTAGGCTTCAAACATGAAAATGACTTTGGGCTAGGACAGGGAAGTAGGCTCAGATATTTTGGTCATCCTGATAAGCTCTTAGAAACAGTGATCATGGGAGTGTTCACTTAATTGGGTTTAATGCCTTGCTTGTTCTTTGACTATTTGTGTTTATTGTCTTTCTTGTTCCTTGACTATTTGCATCTATTGTATTGCTAGTTCCTCATCATAGAACTGACCTTAATACTTGCATGTAATTAAAATGGTATAAAAGAAAAAAGGAGGAAGGAGGATAGAGTAGTGGGTTCTAGGGAGGAGAAATGGGGAAAGGAGATGACATCTGAAATGTAAATAAATGAAATATCCAATAATAAAAAAAGGACTATTCACAATTTTCTGAGAAAAGGTCAAATTGATTTTCAAAGTGGCTGTAAAAGTTTGCACACTCACCAGCAATGGAGGAGTATTCCCCTTGCTCTACATCTTCTCGAGCATGTGCTATCTCTTGAGTTTTTTTTATCTCAGCCATTCTGATGTGTGTAAGATGGAATCTCAGAGTTGTTTTGATTTGCATTTTCCTGATCACTAAGGACTTTAAACATTTCTTTAAATGCTTCTTGGCCATTCGAGGTTCCTCTGTTGAGAATTCGCTGTTTAATTCTGTACCCCATTTTTAATTGGGTTATTTGGGTTGTTGGAAACAACCTCAACTATTAACTACATTTTTCTTTCTTGTTATGGTGTTCGTTTTCTGTTTTAAAACAAGGTCTTCTGTAGCCCAGGCTGGCCTTGAACTCTTCTGTCATCCTATTTCCATCTCCTATGAGCTACAGCCATTTACTGTCACATCCAGCATCAAGACACTAAATTGAAAGATATAAATATATAAAGATGTAAAACTTTCCCATATAGATTTTTTGCAAGACAGTTAAAGAATTTGAGCTTGAGTATTCACAATAAAAATGGCAACAACACTGCATCCTATATCTTTATGTCTGATGAAAGCTAGTTTAGAATTAACTGTTCAGTAAAAACTATTGTCTTACAATGAAAGCAAGTCTCAGACAAACCTTTCCACAATTCAAGTGGTTAAAACTAAACAAGTCTTCATTAACAATAGGCAAAAAGTAAGCTGTAATGTAGGCTCCCTGAAATGTCTGCTCTGTCCTTTGAAATGGCAATCTTGGCTTGCCACATGAAAAACAAACTGATTGCTTTTGGCAAGATGGCCATTTTTACTATATTAATCCTGCCAATCTACGAGCATGAGAGATCTTTCCATCTTCTGAGATCTTCTTTGATTTCTTTCTTCAGAGACTTGAAGTTCTTGTCATACAGATCTTTCACTTGCTTGGTTAGATTCACACCAAGGTGTTTTATATTATTTGTGACTATTGTGACGGGTGTCATTTCCCTAATTTCTCTTTTATCCTGTTTATCTTTCACATAGAGGAAGGCTACTGATTTGTTTGAGTTGATTTTATATCCAGCCACTTTGCTGAAGTTGTTTATCAGGTTTAAGAGTTCTCTGGTGGAAGTTTTGGGGTCACTTAAGTATACTATCATATCATCTCCAAATAATGAAATTTTTACTTTTTCCTTTACTATTTGTATCCCTTTGACTTCCCTTGTTGTCTAATTACTCTGGCTAGGACTTCCAGCATTATATTGAATAGGTAGGGAGAGAGTGGGCAGCCTTGTCTAGTGCCTGATTTTAGTGGGATTGCTTCAAGTTTCTCTCCATTTAGTTTGATGCTGGCTACTGGCTTGCTGTATATTTGCTTTTACTATGTTTAGGTATGGGCCTTTAATTCCTGATCTTTCCAAGACTTTTACCATGAAGGGATGTTGAATTTCGTTAAATGCTTTCTCAGCATCTAGTGAGATGATCATGTGTTTTTTTTTTCTTTTGAGTTTGTTTATAAAGTGGATTACATTGATGGATTTCTGAATACTGAACCATCCCTGCATTCCTGGGATAAAACCTACTTGATCATGATGGATGATTGCTTTGATGTGTTCTTGGATTTGGTTTGCTAGAATTTTATTGAGTATTTTTGAGTCAATATTCATAAGGGAGATTGGTCTGAAGTTCTCTCTTTCTTTGTTGAGTCTTTGTGAGGTTTAGGTAAGAGAGTGATTGTGGCTTCATAGAATGAATTGAGTAGTGTTCCTTCTGTTTGTATTTTGTGGAATAGTTTGAAGAGAATTGGCATTAGGTCTTCCTTGAAGGTCTGATAGAATTCTGTACTAAAACCATCTGGTCCTGGGCTTTGTTTGGTGGGGAGACTTTTAATGACTGCTGCTATTTCTTTAGGGGTTATGGGACTGTTTAGATGGTTTGTCTGCTCCTGATTTAACTTTGGTACCTGGTATCTGTCTAGAAAGTTGTCCATTTCATGTTCATAGCAGCCTTATTTATAATAGCCAGAAGCTGGAAAGAACCCTGAAGTCCTTCAACAGAGGAATGGATACAGAAAATGTAGTACATTTACACAATGAAATATTACTCAGCTATTAAAAACAATGAATTCGAGAAAGTCTTAGGTAAATGAATGGAATTAGAAAATATCATACTGAGTGAGGTAACCCAATTACAAAAAAACACACATGGTATGCACTCACTGATAATTGGACATTAGCCCAAAAGCTCGCAATACCCAAGATACAACTCGCAGACCATATTAAACTCATGAACAAGGAAGACCAAAGTGTGAGTGCTTTGGCCCTTCTTAGAAGGAGTAACAAAATACTCATGGGAGAAAATATGGAGACAAACCATGGTACAGAAACTGAAGGAGGGGCTGTCCAGAGACTGTTCCACCTGGGTATCCATCCCTTGTGCAGTCACCAAAGGTAGATGTTGATGTAGATGCCAGGAAGTGCATGCTGACAGGAGCCTGATATAGCTGTCTCCTTAGAGGCCTGCCAGAGCCTGACAAATACAGAGGTGGATGCTCACAGCTAACCATTGAGATGATCATCATGGGGTTCCCAGTGGAGGAGTGAGAGAGAAGACTGAAGGAGCTGAAAGGGTTTGTGGCATGGGGAGAGTAACAATACCAACCAACCAGAGCTCCCAGGGTCTAAACCACCATCCTGGGAGCACATAGGGAGGGACCCAAGGCCCCAGCTGTATATGTAGGGGAGGATGACAGTGTCAGGCATAGGTGGGTGAGGAAGTCCTTAGTCCAGTGAAGGCTGGATGCCCTAGTGTGGTGGAAATTGTGCGTGGGGAAGTGGGAGTGGAAGGGTGGGTGGGGGCATATCCTCATAGAAGCAGGAGGAGGAGGGATGGGATAAGGGGTTCCTGGGTGAGGGGAAATGTAAATAAAATATCCAATAAAAAAATTTTTAAAAAGAAAGAAAAACAAACTGAGCTAGCTAGAACTTCCTTCCAGCACCAGAGCCAAATATTTGAATAGCAAACGTTGAGCAACTTGAAATGTGTTCTTTCACATATTAACCAAAGGCTGACCTGGTCACAGTATTCTTTAGTGATCAATTCTTGGACACGAGTTTAGGGATAGAGAACATAGGCCTTGCTGCATTCTTCATGCTCACATAAATGATATGAGTAGCATTTTTATGCAAATACATTTCCCAGGAACCTTTTGATTCCCCTATGCAGCAAAATGAAGCCTATTTGTCAGCTGCAAAATTAACAAAGAAGCTTCTGATCATCCTAGTATTGATTCCTCACCCAGGCCCCATAAACGTGGGCAATTTCATTAGTCATCTATACAGAGGTTCCCAATCAGATCTTACTGGCTTCCTTTGGGCCTTTACATTGTTGCACTTGGTTATTGATCAATTTAGACTAACTCAATACTCTACACAAAGGTAATTTCAGACATTTTGACCCCAGATATGGTGTCTCCCTCTCATATGGTCCAACTTCTATGCAGTCCATATTGCTTGGAAGTAGCTGTTCAGTTCTGTATACTTCTGGCAAGATCCACAGTGGTGGTTGTGTTCATTTCAGACCTATCCATGTTAATTTTTGAGAGTCAGAGCAAGTAAATTCTCCCAGTCCAAAAGCGTATCTATGATGACAGTGATTTCTTTATTAAAATGTCTTTTATACTCTACTAGCAAAGATGATTCTAGGCTTACATATTTTGTATGATTCTAGTGTTTCCGAATCCAAGCTTCTTTCAATAGCTTACCTCATTGCTTTCAAAGCCAAATAGTAAAGAGCAAAGACTTTTGCGAGGTATTGTTTACCATGCCACAGTTTTCTGGAAATGATGTCTGCCCATCCCCCACATTTGCCTCAGGCAGCTGTTCATCTGCCAGCTGCCAGCAGTAGGGAGAGGGACTTGTACTTCAAAGGTCTCAGTGCGGCTCATAAAAGATCAGGGGGATTGGCCCGGGCCAAGAGGAAGAGGGTATATTTGGCAAGTGTGTTTGGATAGGATGAGATAATCCACAGAACTCGGGATTAACTGGGAGGAAGTCTGGATTTAATAGCACTACAGTAGGCTAAAAATAAATGGAAAAGAAAACCAACAAATCCCCAATGGAAAACCCTTAGTGAATCTGGTTCATCATGGAGATAGAAAAAGGATGAGGCAGAGTGAAGTGTTGGATTCAAGAAATTGAAGGGGTGAGAAAGATGCTATGAAATATGAAAAAGAAGCAGCCCTTCAGATGTTGAATAGCTGAGACTACCATGGAAGTCTAGGGAAGAGAAGCTCAGCAGTTTGAAAGGATGCCTGAATTCTCAGGGACCTTCCAGTAGAAGCCTGTCACAGATTGATCACAAGTTCCCGCCCTTTTGAAAAAGAACAAAAAACTGAACCTAGGGTCAAAGGTCAATGGAACACCCCAAGTCTACAAGCGCAATGCTGTGTGAGGACCCTTTTGCAGCTGCAGACCAGGGCTTTTGCACCTCTTAAACACCAATCTTACCACCCCAGAGACTCCTTGATGGCTGTTGAGGGAATGAAGCTGCTGTCAGATTTTATATATATAATATATATACCTATGTGTTCCTAAAACAATACGTGGTGACTTGCAAAGAATTGATAGGAGGATTGCAATTTGAGAATAAAATTTAGAAGGAAGTGAAAGAATGCTAGCAGAAAAGAAAACAAGGTCAAGATTTTAAACAAAACCAAAAGTGAAGAGCAAACACATTAATGCCTGTAGGGACAGTCCTCAATCGTTTTAGTATGATATTGGCTTTGCTATTATTACATTTTTTAAATGCCACCCCAAACTAAAATCCCCAAAAGCCCTGTCACAATTATATTTGCTCAAGTATTCACCAACTAAATATATAAACAATAAATCAGAATTAATTCTGTTAATAAAACTGTATTTTATGAAGCAGAAGTAATATTCATATGAACAAGAGATGAAATACTGGAGGTAGATTCTGGGTAATATTATTTTTTTTCTAATATTCTTTTTTCATCATTTATTTTTTATTCATATGACATTCCAATTGCTGTCCCTCCCTCCTCTCCTCCCAGCCCAGCTCCCACAAGTCTCTCTCCTATTACTGCTCCCCCTCTCCTCAGAGAAAGGGGAGGCATCTGCTGCATACCACCCCACCCTGGGACATCCAGTCCCAGCAAGACCAAGCTCCTCCTCTACCACTAAGACCCAACTAGGCAGTCCAGAAAAGAGGATTCAGTGGCAGGCAAGAGAGTCACAGACATCATCCCCTTCCTCACTCCCCCCCTCCAATTGTTAGATCCACCTGAAGACCAAGCTGCACATCTGCTACAAATGTGTGGGAGGCTCAGATCCAGCCCCTGCATGCTCTATGTTTGGTGGTTCAGATTTTTTAAGCTCTCATGGGCCCCTGTCAGTTGATTCTGTAGGTCTTCTTGTGCTGTGCTTGACCCCTCCGGTTTGCTTAATCCTGTCTCCAACCTTTCCACAAGGAAAATATTATTTAAACATCTTTCCATTGGGCTTTAAAAACGTTAATGAGGAAGGAGTGAAGGAAAGATTCCAATGAGCTGAAAGTGTCATCACAGAGTCACTCCAGCCAAATCCAGAGTGTATCCTTAGCATCCCGAACAGTGGTACATGATAGCACACCAAGGAACGGCCCACATCAGTGGAAGGGCTTAAAGCATCAGTCTGCCAAGGGAGCGCTCTGAATAGTCAGAGCTCCAGCCTGCAAAGGGAGGAAACTAGTCAGAGCACCAGTCTGCAGAGGGAGCATCCTGCATGGTCAGAGCTTACCATGGCTTCTTTGATTTAAGACCCCCCTCCCCACATAAACTACATCCCACCACCACCACAACACTTTACACTGTGGGCCATTAGAATGAACTGTATAATCACAGAACTATTTGGACTGGCACGTGATCTCCCTATCATTTGGGAAAGGAGGTTATGGCTGAAGTCATATGTATTTATAAGGACTGTGCTTGTATTTCAAAACGTTAGATTTATGAGTCTAATCAGATTCTAAACAAAATGAGTTCAAACAAAATCAAAGAATTTTTAAATCCAGTGCCTATAAAAAAATTTCCATGCAGAAATACATGGATCACTGCAAATTGGTTATTTGAAAGTATGACTGTTTTAGAATTCTCCTCCCAAATTTAAGATGACTTATTTTTACTCATTAATAAGCTGCAGCCTGGATAATGGTCTTCTGTGGATAAACAAATCAAAATGACTGCATCCCTCCCCACACCCTGGCATATTGTATGTTTTCTAGACTTTTTCTCTAGTGCTATAAATAGAAAAGAGACAGACAGCATCCTATTGATTACTATTTAGTGCTTGACTCAAGCATCCCCTTTCAGGAAGGACATTCAAACTCAAGTCATGATGTCCAACAAATAATTCATCTCTCTTGGAACCAAGGCACAATTCACATACCAAAAGAATGGTCCTTCTGGAATATATAATTCAGTGGTTTTCAATACATTCACAAACTTGTAAGCATCAACTATTTTCATTACCCATAAAACTAAAATTTTAAGTCTCATCCTAATATACCATCCCTTGGGATGAAGAGATGGGTCAGTAGGTTAAAGTGCTTGCCATGCAAGCAAGATGATGAGAGTGCAAAAAGCCAAGTATGTGTGCCTAGAATTCCACTGTGGGTAGGTAGATCTTAGAGACTCAATGGCTAGCCAGCCTAGTGAAAATGGAAACCTACTGATTTAGAGATAGACCCCATTTCAAGGCAATGAAGTAGAGAGAAACAGAGGAAGCTATCCAAAGTCATGCTGTGACCTGTATGTACCACCTGGATGCACATACTTGTACATTTGGGTGCATACAATGCACATGCAAGCACACATTCACAGGTTTGCACACACACATATACATATGCACACACACAATACATAAATAAATCTTCTGCCTATTACTAGCAAACACTCATCTAGTGATTGTTCCTTTCAATTAAATGGAATTTGCAGAGATGTTCCAGTATTTTAAACTGGCTGTTTCATTTAGTATGGTGTGTTCAACCTGTGATTCTTGGGCTGTGTGGTAGGTAGTTTGATTGAAAATGGCCCCTATAGGCTCATAGGGAGTGGCACTATTAGGAGGCATAGCCTTGTAGGAGTAGTTGTGGCCATGTTGGAGGAAGTGTGTCACTGGGGGTGGGCTTCAAGGTTTCAGAAACTCAAGCCTGGCCCAGTCTTACTCTCTCTTCCTATTGTCTGTCATTACAGAGGTACAACTATTGGCTCCTTCTCCAGCATGTCTGCCTGTGTGCTGGCATACTTCGTGCCATGGTGATAATGGAATAAACCTCTGAACATGTAGACTAAGACAGGCTGGATGCAACCAAGAATAACCGTGCATTCAAGCAGCACAAAATTGTAAACTTAAGAATTATGAGACTCTTTTGTGTGATTTTTTTTAAACTTGATTTCACTATATTTGACCATGAACTTTATAGGTGACATTATGTGACAATGATAAGTCAGGAAGCGCTTTTAAAGTTCATCCATGTTGTATCAGCTATTAGCATTACGTTCCTTGTATTTCTCATTATTTCCTTGCATGAATATATACCACATTTTAATGAATACTTGGTTTACTCCCACCTTTTGGTTACTATAATCACAACTGACAACAACAACACAATAATACATTGTAAACACACACACACACCAACACACACATATATACATACATACATACATACATACACACACACACACACACACACACACACACACACACACATATATATATATATATTCTTATGTATAGATATATTTTAATTTCTTCTGGATATACAACTAGGACTTTTTGGGCTATCAGGTAATATTATGATCAACTTAACAAAACAAAACCCTGTTGCTTTGGAATATACTTTTTAATTTATTGAGTCTATTGAATTGAACAATTTTATCCTTTTAGTAACATTGCCAAAGAGAAAATTATGTTCCATACATAAATATGTCTCATTAAGATGAAATTCAGCAAAGATCCCTTTCAGTGTAAACACTAGAATTCCACCAGTGCTGTGCAATTGGGCACACTCTCTTCAAGTAACTGTAAGTGATGTATTAGAAGGAGTTCTTTTGGGTGAGCTGTAGGAGGGCTAAAATTATCAGAAAATATTTAAATGTTTACAAATCTGGCTATGCTACTTTGAAGTATAAGATTACATTTACCACTTAAACATGCTTACTCATCAAAAAGTTAAAGAAGCACTACACAAAGTCTTATTGTTAATCTCCATGAAATATGCAGTTAGCAATTTCACTTATTCAAGAGTCACTCATGGTCTATTCTATCTGGATGGCCTTTCTTTTAGACACTTTTAATGTTTTCAGCATTTTATATGTTTGTTCCTGAGCTATAGTCACTATCATAGAACTCTGCCTTTCCAAAGTACCTTATCCACATGTTTGCCTTTTCACTTCCTTAGGTTTCTTTATTCTTTCTTTGGTTTTACTTTTAGCACTTGGGTCTGGTACAGCTCAGGATGAGTTTAAACTCCTGTCTTTCCTGCCTCTATCTCCTAAATTCTAAGATTACAGATAAGCACCACTATGACCAAGTCTGTTTACTTTGATTTCATCTTATATACCATTAAATCACTAAAAGGGGGCTCATCTTATTAGGAATGCAAAACACTTGCTAACTTAAGAAAGGCTGTTTATAGACTTAATGTTGCTTAAGACACTATCCATTCTTCTTTGCTAATGTCTTTATGTAGACCTTGGTCTTGGTCACCCTGTGATGAAATGTTACAGACTTTAATGTGAATATGATCCCAGCTGAAAATGCCCAAAAAACATCAAACGCAAGAGTCAACTGCTTTCTGGGTTACTTGAAATTCTCTCTTGCCTGTGAATGCTCATAGCTGACACTCCTAGAAAAAGTTTTTGCACTATCTTTTCTCTTCCCCAAGAGAGATGAAGATAATCAAAATATACCACCATTAAAATCAGTAGAGGAAAAACTATGTAAGTGTTTAGAATTGAATTCTGTTCACATATATTTCAAGATGTCTTTCGTAACCTCATTCTCTTTATCACCAAGCTACATGTGATTTCTCTCCTTTCATGAGACATCATTGCTCTTAGCTTGAGTGTCAGCACTGAAATGAAATAGAGAAAAAGTATATCTCCTACCCTTCAGGTGATGTGTTTGCAGGGAAGGAGAATGGAGTTTTCACATTCTACAGTATATGAAGGCGAAGGGGGTTATGCTGCTGCTGCTGCCGCCACCACCGCTGAGTTATGATGTAATGTAATGCACAAAAGGACTTTACAATATCCATTTTTACCTTCTGGGCACTTATGATCCATTATCAGATCAAAGGCAAAAGAATCATTTACTTTAGTGACATCTACAGGCACTTTGGTAGAAAAACAGCCTCCACTCTACTGTATAACTGAAACACATACATGGGAAATTCCTTGTATGCAAGCCATGCTTAGTGGATTGCTGTGAAGCCATTTGAATCTTGGGATGCACGATTTGTTTCCAGTATGAACCCTCCAAGTGTTTATCTTTACCAAACATCATATCCTGGTCATATTTATCTAATGAGAACAATATGTTATCCCATTGGTTTGATTCTAAACTAAAACTACATATATGCCACCAATTGACTTGCCTTATTTTGCTCATATAAATTCTGCCTTTTATGAGACATGAGACTTGAATGGATAAAATATGATTATTTAAGACTCTCTCTCTCTCTCTCTCTCTCTCTCTCTCTCTCTCTCTCACACACACACACACACACACACACACACACACACACACACACACACGGCCAGCCCTCATATCTGGGCATTCCTCAGAGATTGTCTTGCAGGCTGACTTACTCTGACCAGAACGTTTTTAGTTAGGTTTATAGTGGCCCACCACATCAACTGCCTACAAAATAAGTGTGCTACTCATCACTAAGATCGGTGAACAACAAATCATAAGAGAACTAGTAATAAATTCAGCAGTCTCTCCAGATCACAGGTGAGGCTCTAAGGACAGGTTTCTTGACTTGTTTTCCATCTCAAGTAGGGTGAAATATGCTGTGGGATAAGAGAACATGGCTATTGGAGGGCGATTTCAAGAATTCACTTACTGATATCAAGTACCAGGATGTATCATATGTGTCACACAAATATCCACTTCCTGTTCCTTGCCACACAGAATGTTTGTCCTCACCACCAAAGCAGTCAGCAGCTTCACTTTTAACTTTACCATGTCCAGTTCCTTCTACTAGGATTCAGGCAGCCATTCATATTTAGGGGCAAGATGCAGGAGGTAGCAGGAAATTCTGTATGTGTTTCTTTTTCTTCTTCTTGTCTATTTCTCTACATAGATAGTCATCCTGCCATCCTCTTCCATGGGGTGGGAAAGCTAGCAATGGCCCAACAACCACTGCAGGAGCCAAGAATAATTAAAGCTTGGCTCCAGCATGACTGGAAGGTCAAGGGTTAACACCATGAATAAGCACATCTGTCTGTCCCCACCCCATTTCCTCTTCTCAATCTCCCACTTTATTCTTTACTTCTTCAGTCTCATCCCAAGGGCCTTCATAAAAAGCTTTTCTTGGGAAAAGTAAAAACAGCTAAACCCATCAAAGGAATGACCTTCACATGTGCCACTTTCTACGCAGCTAATGATTCTGGGCAACATGAAACTCATGGGGAAGAATAATATAGATAGCATCTTAGGAAATAGATCATTGGGGAAAAAAAGAAAAACTAATAAGCCAAAAATATTTTTAAATGTTCTCAGAGTGGCAGACACTCCTACAAATGGGGAAAAGAGTTAGGAAAGAATAATTTAAACAAAAAAGTTTAAATTCTACTATGAAAATATGAGACTTAAAAAATGACAACAATCCACAGAACTCACAAAGGTTAACAAGCCAAGCCCAAGTGAGGATGCCTCAATCCCACTTGGGAGGGAGAAGAAAGCAATCACCACGGGGTGGGGGGCAGACAGAGGGAGAGACCTGAGTGGAGAAAGGGGGAACATTATTAGGTATTGGGGGATCAGGAGTGAAGCCCTGAGGGCCAGCAGAAAGAATGGAAACAGGCAACCTCGGGAGATGTGTGTATGTATGTGTGTGTGTACTCTCTAGAGTACACCAGAGACCTGGGAGTTGAGAGACTCTCAGGACTCAAAAGGAGGGACCTTAGATGAAATGCCATACAGTGGGGAGAGGGAACTTGTAGAGCCCACCTCCAGTAGAAAGACAGGGCATCAAGTGGAGGGATGGGGTTGCCATTCCACAGTCAAAAACTCTGACCCAGATCTGTTCCTGTCTAAAAGAACTGCAGGGACAAAGATAGAGATGAGCCTGAGGGAAAGGAAGGTCCAGTGACAGGCCCAAATTGGGATCCAGCTTAAGGGGAGACTCCAAGGCCTGGCACTATTACTGTTGCTATAGTGTGCTTACAGAGAGGAGTGACTACCCTCCAAGAGGCCCAACAAGCAACTGAAAGAGTCAGATATAGATACTTACACCCAACCAATGGAAAGAAGCTGCAGACCCCTGTGCTGGAATTAGGAAAAAGCTAGAAGTGGCTGAGAAGGAAGGAGACCCCATAGGAAGACCAACAGTCTCAACCAAACAGGACCTCTGAGATCTGTCAGAAACTGAGCCACCAACCAAACAGCCTACGCCAGCTGAAATGAGGCCCTGACACATATACAGCAGAGGATTGTTTGGTCTGGCAGAAACTTGAAGCCCCAGGAAGTGGGGAGGTCTGCTGGGATGAGGGGTCGGGGTGAGAATATCCTCTTGGAGATGGGGGATAGAGAGGAGGAAGAAGAATGGGATGAGGAACAGTCAGAGGGAGACTGGGAGGGGGATAAAGTCTGGACTGTAAAACCAGAATTGAAGAAATATAAAATTTATTAACAAAAAGATGACAAATTAATTTGCTGTCATGAAAGGTACAGCTGAAGGAAGAAAGTTGCTCAAAGATGGAAACAATAATCTTCCTAAATACTCCTCAATCCATCTTAAATAGCCCACTGTGCATTATAACTCAGCACAATCTCTTTTCAAAAAAACCATTTCTCCTTCCTCCCCTAGTCATAATCAAACCACTTGGATGCACCAAGCATCCTAGGACCCAGCATCTGCATTTAGCCAGAAGACTAGGTGTTATAAGAACCTGTGTTAAATACCTCATGCCTGGTACTAATCCTGGTGATTATCTCCAATATAAGATGGGCTGGCTGCCAAAGATAAAGACACTTTCTACTCTGAGGAGTCACTAGTGAGTAATAGCTTATCTTTGCCACAACTTCCAGAAAATGGCAGCTGCATGGCTAAAGAAGTAAAACATATAAATCCTTAGGAGGCTGGTAAGATGGCTCAATGAGTGAAAGTGCTCCCTGCCAAGCCTGATGACCTGAGTCTGCTTCCCAGAACTCACATGGTGGAGGAGAGAATGCCTTTTTTTTTTTAATCAGAAAGCATATTGTACATAGAAATGTGGCATGTTCTAAGAAACATGTATGATTGACTTAAAGGCAAAATTAAACATAATTAATCCAATTTTTAAAATTATCCCTTTTAAGATATCAGGCACAAGCTCATATACATATATATATATATATATATATATATATATATATTCAAAATATCATGGAGTCCCAGGTGAAAACTGGTAAGTGAATTGTATCCATACTAAAAAGTTTTGATAAACACATATAATGGGCCAGGCACTTTTAAATTTTTTCCACACAGGAAACTAAAGATCTCCATATTCATGCAAGTAATTTATTTGGAAGAGAGATTTTAGAGGATGAAAATCACATCAATTATATTTTTATAATTAATTGATTTACTATACATCCCAAACCCAGCTTTCTCTCCCTCCTCTCCTCCAGTCCTTCCCTCTTACCTTACCTTCCTCTATCCCCTACTCCCTAACTCCTCCCATGGATATCAAGTTGCAGGAGGACTGGCAAGATCTCCTTCTGAGGTTAGACCAGGTAGCCAAGTTAAGAGTAAGGGATCCCAAGGCAGGTAACAGTAGAGATAGCCCCTGCTCCTGCTGTTAGGGGTCCCACATGAAGACTTATCAAGCTGCACATCTGTTACACATGTAGAGAGGGCCTAGTTCCATCCCACACATGTACTCTGGTGTGTAGTTCAGTTTCTGTGAGATTGCTGTAAGGTCACGGATTTAACAATGTAAGCCGAATGCCTTGACTTTCAATGTAGTCAACTGTAGCCGATAACCACAGGATAATGAAATTTCCTCCTAGCTCCATCAAAAGAAATCCCAGAATATATTAGAAAACCACTGGGTTGTTTCTTTTACAAGCAAAGAATAGGAAGTGTGGCTCTGGCTCGGCGTGGTGCAGTCCATTTGCTTCATTCACAGTGAAAGATGATTTATAACCTAAGCATGAAATGTGGCTGTTGCCACATGAGTAAATGGGTAGAAGAAACTACTCAGTCTTAAAATGTTTCCACTCATGAGGACTTTAAAATGTGCATATACTATATATGGATAATTTATGCTTTTTGGAAAGAAAAGAAAGGACAAAGACAATAAGGGTTTAATTAGTTTGTGGGTTGCATAATATCTAGCAACTAAAACCTCTTGCAAAAAGATGACTTCCTAATGGCATCCTTACATAACACATGGAGAGGGAAGAGGAGGAAAGACTGAGAGTCACTACCCATGTCCTGTACACAGATAAACAAGGACCTTCCTGATTTGTTTCTTATCACATGGAACTTCTAAGATTCCAAGTGGCCTAATTAAGGCACTTAATATTATACTTCAAGCCTCGGAGCCTCTTGGATTCTTTTAAAAATCTCGGAGATTAATTTAAGAGTCTCCCTGGTACTTAAACATATTAAGAAATGGAAAAGTGAACTAAGCTTCCTAATGGACAAAAGAAATGGCTCTCATAACCCAAAGACGCATGAAGAAATAATGAGAAATGGAGGTGTGTTTGGTAGTGGTACCATCACACTGCACAGTGATGGACTCACTCTCTCAGTGAATTACAAGTGAAACCTGGCATGAAAGAAAACAAAACAACAACAACAACAAAACATGTTCTGAAGAAACAGACTTGGAATCAGAACCTATGAATCGAGAATCATAACTCCAAAGCCAGAAACCATATCATATGAGGAAATGAAGCCACAAGCCAGCATTATCAAAAGCAGCACTTTTCATCTACAAAGCCTGCAGATACTGCAGTCATCTGACACCAAAAATACCGGAAGTGTGGCTTACATGTTTGTAGAAATAGCATCTGAAAGAGGAAAAGCAACCATGTGGTCCATGCGGCTCTCACAATGAAATTAGGAGTTTCTAGAAAAAAAAATGGATATCTGAGTGTGTGTGTGTGTGTGTGTGTGTGTGTGAATGTGTGAATGTGTGTGTATGTGTGAATACAGCATAATAAAGATAATATAAAAATCAAAGACAATAAGAGATTAAAATAAAAACCTCTAATGTATATCTTTTCTGTGCTATTGGAATTCTAAGACAATGGAAGTTGGTAGTCATCAAGGTGACAGCTGAAACTTGAAGAGAATTTCAGTGAGAGTTCTAAATTAAGCAGTGAATTCTGAACTACATACATAATGTATAGAAAACCAGATAAGGAAAAAGTTTAAATTTAACCCAAAATGGAATAATATTTACCAATGAAAAGTGAACAAGTCACAGAATGGATCTTAAACACTAATAATAATAATAATAATAATAATAATAATCATCATCTAAGTATATCTCCAGGTTTCAGCACAAAACAAACAAAATAAAACTAAACAATAGCAATGCCAAAGCAATTAGGCCAAATAAAGAAAGCCAGAGGCATAAAACTATGTGTAATTCAGCTGACTTGTGAGTAGTGTGGCAATAAACATCCTGTTTATAAACAAGATGTTTATTGCCACACTACTCACAATATCTAGGTAATGAATACTGGCTCAATGCCCACCAACAGGTGATCACATAAAAAAAATATGTGGTACATGTGCTCATGGAAATACAATGAACTATAGCACAAATGAAAAACCATGTCCTGAAAAAACAAAAAAGAAAAAAAATCATCAGAAAAAAATAACACTAAAGTAATAAAAGATTTAAATGACATAATTATGTGCTTTAATCTAATAGACAGATGAAATCCATTGTAACTAATCAATTTTAATACAGAAGTGGAAAATAAAAGTTGCTGTATAACAAACGTCAAAATGCCTCAAAGAATGATCATGATGCAGTTCACACTGATATTAGTAAGTGTGCAGAAATTATTAGAAAACTTCCATGGATTTGGAAATTAAGTAGAAATAAAAAATCATACCAGAGCTTGAAAATATTTAAAACTTAAATTCAAAGAAATCAATAAGCAGAAGAACAGAAATGAGTTAAGCCAAAGAGACAACACAAATCAATGTCCAAACGCTGGTATTTTCAAAACCTCTTATAAGACTGATGAAGAAAATAAAGTAAAATTCATGAAATTTAGAAATGGATACAATTTTAAAAAGTAAAATTAATTCAAGGAGCAATACAAAGTACCTAAACGCTAACATTACGTTAAAAATGGTACTTAGTAGCAATATATGGAAAATACATTCTTTAAAAAAGAATAAGAATTGGATGCCTGGCATAGTCCACGGAGCTATCAAAGGCTTGGTGCTTGTGCCGTGCCACACGGGCTCTAGGCTGTTTGAATGTACACAATGCATGGGGACCACACAGTGTTCACCTTTGCACCTTCACAGGGATGCAGCCAGCAGGCACGTTCTGTAAAAGCTTGTTCACTGGAATACTGCCATCCTTGGACTTTTGTCTATGCAAAGTAAACCTCACTGATTGTGCATGATTAGCAGTGCTTCGGGTCTGATGGCCTGACAGCTTGTACCCTTTGGAAACTGACTGGCTTCATTCTCTAAAACAGTGATAGCAACCTCCTTCTCAAGAGAACAGAGTGGGGAAATACATCTGTGTGTGTGGTCAGTACTGGCTCCTTAGGAAAAAGCTGCATTAAACAATGAAGTTCTGTACCCAGTACTTAGGAGTCTATTAAAGAAATCACATATAAGCATATCTGGTAAATTTTAGGATAGTTAAATGATAAGTTATTCTGATCTTTTCTTCTCTTTCACTACATACCACTGCCTCTCTAGCCCCAGAAATATAAAAGCCCTGAATAAGAAAGAAGAAAGGGAACGAGAATCAGAAAGATAGATTTAATGTACTAAAGAAAACTAATTCAATAGAGTATTCATTCTTCATTTTTACTTAGTACTCTAATGAATTAGAAATTACAAATTGAGGGGAATGGATCATGTTCTGTTTGGCACAATACCATGTTGAGCACCCATGACACACAAGGCACAGTGGTGGGAGCTTGATAGAGAGATGAAGAAAGCCTGAGACAGTCTCTGGGGATGTTTTGCATTTAGAAGAAAATGGACGTTGGTGTGTTACTCCACCAGGCACCTGGAAAGATATTTCAAGTATGTGAAAGTGGTGAGCTAAAGTGGTGGACCAGCGGTTAGAGCATTTGCCAGGTAAATATGAGAACCAGAATTCAGATCTCCAGAACCCGCATACATGCCAGGGAGTAAGGGCTGCCTGTGTATAATCACAGCACTCAGAGAGCAGAAAAGGAAACTCTGGAGAAAGCTAGTGAGCCGAATTGGCTTAGCTCATGATGTCTGAATGCAGTTGAGAGACTGTGTCTCAATTAAGGTGGGGAGCAATTGAAGACTCCTGATGGCAATCTTGAGCCTCCTCACTGAAGTGCACACATGCACATGTGCACCCCACACATGAATACCCATGCACTTGTTAACATGCCTGTCCATATGCATGCATACCATATACACAATAAAGGAGACTATATATATGAATGTTACATGGATAGAACTACACAAAAAATGAATTTCCCTCAAATGTTATAAATCTACTTCTGATTCCTGATTGAAAAATTAAACCACAGTGAGAAAAGGATTGAACTCCACTTCCAATAATTATTTAATCTTCTGCAGTGCTGCAGAGTGCACCCTGGGCTTCCCATGACAGGGCAAGTGCTCTTCTACCTAGCTACATCCTCAGCTTCCATGATGCTTTGTATTCTGAGACAGGGTCCCTGTAAACTCCTTGGGCTTTCCTTGAACTTTTAAAGCAGTCTAATATTTCTTGGTTTCATGTATGCTTCAACACATCGAGGTCAGAGGACAACTGTCAGGAGTCGGCTCTTTCCTCACACTGTGTGTGTTTGAGGAACTGAGCACAGGTCATCAAACCTGGCAAAGCTTTGCCTTTGCCATCCCTAGCCTTGAACATCATCAGTTTTCCTGCTTTAGCCTCATGAGAAGCTGGAACTTAAGATCTGTTCTACCAAATCTATCCATAATAATAATTTTAATAATAATAACTAATAGTAATGATAATAACGATAGGTTGAAGAGACAGCTCAGGGGTTAAAAGCACTTCCTGCTTCTGCAGAAACTGTAATTCATGTGGTAGTTCACTATTTATAACTGTAGTTTCAGGGAATCTGCCACCCGTTTCTGCCCTCTGGGAGAACCAAGTCCTCACATGAGACACATTCATAAATACAGGTAAAACAAATAAATGATTTTTTTAAGCAATGAAGACATAACATTAAGTGTAAAAACATAGCTATGTTCATTTTTTAAAGAAAAAAAATACATGTGCCTTTTTTAAAAAGCAAACTACTTTTTTATCAGCAAATTTCAAGTTCAGCCATACATTATGGCTCGGTAACCTGACCAGAAGTTCACAGCACAAGCTGTGACCAAGAGCTGTAATGCTCTCTAGATAAAACAAATGATGCGGGCCGGGGACTTGACACTAGAGTTTCAACAACTTGGTTGTGCTAGGTCTAAAGAAATGATATTGACACTGTCTTGAGATTTGCTGTGCAGTGAGTACAGTGACAACTTGAGATTGGTAAATATATAAGTAAATTCTTCTTGTTGGACATGGCCAAGTCTTGAGGCTCCATCCTCTAAGTTCTAAAGAACAGGCATCAGACATCACAGACCTCAGCTAATAACTTCTGTCTCTAAACCTCTCTGAGTTGTAGGAATGAAGTTAGGATCCCATGACTGCTACTTGTGTCTTCTATTCCTCTCTACTAGAGCTCATGTGAACTCAACTTAATCTAAAATATGATTTCAAATAAACTGGACATTGTGAGTAACAGGCCTTTTAGTAATCATAACGACAGGACTTTTATCCCCATACTAATATTAAAACACCTTCTAGATAAACATCTTGAGAACATTAATTAAAGCTTCCAAGGGCTCATTTCCTTTCACAAAGTAGTTTTTTAAGAGTAAAAGATGTTTTCCCCCATCTCACTCACCCTAAGTACAAGACTGTATGAAAATTTTACCAAAAATATTCAACAGGTTGTTTATAATAGGGGACAGTCTAAACTCCCAACAAGAGACCAGTGGGGAGTAGGTAACTATTTAGCCTAACATTATAAAAGAGTCTGCAAGTCAACAGTAGGGCTCTCTTGTAAGGAGTCACCCTGGACACCGCAAGACGTTCAGTAGCACCTCTAGCTTCTACATAGTAGATGCTCAAGGTAAGAACATCTTCATATTACTAAGTGTTGGCCTGTTGAGATCATTGTCCATGGTTGAAAATCACTCTTGCCAAATATTGTCACAGGAAACAGTCTACAGTGAGCATGAAAACAGAAGTTATAATGCAGTAAGAAAAATATAGCTGCTTCCCTCCCCTGCCTTTCCCTCCCCTCTCCCCTCTCCCCTCCCCTCCCTCCACCACATTCTCTACACTTTTTATTAAAGAGGACTGGAAATATATTAATTTTAAAAATGCTAATGAAAATCCTAATAAAATCCTTTCTAGACAGTAAACTTTTTGTTTTTGCATTTTTCATTGTAAGGATCACAGTGAGTAGTGGGTGTTGGGAAGCATGAAGAAAAAAAGTTCAGAATAATGAGACCTGAAGGACTTGGGTGTGAAGATACCATCCCATCTTCTGGGTCTGCTGCTATGTCTCAGTGTACATGCGTGTACATGTGCATGTCTGGATCACATGTACATGATCCTATTTACATTATTTCCAGAAAAGTCTTCCATTAACACTAAATATTTCTGAAGAAACAAGCACATAGATAGAAGGTGGCAGGAGAATCTTGGACCACAGAGGTAGCTCACCTTTTCTGGGCCCTTTCAAAATCATGCTCACATCATAGGTTAGTTATAGAATGGGAGAGTGACATTTAAAACAATGGACAAGATGGCACTGCCAGCCAGGCCTCTGGTCTATCCAGCCTGCCTCCAAGGCTCACTTAGAACTAGCTTCACTGTAAATAGTCCTTCAAAGTTAATCCACTAGAACAAACCATTGTTTCCAGGGATTCTAACTAAATAAGAATCTCTAACGATATGTTTCTTCACATATAAAGTATTAACACCAAAATATTGCTGTTTCTAGGGAAGCCATTTGAAAGAAACTATGAAGACACTTCCTTCTGAGACTCCTTCAGGCTCCAGGATTTCTATATAAAGTGACATACAATGTGGTGCTTTTGTTCTTAAATTTTTGAGACACTCTTTTTATTATTATTCTGTTTTATCCTACTGGAATTGGTAGCAAACAAAATTGGTATTAGCCCATTCCAACCATGTTGCTTACAATGCCATGCTAGCTTCCAAGAGAGGAGCATCATCAGATTTCTACTCAAATATAAAGCCTTGAAAACCTATTCTCTTCTTCACATTTCTACATACTTAATTCAATTATTTTCACTTAATAGGACTCTAAAAGCAGAAACTTCTCAGAAATCTACATAGTTGAAAATGAATATATATAATATATATCCTTTCAGAGATTTTATGCTTTAGAATTTGATATTATTATTTACATTTCAAATGTTTTCCCCATTCCTAGTCCCCCCTCCATGAAAACCCTACCCCATTACCCAACCCCTTGCCTCTAACAGGGTGCTTACCTTCCTACCCATCCACTCCCACCTCATCCCTCTTGCATCTCCTTTCTCTGGTACCTCAAGCCTCCACAGGATCAAGCACATTCCACTGAGAACAGACAGAGCAGTCTTCTGCTACATATGAGGGAGGGAGCCATGGCCCGGACCATGTATGCTCTTTGGTTGGTGGCTTAATCCCTGGGAGCTCTGAGGGGTCTAGTTAGTTGATACTATTGTATTTTCTATGGGGTTGCAATCCCCTTCAGCTCCTTTAGTCCTTCCCTTAATTCTTTCATAGGTGTCCCCAGGCTCATTCCAATGGTTGGCTGTAAGTATCTGCATCTGTCTCAGCCGGGTGCTGGTAGAGCCTCTAGAGGACGCCCATGCCAGGCTCCTGTCTGCAAGCATATCTTGGCATTAGCAATAGTGTAGGGGTTTGGTGTTTTGGATGGATCCCAAGTTGGGGCATTCTCTGGGTGTGGCCTTTCTTTCAGTTTCTGCTCTATTATTTTGTCCCTGCATTTCTGTTAAACAGGAACAATTCTGGGTCAAAAATTTTGAAATGGGTGGGTGGCCCCATCCCTCAACTGGGGGCCAAGCCTATCTTCTGGAAGTAGCCACTTCAGGCTCTATCTCCGCTGTTAGGTATTTAGACTAATGTCATCCCCATTGGGTCCCGGGAGTCTCTCTGGTGTCTGGGATTTTGTAGTGGTTCTCCAAGCTCCTCAGCTCCAACTCCTACGTATTACTATTCATTCTCCTGACCCTCTGGGTGTCTCTCCTGTCTCTCCCCATACCTGATGCTGCCTCCCTCTTTTCCCTCCCCCTCCCCTCTCCCACCCAGGTTCCTACCTTCCTCTGCCTCTCATGATTATTTTGTTCCCCATTCTAAGTGGAATTGAAGCATCCAGACTTTGGCCTTTCTTCTTGTTAAGCTTCATGTTGTTGTATTGAGGTATTCTGAACTTTTTTGTTAATATCCATTTATCAGTGATTACATACCATATATTTCCATTTGGGTCTGGGTTATCTCACTCAGGAGAAATATTTTCTAGTTCCATCCAATTGTCTGCAAAATTAGTGGTGTCCTCATTTTTAATAGCTGAGTAGTATTCCATTGTTTGAATGTACCACATTTTCTTTATCCATTCTTTGATTGAGGAGCATCTGGGTTGTTTTCATCTTCTGGCTATTATAAATAAGGCTGCTATGAACATAGTGGAGCATGTGTCCTTGTGGTATGGTGGAGCATCTTTGGGGTATATGCCCAGGAGTGGTACAGCTGGATCTTCAGGTAGAACTATTTCCAATTTTCTGAGGAAACACTAGATTTATTTCCAGAGTGGTTGTAACAGTTTCCAATCCCACCACCAATGGAAGAGTAGTCCTCTTTCTGTACATCCTCACTAGCATCTCCTGTCACCTGAGCTTTTTTATCTTAGCCAATCTGATTGGTGTAGAATCTCAGGGTCATTTTGGTTTGCATTTCTCTAATAATTAAGGGTTTTGAACACTTCTTTGGGTGCTTCTTGACCATTCAAAATTCTTCTATTGAGAATTCTCTGTTTAGCTCTGTTGAAAATTCTCTATTTAGCTCTGTACCCACTTTTAATAGTGTTATTTAGTTCTCTGGAGTCTAACTTCTTGAGTTCTTTGTATATTTTGGATATTAGTCCTCTGTCAGATTATAGGGTCAGTAAAGAACTTTTCCCAACCTGTAGGTTGTTGTTACGTCCTATTAACAGTGTCCTTTGCCTTACAGAAGCTTTTCAGTTTCATAAAGTCTTATTGGTCAATTAGTCATAGATCCTGAGCCATTGGTGTTCTGTTCATGAAATTTTCTCCTGTGATGATGCATTCAAGGCTTTTTCCGACTTTCTCTTCTATTAGAGTCAGGTATCTGGTTTTATATAGAGGTCCTTTATCCACTTGGACTTGAGCTTTGTACAAGGAGATAAATATGGATCAATTTGTATTCTTCTACATGCAGACAGCCAGTTAGACCAGTATCATTTGTTGAAGATGCTTTCTTTTTTCCACTATATGGCTTTGGCTTTTTTTTTTTTGTCAAAGATCATGTGTCCATAGGTGTGTGAGTTTATTTCTTGGTCTTCAATTCTATTCTATTGATCGACCTGTCTGTTTCTGTACCAAACTATGTGGTTTTTATCACTATTGCTCTGTGGTATAGTTTGAGATCAGGAATGACGATATCCCCAGAAGTTCTTTTATTGTTGACATAATTGCTTTTGATATCCTGGGTTTTTTGTTATTCCATATGAAGCTGAAAATTGCTCTTCCTATCTCTGTGAAGAACTGAGTCATGATTTTGACAGAGATTGCATTAAATCTATAGATTGCTTATGGTAAGATGTCATTTTTATTATGTTAATCCTACCAATTCATGAGCATGGGAGATTTTTCCATCTTTTAACGTATTCTTCAATGTTTTTTTTCAGGGACTTGAAGTTCTTGTCAAACAGATCTTTCACTTGCTTGGTTAGATTTACATCAAGATATTTTATATTATTTGTGACTATTTGAAGGGTGATTTTTCCCTTATTTCTTTCTCAGCCCATTTATCCTTTGTATAAAGGAAGACTGCTGATTTATTTGAGTTAATTTTATATCCAGCCACTGTGCTGAAGTTCTTTATCTGCTGTAAATATTCTCTGCCAAAATTTTTGAGGTCTCCTATTAATACTATCATATCATCAACAAATAGTGATAACTTGACTTCTTCCTTTCAAATTTGTATCCCCTTAATCTTCTCTTGATGTCTTATTGCTCAAGCTAGAACTTCAAATACTATAGATAGGGAGAGAGTGGACAGCCTTGTCTTATCCCTGATTTTAGTGGGATTGTGTCAGGTTTCTCTCCATGTAATTTGATATTGGCTGTTAATTTGCTATATATTGCTTTATTATGTTTATTATGGGTCTTAAACTCCTGACCTCTCCAATACTTGAAATATGAAAGAGTGTTGTATTTTGTCAAATGCTTTTTCAGCAAATAATGTGATGATCATGTGATCTTTTTCTTTAAGTTTTTTTTATATAGTGGATTACATTGACGGATTTCTGTATATTGAACCATCTCTCCATCCCTGGGATGAAGCCTACTTGATCATGGTGAGTGTTCATTTTGATGTGTTCTGGGATTCAGTTTATGAAAAGTCCATTGAGTACTTTTGCACTGATGTCCATAAGTGAAATTGTTCTGAAGTTCTCTCTCTTTGTTGCGTCTCTGAGTGGTTTAAATATCAGAATAACTGTGACTTGATAAAAAGAATTAGTGTTAATGACTGCTTCTATTTTCTTATGGGTTAAGGGACTGTTTAGATAGTTACAAACATAAAGGAATAAAGACTAAAGCTAAAAAGGATCAGTAAGGACAATGGTGTTTTCAGTATGGTGTTAGCAGGCCGTGTGATAAAGCATTTAATACAGAGATGAACACAAAGGCTTTCCCCACTATGTGCCAGGAGGGACAAAATTAAGCATTAAGCATCTCTGTATTACTTTCAATCTTCTAATTTTTTTTATAGCACTGGACAATGAGACTATTTTTGCCAACTACCGGACACTGCATGATACTTGCTTGTCAGTTCCATGTGGTGGGGAGAGGGAAAGTCAAACTAACTTGTGTATATTTTGTTCACTTTGACCAAATCAGAGAGAGGTCATGAGTGGTCAACAGAGCCAAGCCTGGGAGTGGCTGTGCTTTACTGGATTTTCTGTTCCTTAATTGGTTTGGAATCTTGGGGTTCCTTTAAAATATGGAGGAAAACATCTATTGGGTGGTGAGTAACTCGGCCATAGCTACAGGAACAAACAAAACAGCAATAAGCTTAGGAAAAAAATAAAAATAAATAAAATAAATAAAATAAAAAACCACACAGGCACCCAGATTCTGAAAAAGTAATCGAGCCAAAACTGCCATCCAACTATTACAAAATGGTTGGGCACACATTGAAAGTCAGACATGCTCACTAGTTCAGCAAGCCCAAGTATGCTATGTCATAAGAAAAGATGTATCACCTTGTTAAATCATTTCTAAAGCAGGAGGAAAGGAGAGAGGGAGAGAAGGGGGGAGAGAGAGAGAGAAAGAGAGAGAGAGAGACAGAGAGAGAGAGAGAGACAGAGGGAGAGAGAGACAGAGAGGAGAGAGAGGTGGGAAGAGGGAAGAAGAAGGAGGGAGGAAAGGAAAGACAGGGAGGAGAGAAGGAGGAAAAGAAAAAATGGGGAAAGGGATAGGTGGGTCTGGGCGAGAGGCTGTGAGGGAGCAGGAGGAGGGTGATCTGGATATAAAATGAATAAATTAATTAATTAATTAATGAGAAAGAAAAGGAAAAAGATGGGAGAGGGAAGGCATGAGAGGAAGGAAAAATGAGGGAAGAGTAAAAGAGTGAGAGGAAAGAAGAAAGGGAAGAGAACAACTACAAACACAAAAATGTAATAAAAAAAAACATGGAATTTTCAAATCGCTTAATGTGAAATTTTCAAAAAAAAACTCCATGCCCCACCAGATAAATATTTCCACATGCCCTCAGAAATGGGTCACAATTCCCACATACTTAAAGCATCCTCTCCAGTTAATCCATCAGTAGCAAACCTACCAGATATTTTATCTTAAAATTTGTTTGTCTTGGGCCTGGAGACAGCTTGGTAGTAAAGAACTTGTACAGACATGAAGACCTGCGTTCAGGTCTCCAGCACTCAGGTGAAACAGCCGGATGTGGTGAGACATTTGCCATCCCAGCCTGGGGAGAGGAAGTCGGAAGGGTCACACGACTTGCTGGCCAGCCAGTCTAGCCAGTCTGTGAACATTCAGCTCAGGGAAGAAATCCTGTCTCACACAATAAGGTAGAGGACAATTGAATAAAACACTTTGATGTCAACCTCTATCCTCCACACATGCACATGTAGGCACATACATCAGCATAGACCTGTGTACAAACACACCCATAGACATGTACACACACATACACAATTCCTTTTCCTTTCATTTTTTTACATGGCTTGTTCAGATTGAACAGAGGAAGGAAACAAAACAAAGCTATGTGAACATAAAGCCTGTTTGTTGGACATTCTCCAAACACAGCTGTAAGCACCTACTCTTTGTTAGAGTCCTTACAGCCATCCACCCAGTCATGTGACAGCAGCATGGCCAACTTTGTCCATCAGTGCTCCTTGAATGGAAATATACTAGATGTCCTAAATATATATATTCCAGCCACACATCTTTCAATAACAAGAAATTGATCAAGTAGAAAATATGGAAAAGTAGACATTCAGGCTAACTGTCTCCATGACTTTAACTGAAGCCTTATTTACTTCTCTGATTTAAACTGTCAGTTTAATTCAAGCTAGCTGAGCTGTTTATAATCCACAATAAATCTAGCAGGTGCTGAAGATATGTCAGATTACATTTCTACAGCTCTTTTTTGTGTGTTTAATTTCTTTTCTCCCTCCTCATTTCATGGTACACACAGCTCTGTGAATTTTGACTCTTATCAGGATGAGGTTTGGCCTATCTTCTATCTTGCCTTTCATGTGGTTTACTTTCTGTTATGGAATCTTTTAAATGTCAGATGTTGCTAGGTAACTATTTTCCTGCCTTTAAGTTAGTTATGGTAAAAAACAAAAGTATATCTAAGTGGTTTAGTCTCAACTAGTATTGCTACTCTTCCAAAATAAGTATGCCCTACTTTTGTGTCAACAGATATATAATGCGACTTTCCAGACCTGCACAGAGCTGCAGATGACCCCAGAATTAGTTGTTTATAAATTATACTGTCCATCACCATAAACACACAGAACATACATAATAAGTAATGAATTACTGTTTAAAAAATAACTGAATGATTCAGAGAGAGAGAGAGATGATTCACACAGAAACAGACAAAAAGAGGTTTCTTTGTAGAATTTCTTATATATCTAACTAATATGGGAAAGTACCTTTAATCTCCAGGAAAACCCTGCTGCTGTGAGGAGAACATAGTAATCCATTTCTGATTAATGATCTGGGTATGACAGTGTGAATTGCTTTAAATTACAGCTAAACAACAGGATAATCAAACTACAAGAAGATAAGTTGAATGCTGATTTTAAAAGACCTTTTATGTTTAATTTAATTTGAATTGAAATGACTTTTGGTTTGAAGATTTTTGTTATCTGATTTTATGTATATTGGCTGAGGGATACTGCCAGGGTTACTGCTTGGGGTAAAAATAAAAAATAATAATGGACCACTGTTCATAGTAATGAGATTCAGAACAAGTTTCTTTTGTTCAAAGCTAATTTTTGGAGATTTCTATAAGATTCCACCCAATTTTATGGCCGCATTAAAGTCTCAGAAGACTCCCCATATTGTTCAGTGCTGCTGGAATTCTGCTTTCAGAAGTGCCCGCTGCACTGGAGAGAGGGGTTAGGGGCAGCTTGAGTACTACGCTGCTTTTGCTAAGGTCAGGAGAGGCTGGAGGAGAATTCAGCGAATAGGGCCAGCATCCAGCTTCACAGTGAATCTTTTCTTCAGATGAAACTGTGGACTGTAATCGGTGGTTTAGAAGGAATGAGGTCGGTGTATCTCATAGAAGAAGTTCCGCGATACTTTCATTAGACAAAAAGCTTTTGAAAGAGGAAGTGGGTCTTTAAGTGGCACAGCCTCTTGCAGAGATTTCTCTCATTTCCAGTAAGAAGTCCGCAGCAATGAACAATGCTTCAAAGTGAACAATCACAGTATTTCAACACACCCGTGGTCCAGAGGGGAGGGTGATGGAATGACGATGAAAGCCTGTGCTATTCTGACCTTTCCCATGACCATAATTGATGGATACGGCCCCCAAACCCTTTGCCAGGCTGCTGATATATTTAGAAATGTGCCTGTGACTCACTGTGCACATAATCTGGCAATGAATAAGGGGCAGTGGCTATGAAGGCCAATTCACAGCCCAAGGGTGTGGCTTTTCTATGTGCAGCACCTTCTGCAGGATACACAGTTGTCTCAGTTTGTCATTTTATGGCCCAGCCAAGAACTATTCGTTAAAATAAATATCAACATGGTCAAGATCAAAATGTTTTAATGTCCATTTTGATATTAATAAAAGTGAAGATGCTTTAAAGGAGAAAAGAGATCTACTCTGGAGTTAGTGAGATGACTCAGCAGTTAAGAGCACTGGTTACCCTTTCAAAGGACATAGGTTTGGTTCCCAACACCCATATGATAGCTTACAATCATCCATAAGTCCAGTTCCTAGGGATCTGTTGCTTTCTTCTGACTTCCAAAGGCACCAAGCCCACACATACTACATTTGCATCCATGCAGACAAAATACTCAGCTGTGTAAAATAAATCTAAATATTTTTAAAAATATTTCGTCAAAACTTGATGCTGACTTCTACAAGTCACCTAGGATATGTAAATATAGAGGAATGTCACTTCCACCCTAGCAATCAAAACAAGCTACATATTCTATGAATCTTGATTTTTACTGAATATAGAGGATTAGAGGAAAGCTATGCAACTAACTTAATGCCCAGGAAGGCAGATATTTTAAAGGAATAAATCAGTGTGTGTATGATTTTCTTAGTAAATACAGAGAGGCCAGGATTGCCATGCATGTTGATAAGGAAAATTTAATTTAAAAGTGTATCAAGTATCTTAGTCAAAGAATGAACCACAATAGGAATACAGAAACCCCAATTTTATTGTTTGGAAGAGTACCCTCCAAAAGTTTTACTGGGAGATGTTAAAAGTTTTAAGAGATGAGTCCTAAAGTAGAGTTTCATGTTCTTGGAATGGGCTCACCTAGTCATGGGGTAAACAGTCTTCCTCAACTGTGCATGCCTACCAGCATGAGTTCACTAACCACAGGGAAAAGTAATAAAGCTAACTGTCAATAAACTAAAAGCTGCAGCTAATGTAACCCTCTCCTCTTTTTAAGTTGATTTTCTCAGGTATTTCGTTACAGCAACACAAAGCTGGTCCAATCCTGGGAACTGTAGATGAAAATGAGATTTGTGCCATCTCAGTCATCTATTTTCATGACTCTAATAATCTAGAAGAAGACCTCTCCCTATTAGGATACCAAGAACTGAATAGCAAGCACCATGAGTCTACCACTATGGTAATGGCAGGAACAGGGGAAACCTTCTCTTGGCTGTACTGATCGGAGATGATTGAATAATAAGGGTGAAACAAGACCAAAGTTGGCTTACAAGAGTAAAGTCATGAACAAAACCAAAGATGATCACAGATTTGAACCATAATTTAGTTTAAAATCACTGTAACATACATTTTATAGGTCTCAGACAGGAAACTTGTAAAATGCATAAACATATGAATTTCAGAAAAGAAATTGAAAACAGTAAGAGTCAGATGAAAGTACAAGAAACAAAGATGAAAATGCAGAGAAGACTCATCCCTCCAGTAGATACAACACTGTTGAAAATAAGATCAGTATGCTTGACAGAACATCCTAAGGTTACTTGGAGAGAAACACAAAGGCGAGAATAAACAAGAAGGGAACATCCAACAGTGTGAAATTCAAGTGCTGGATGTGGCTACATTGGGGGTGATGGAATATGTTAACAGTGATTGGGCTGTAAATACTTCTGTTTCCTTATTTGGAATAGATGCCTTTATAAAAGACCCTAATTGAAGGAGGCCACTCACCTTTCTACTTTCCACCATGGGAGGATGGAGCTATGGTTGCCTCTAGACCGTGAAGCACCCTCACAAAAAAAAAAAAAAAGGATCTTCATCATCTTGGACTTCTAGCCCCAATGACATTGAGAGATTAATTCATGCTGATTACAAATTAGCCAGTCTGTGGTCTTATGCTATGGCAATAATAATACAGATAGGTAGGTGAAGATAAGGGCTATGTGACATAGAACTGTTGACTTCATTTTTTCTTTGGAGAGGAGCAGAGGATTATACTATTCTCCCTCTCCTTTAGAATTCGTGAGAATGGAAATGCTTACATACAATGAGCTTTACATACAATTGTACGTAAAGCAATGTAAAACTTCTTGGTAGTAGCATTTGTAGTTTAGAGACTCCCTTTAGTCTCAGAAGACACTTCAGATTTGTAACAGTGTTGTCATTATTGAAAATATAGAACTTCTGTAGCTCATCTGAATGTCTGCTTCAGTAAGAGATGGCCATGAGCCTTTGAAGGCCAGGGGAAGAAAGTGATGGTTTAGATATTCAAGGACTCCTCTAGGTTCTTGTATCATAATACATAGTCCCAATCTGTACCCCTGTGGGCCTCTAGTGTTCTAACTTCACTCTCCATCTGCCTCAGGTGTTCTCCTACCTGCAATATGACCAGCCCCTCATGCTTCCATGAACACATACTGAGATGGTATGACTGTCATCCTATCTCCACTATGGCAGACAATTAAACTGTGACACATAACAGCTCCTTTCTTAATCTGATTCTATTGAGTACTTGGTTAGCACCATGGTAAAAGTAACTAAACTCAGATCTCTTATGACAAAAAGAAAATTAATCCAGGAATCTGTAGCAAAAACATTGCAAGCTTTTACATATTTGGAAATTAAACTGAAAGCTTATGTATGTTCTTAATAGAGGAGAGTGATGAGAAAATAAGAAGCTATTTTTATTTATAGTAAAAACATCACATCAAGATTTTTGAGAAAAATAGTCAATGGGAGGAAGTCTCTCCATTAGTATCTATATCATGAAAAAAATGCTCAAAACAATTACCTAAACTTCTTCTTTAAGAAACCTTAAAAAGGGACTGAATAAAACCCAAAGCAAGTAAACCAGAGGAAGGAAACCTCAAGGAAAAGAAGAAGACATAAAACTGCGAAAAGCAAGCAGATATCAGTAAGACAAAAGCCATGCTATAAGGGATCAGCCAGAGAAACAAGCTCCTAAGTCATAAGAAAAAGAAAGTGTGGGGCAGAGAAGTAGAGGCCAGGAAAAAGAAGATATAATTATACAGATCAGTAACTCGACAACTCAGATACAACACACAATGTTTAAAGGAGTGCTACCAGAGCACACTAAGGAAGAAACATATATTGTTAAGTAGCTATAAACCTTGTAAAGAAAATCTATTTGTAGCTAAAACTTAGCAAGGAAAATACCAGGGCCAGAAGGACATACTGGCCTCTTCTATCTAAATCTTGCCATAATGTGAACTATAGACAAAAATTTCAGAAAGGAGCACACACTGACTTTGTTTCTAAGGCCAGACCTATTGTGAACATAAACTGCGTGAGACTTAATATACAGACAAAATTCCTCAAGATACTCGACAAATTGGATCCAGCAAACTACAAACACCAGGAAAAGGGAATGTTAAAGTGGAAATACAGAATTAATTCATCATTAGCAAGTTAGCATATGCAATTAAAAAAAAACAGTGGAAGAGAGTTAAATGCAAACTGATGCAGTCACTTGAGAAAGCACGTAGCAGTTTCTTATGAGTAACTATGTACTGACCACACAGCACAAAACCCTCTTCCTTAACTTTGACCAACAGAAAAATGAAATTGATGTGTTCACAGAAATGTCTGTAGTGGTTTTACTCATAAACACTAAGGATGGGGAACAACATGAGTGTCTTCCAGCTGGTAAATTCCTAAGCTCTGGGCAGCACTGGAGCCTTGGCTGGGATCCTGGACTGCATGAGGGAAAGGGGCACTGAACCACAGTGTGCACTCTTCATTCTCTGCTTCCTTACAAAGTATGAGATGAGGTTACCTGCTCCACGTTCCTGACTATTTGGTTTTTCAGCCATGATGAACAGTGCCTGTAGCACGAGCTTCAACCAAAGTAAACCTTTTTTCCTTTAGATCACTTCTGTCAAGGAGTATTTTAGTTCAGAAACAGGAAAAGAATCTAAGACATTCATCAGCTTGAATCTGTTTTCTATTCGCCAATCTATGGTAGCCCTCATCTGTTATTAGCATAATCAATAGGTATCCTTAGACACCATGGAAACCTTTTAACATTGCTGTTCCTGAGCCCTGAATTCCATAAGGACACCACTTCCTCTACAGTCTTCTTGCACAATTCTTGTTTTCTCTCTCATGTCACCAGGCTAGCAGGTACAGTGAGTGTTCTTGCTTCTTAATGCTGTTCCCAGGTAATTGTTCTTAACTCAACATCTTCCAGAAATGTAAAACCCACACATAACACTTGAGTGTCCCATCCCTTCCAAATTCAGCCACCTACAGAGATCCTTCTGTCTACACCCTACACTACCATGCCCTCCGCCAGCTCCCTAAATGAACAACACATGCAAGCACACTCCTATTCTAAACCAGCCCCTAATTTGTCAGCTAGGTCTCTGCCTTAACTGGCAGTGAAGGGATACCACTCCCATAGTTGGGTGTTAGAATAAATCATGAACCATCTGCATTTAATCAAGTTTCAATTTCCCTTATGTCCTAGCTAGTTTATGTCAACTTGATGCAAGCTAGAGTGATCAGAGAGGAGGGGTTCTCCATTAAAAAATGTCTTCATAACATTGGGCTGTAGGTAGGCAAACCTGTAGGGCATTTTCTTAATTAGTGATAGATGTGGAAGGGCCCAGCCCATTGTAGGTGGGGCCAGCCCTGGGTTTTTAAGAAAGCAAGATGAATGAGTCATGGAGAATAAGCCAATAAGCAATACCTCATGGCCTCTGCATCAGCTTCTGTTTCCAGATTCCTGCCTTGTTTGAGTTCCTGTCTTGATTTCCTGTGATGACGAATAGTGATGTGGAAACTTCAGCAAAGTAAATCCTTTGTTTGCTAACAGTTTTTGGTCATGGTGTTTCATCACAGCAATTGTAATCTTAATTAACACAGAAAGTACCACACACTCATGCATGCCTTCCCTTTGTCCAGACAATCTGTCTACAGTCTCTACTTCCATCAGTCTAGGTAAAGCAAACTTGAGCATTCTTGGTCAGGAATACTTGACACCAGTACATATCTGTCTGCCTACACTTAGGTATCCACTACAAAGGTCACAAGAAGCAACAAAGTATGAAAAGTCCTATAATTGTTCCTGGGTGACAGTTCTTTACAATAGTACTTTCTCATTTTCCCAATCCAGAGACTCTGCATCTCACCCACTTCATGGATCTCACACTTTCTTGCTTGCTTCACTCTTAGCATGCTGTCTTGTCCTGACACGTTGCTGCTATTCACTCTTGACTAAACTCTTGGACAGTCATCAATACCTCTGCAATAGCAGAATGAAGTAAATGGCCCTCAAAATAAATCAAGGACCACTATGGCACATGTAGACAGAGAAAGGTTAGAGAAGAAAGCATATTTAGCAAAAGAGGAGATACTACTGATTTTATCTCAGGTACATTTGTGAGAAGAAAAAAATGCTAAGTGGTGGTATTGACTTGTGTCTGATACAAAGTAGACATTAGTGCTAAAAACATCAAATAACTCAATAGACATACTATTGATATCCTGATTGATGACCATCTTCACACACATTGCTACAGTCCATAAATTCTTGTTCTGCTGGCCCTAGAAAGCCTGACCTGGCACACAGGAAAACTCTGACCAATAGTCTGGCTGCTTCTAACATGTGATTGATTACTACTGGTTTCAACACTCATGCTTAGGAGAAAATATGGTAGAGATGAAGGAAAAGGTTCCTCCAAGGAACAAGCAACAACTTCAGAGAAGAGGAAGACACAGATGAATGTATTCAAGCCAGGTATGGAGGTATATGACTGTAATTCCAGAACATGGGAGGCAAAAGCAGGAAGGCAGGAAGAGATTCAAGGTCAGCCTCTGCTACATCAAAATTTAAAGGCCACCCTGGGACACATGAGACCTTGTCATAAAAAAAAAAATAAAAAAAGAAAGGATAGATAAATTCTAACATCTTCCAAAAAGTTTGGTGGATTAAAATAATGTTCTTGTAATTTAAAAGATTCTCTTTGGCTCTGGGATATGTATTCTATTAATATTTCTTTATTTATTTTATGTTTTCATTTAAAATATCTGATATTTTGTTTTCTGAAAGCTATGTAATATATTGAACTTCTTTGAAATTTTCACTTAACATGTTTTCTCCAGATCGCTAATACTTCAGTTAAAAATAAAAATAACTATTTATAGGACAACTGATCCAAAATAGATTCTAAACTCACATGACTATAGCTAGTATAGTACGCCTATTCTAGCTTTAAAGCTTTCATTTGGTTGACTGAGATGTCCTGTGTTAACATGTTGGAGCTCAGATTTAACTCAGTGCAACAGGACGCTCCTTGAAAGACACCAAGAGCTGTTCCATAAGGCAAATACCTCTTCCTTCTATTGCTTCTCTACATGGTAACCTAGACCTCTAGACCTCATGGTAGCTAAGTCTCAAGCCCAAAGATGCTCAAACTATGAAGCATTCTGTACTCTCAATCTATGAGTAACTGTAAGAAATGTTCATGTATTTCCATTTATTTCGATTTATTTTTCAAATAAATCATAACATACATATGCCTGAAATTCACAACAAGTTGTACAATACTGGACACTCCTAATTTCTTAGAGCACGAATAGTCCCCACGTGTGGCTGATGAGTCAGCATATCAAATTTGGCTGACATATTGGCTCTAAGCAGAAGTTAAAACATTTAGCATTATAAATCCTGACTTTTGTGGAAAGGAGGTGTCACTTTGATTGCTAGTCTTCTTCATTACTTATGAGGAATCAAAGTTCATAGATACATTTTCTAGATGGCTTAATAACCCCAGTTCTTAGTATTAAGGCTTTGGCAAACAGGTGAAAATATTTCCATGAACAAGCTGTGACTGAAAACCTCCTCCTGGGAAATGAATGTTTGGTAATTCCTGTGGAAAGTCAGATTGACATCTCTCCTTGCTCGCCCTGCCCTTCTTGAAGTGTATCAAAGTGTGTCTTTCTGTTGCTAACTCAGAAATTCAAACCGGAAGAGCAGTCACAGGACAGCTTTCCTATTGTGGCCATGTGAATAGAAGTCCTGGAGACTGAACAAGACACACTGTACATTTGAAGAAAGATGCACTCTCTTGCCTTCTGGCACAACTTGTTCAGTGACTAGATGAGACTGAGGTCTTGGGAACCCAGAGATGGTTATGTCTATTTTGGTAAGGCTGACATGCTCCAAGTCTACAGCGAATAGGGAATCACCCTCTTTGTGTAAATGTTTGCTTTGTTGGAAATTCTCAAGCAGAAATTAATAGCAAACATGCACCAAAAGGAGTATTAAATCAAGCATGATAAACAACTCCTAGGCAATGTTTAGACTGGCCAAAGACATCCTATAATCATGCTTGATGATTGAACATTGCATCTAACATCTATACACTGGGACAGAAAGCAAACTAGAATCACATATCCCTGATGCACAGGTCTATCAGAGTAGGTAGATTAATGAGTAGATAAGTATCAAATCCCCACTGCATTTTTCTTTCTTTCTTTTTCTTTTGGTGATGTAGACACTATTAATGAATCATGAATGTTTGATGTTCCTTTCCAGCCATTACAAAACACATTTGGAACGGGTCTGGGAATTCACTTTGATCTCTTGTTTGAAGTCATATGCCAGTATTCTGGCCCCCTGTGACAAAAACTATCTCAAACTCTGAGCTTCTAAAGAACTTAATCATACAGAATTGGTGCCAAAAGATGTTTCAAAATGACACAGCAGTATGCTCAAGAAACCCACAGGAACAGAGCTTTATGCTTCTGGAGGTGAGTCAGCAACAGGCAGCCAGATGGCCTGAGGGCTCACTGAAGCTACTTCACTATCCCACAATGCTGGACCCGAAAGCCTCAAACACAGATGGTGACAAGGTGGACAATGTCCTGAAATGCAAATCCTTCTTTGAATAATTTCTTTCTTTCTTAGAACGGACTTCAAGCCAAATAAAAAGTATAGCTTTTTTTGAGTTTTATTCCATTTTTGTTGTCTGATTCACAAGGGTTGTTAATTATTTAGCAAAAATCTAATGGCAATTTCTTAATGTTTATTAATCAGAGATACTGTACTCCATTAACAGCTCAATAAACTTTCTTAAGGTTGAACGAGGTTAATCTCTCTACCTTAACACTGCTAACCAATCCCTGCAGAATAAATATTTGCTTTGAGTTTCTCTATGCCGAACTTTATAGCATCGTGTTGTCTAAATCTCCTTTTGTAAATAAGGTGTGCCTCAAAGAGAAAGAGACAGCAGAATGTGGTCTTGTTAACCTTTCTACATACCCTAGACCTAGAACAAAGGGTCAATGTATCCTGAACAACATGTTTAGGGCATTTCTGACCTATATCTAACAGGAATATCTTTGAAAATATTTATGTTAGTTCAAGACACACTGGCATAGATTGTCTCAAATGCACCAGAAGAACATGGGCTCTGTTGAGGAATTCTCTCTAGGGAATTAAACAGACAGAATATATGGTTTGAGTTCCCTGGATTGCTCCTGTACCCTAATAATTCTCAAAAATATCCAGCCTAATTTCTTCTCCTGACCACACATCTTCTCATTCAGGTCTCCATCCTGACTTTCCTGGTGAATCTTAATGTGATGACAGGGGCAGACTGGGCAACACCCTCACAAATGTAACAATGAATGTGTGAGGAGGAAAGCCAAGGGTTTTCTGGCCTTTGAGTAGAAAAGCACACACAAAACCCTCTTCCCCCTTCACTGAGATGCTTCCATTGCAGTAAAAAGAAGCCATCCACCTGAACTGTCATGTACAGATACACATACACTATTACCACCCACTGTTGATACTTCTGTAGAATTCCCCCAGGAGACATTAACAGGGACATAAATTCTTACATGTATATGTGTGTATGTGTATGTGTATGTGTATGTGTATGTGTATGTGTATGTGT
>NW_021604633.1:9975776-9996433 GCF_004785775.1 Grammomys surdaster | reverse complement strand
TGTGTATGTGTATGTGTATGTGTATGTGTATGTGTATGTGTATGTGTATGTATACAACTGCCAGATCCTTTTAAAGTTATTTTGACTGAAGAAAACAAAGGAAAGAGAACATTTCTTAGCAAACTATGGAAACACTCGACTTTGTCGCAGGTGTTTCAGCCGTGGGTAATGCTGTCTTCATCTTGATACAAATATACTCAGATTCAGAGGAGTTAAGCAATACTCCCAAAGACTGTAGCTACTAAGTGGTTAAGTCTGGGATTTAAATTAACCATTTTAGCAAAGAAATACTGCTTAAAGCAGCAAAGAGGATTGCAGTACATAACATTTTAAAAGTATGTATTTACTCAATTCTCTTCAAAAATTTTAAGGAACAGAAGTGATGAATGAGAAAATAATTTGTCTAACTAACTAGGGACTGGGTTAAAAAAAGGACCCTGGGATGGTGGAAATAGTCATACTCTTAATCCCTAGGTCAGAATATATCTAACAGAATTTGCCTTTGTCTTTTCCTCCATTAACCCACTGTAAGATTTAATATAGTATTGTGTACACATGGGCATAGATGCACCTGTAAATTAAAAACACATTCTCAGTTCCAAAAGGTTAAATACAGCTCTCCTGGAACTCTTTTCTCAGTTTCCATTGAATTAAATAGTCCAGAAAAAAAGTTAGTTTGAGAATCTGAAAATCTGTAAATGATTCAATTACCATTTCAAAATTTAAATCAATATGAGGAAAACTGTCGATTATCAAGTCTTCTTACCTGGTTCCTATCAGTTTTTAATCTACTTAAGGAACTGGTCTATGGAAGCTTACAGATAATAACTGACTTTAAAATACTTCCAAATCATACTTGACTTTTCTAAATGACTTGCATTGTTCTACATATCCAGACTATGTCAATGGCCACACAGATGAAGGAAGCCTCGGGCCAACTATGCAAAGGACTGGGTTGCAACATGAAATAAGAGTATTCCTCAGCATGACTCGTCTGAAAATGAAAAGGAATAAAGATGATGTCTCCTGGTTAGACTTCAAATAAGACACAAGGAACATGTCTGTGTTTGCTTCCAAATTAAGAAATAGCGCAGAAACTGAATGTTCAAGAAGCCATAGATGGTGGGTCAGCTTGATTTAGCAATTCAGTGAATCATATCCTTAGGTGAGCATGATTATACATATACATATATATATATTTTCTGAGGTTAAATAACAAAAGCACCTCTATTATTATTATTATTATTACTAGTATTATTATTATTTTGCTTTAAATACATAGTGATATTTGGATCTGAATAACAGTTTAACTGGTATAGTATGTGGAAATGGGGCCTCAAAAATGAAGCCAGAATTGAAAAACTCAGTAACACAAATAGAAAAGGAGAGAAACTCATACAAGTAGAATGAATCAAGAAGATAGAATACCAGAATTTGAAGATAAAGTAAAGGATCTGGACCAAACAAGCAAAGAATATAAAGCATAAATAAATAAATAAATAAATAAGCAAATAAATAAATAAAGCACAGGAAAGGAATATGTAGGAAATATGAGACATCAGGAAAATAGCTAAATATAAAGGCAACCTCTAAGTTTTTAGCACACACAAGGGAGCAGACTTCCAGGTCAATGGCACAGACCAGAATTTCAAGAGGATCAGAGAATAAACTTCCGCAAACTAAATATAGACATAATCAAACACATACACAAAACACAAAGAACATTAAATACACAGGAAAAGAAACTCCACACAATATATCATAGTTAAAATACCATCCCTATAGTACAAAGAAAGCATATTAGAAGCTGCAATAGAAACACACACACATACATACAAGTCCCATATAAGGAAAAACTCACCAGAATTACCATTGATTTCTCTATGGAAACTTTGAAAGCCAGATAAACTTACAGCAATGCATTCCAAGCTCTAAAAGATTATGACTGCCAGTTTTTAACCTATTTACACTACTCTGTTCAGCAAAGCTATCTGCCATAGTTGAAGGAGAAATAAAAATTTCTCAGGATCTAAACAGCCTAAAAATTTCATATCCATTAAACCAACTCTAAAATGAATAACATAAGCCAAACGTCAAACTGAAGAGAGGAATGAACATAGCCAAAAAGTCAAGAAAGAAAACAAATGAAGCTAAAATTAATGAAATACAAAGCAAAACACAAACAGGAAAAAAATCAAAGTGACTGCAATCAGCACAGACCCATCAATAATAACTTTAAATATTAATGACCTTAATTTTCCAATCAAAAGACTCAGGTTGGCTGAATGTATTCAGAAAAAAAATTTTTGCTTCTTTCTACCAGAAACTCACCTTATCATTAAAGATATTCAACATCTTAAAGTAAAGGAATGGGAAATATACTAATCACTAGGTCCAGGAAGCAAACAGGCAGTATTATCCCAATATCTGACAAAAATAGAGTTCTGTCTAAAAGTAATCAAAGGAGATAAAGAAGGAAACTTCATTCTAATCAAGGAAACAGATAACCAAGAACACATTACTATCCTAAATATATATGCACCAGATATGATTCAATCATTTTCATAAGTGTACTACTAAAATGAAAGATACAGATTAATGTTTTAGCCTATTAATAATAGATTTCAAACCCACTGACTCCAAAATACAGGTTATGTGGAGATAGAGAGAGATCAGAATTAAATGATACTATACACCAAGCACAATTAGCAGATAGCTACAGAATAGTCTACATAAACAACAAAGAATATGCATTCCACCCAAAAGCCCACAGAAGCTTCTCTAAAATAGACTACACCTATGACTTAAAACAAATCCTTAAAAATACAGAAAGGTTGAAATAATTCCCTGCATCCTATCTGCCCATGATGCCAAATAGACAGCAAACAAATGAGTAAGTACAGAAACTCATGGAAATCCAGCAACTCACTACTTAATGATGAATGATTCAAAAAGGACATTGTTAAATTTTCTAAAACTAAAGAAAATGAAAGCACAAAACAACAAATTCTCTCAGACATAGTGAACAGTTCTAACAGTGAAAATTATCTATAATTCATATAAGCATGTGTGCATATATACACAAATATAATTTAACTGAAGTTATTCCACTTGGATTCACAGTGTCATTCTTCCCCTCCCGACCTCCCACCCCCTGCCCAAGAGGCATAGACTAACAAAACCCCAGTGCTATGCATGATAAGAAACCCTTTTTCATGTTGTTGGTTAGGGGAGTTTGAAAGATTCTAAAAACAATATGGGCTATTGCTGCTGCCCTTGGTTACCTCAAAATAAATCTCTACTGCTGAATAAAATTACACAGTTCAGAGACCAGATTCAGAGGTTCTGAGCTGGATGTGACTTGGCATGAAAGCTTCTTCTCTGAGGACTAGCTTTTATAGTACCAGAACGTACAGTGGGGAGGCAGCAACCAATAGTCCTACACAGACAAAGAGTACAAGGATGACCAAATGGCATGGCAAACCTAGGGTTGCAATAGTGGCACTTATATATTGGCAGTAACCAACAGATCTAACCTAGCCAACTCTCTAGGGCTAGTGAGGTAATAGAGGTAAGAGAACCTTCTGATACCACTTTATCCGTCCTGTATATTTCCTAACTACATTCTAAATACTTCCCCTTTATTCACAGATAAATGTAGGTCTCATCCCTCATCAAAGAAACTTTTCTTTGCAACCAATAGTCTCAAAGACCATTACGGAAAACTACAACTAATCAAAATGCATAGAACCACTTGACCATGGGTTGTCCAGCTCCAATGGAAATATTCACAACCCAATTCCTACACCTGAGATGCAGAAAACATCTCAAAAGAAGGGGTAGAGAAATTTTAAGAGCCAGAGGACCAGGAAATCTGCTGTGAGATAGTATCTTCTAAAAAGGATGGGGAAGCTTCACCCAATACTTCAAAAATAAAAAGTAAAAGACAAGCAAACATAGACAGAGGAAAAATCTTACTGGGCCCCAGCCATAAACAAATAAACACAAGCAACTAACAAATGCTGTGAATGGGAGAAATAACCTTCCCTGAGGGCTAAGGCCCCAAGTTAGATATACAATATCAAATGATGAGCCTTGAATAATGTACATATAAGTAACACTAAATGGAGTGATCAAGTTGTATTTATATATTTAAACATTTATATAATATAAATATATTAAAGAAAAAGAGACCAAGATTTTTGGGAGAGAGCAAATGGAGGTAACATGGGGAGACTGGTAGGAATAAAGGGAAATGAGAAAATGGTATAATTATATTTTAACTTTTAAAAATAACATTGTAATTAAAAAATGTATTCCTAAGAATAAACCTAATGGAGATGAAAATCTGCTACAGTGAGAACATTAAGACACTGACTAATTTGAAGAAGATACTAGAAAGTAGAAACAAGTGGACATAAATTAGAAAAAATGAATATGTAAAAATGGCAAAGGTTATCTACAGATTCTATGTAATACCCATCAAAATGCCAGTGACATTCTTCAAGGCACTAGAAAAATGGCATACAGATCATTCCTTAGCCAAAGAACACCGCTGGGATAATCACAGTTCTATCTCAGAGAATTACAGTAACAAAAGCACAAGCAAACTTGTGCAACAATAGATACACAGAGCAATGGGACAGGATACAAAAAAAAAAAGGACTCATCAATAAACTCACATAGCTACAGTCACTGGGTTCTTTTTTTTTTTTAATCTCAAAAAAGAGGCACATTGTGGAAAAATATTTTCAAATGGTGCAAGAATGACTGGATATTCCTAGACAAAGGGTGAAACTAAATCCTAGTTTGTCACCCTAGAAAACATCAATTAAAAATTAACTAAAGACTTTAATGTTAGGTCAGGAACTCTAAAACTGCTGGAAGATAACACAGAAAGTATGCCTTAAGGTGTAAATTTATACAAGGATTCTCTTAAGAGGACTCTGATATGATTCAGAAAATAACACCACAAATTCTCAAATTGTGGGAGGCTGATTATTAGCATATATGAGGCTATATAAAGATCTACAAATCTTAATACCCCAAGAAGTTAACGGGTTAATAAACAGAATCAACAGTTTTCAAAAGAAGAAATAACAAATCGCCAATAAAAGCTTGAAAAAAAATTCACCATCAGGGAAATTCAAATTAAAACTACTCTGAGATTCATGTCACCCCAGTTAGAATAAACTTAGTGCTTTTTAAATCAACCACACGGGGACATTTATCTGGTGCAGGGATTCATTTTGGTAGCTCTATTAGCTTCCCATTGTTATGACAAAAGTCCCAAAATAAACTTATATCAGTAAAGATTTATTTGGGCTCCTACTGGGTTCCTGAGAGTTTGAGGCCAGCCTGATCTACATAGTGAGACCCTGTCTCAAAAACCCTAAGCAAACTGATGACAATAAAATAAGCATACAAATTACTTGAAAGAAACTAGGCTGAAAGGGTTTCATACTATGTCATTCTCAGTGTCTTAAATTTAAAGACAAGGCAAAATTACAGTAATCAAAAGCAACTGAGAAATGGGTGTGAGAAGGAGGAAGTTGACTGCAAAGGGATAAAGGAAGTTGTAAGAGTCACGGATGCGTGTTGTATAACACATACTACTAGCAGTTAAGACACTATATGCGTCTCTCAAAACCCTAGCCCTAGAGTTAGAGCTTATGCTTTTATATCCCAATAAAGCTTATTGAATTAGTTGCCTTTCGAAAAATAGTTCCTGGACATCTGTTTCAGGAACATTTGAGAGAAAGTTGTGAACAAGCATACCCTTTGCTCTTGAGAAAGTCAGTCAATCTACAAGGGGAGTGAGAGATAGTAGGTCACAAACAAATACTCAATGTAAGTTAGAAAACATGAAGAAGTCATACATACTACAGGAATAATAAAATAGTTCACTCTAGTTAAGAGAAAATGACCTTGAAAACACAAATACAGTAGCCATCAGCCCTTCGAGTCATCTTTACAATGATTTCTGGGGTAGGAAACGACCACTGTTCCTATTCGGGTAAATAGTTCTTCACAGCCTAGAAGAGAACTACTAGAAGAACCAATGTTAATCATCTTTGCTCAGAATTTTCTCCCTGCTTCCATGTGGTTTTATACATGATTATAGCTAATGAGAGGTGTTTGCTCTTTCTAGGATTATACACATTTGTAAGTTATTAAAACAAGCATATATTGATATACATGTATGCTGTGCATTATACTTGATACTCTGCCATGGCAGGAGAGTTCCAAAACTAACCTTAGGCTGTGAAAAAAAAAAAAGCTATTTGAGAAGGTATTTGCTGAGGAATATCTAGGAAGATAACACAGACAACTTGGAATACATCGTGATAAACCAGAAACAACAGAGTGGTGAAAAGGAGCTTATCTAGAATAAAACCACCAATTTGCTTGTTTTTAAAGTAAAAAGGTTACACTGGGCATAGTGACAAATGCTTGAAATCCCAGCTCTTGGAAGGTAGACGCAAGAAGAACAAGAGGTCGAGGCTAGCCGCAACTGCATAACAAACTCAAATGCAAACCCTTCAAATGTACCACAGCAGAGGGAACTCTGAGGAAAGTGTGACTGGGAAATAATGACATAACAAAGCAAGCACACCAACTGTAAGAAGCCAAACATCCTGATGTGGAGGCTTCATTCTCAACAATGATGGGGATTCTGCATGATTGGGTGTCATATGACTATCTCTATATCTCTATATTTTCTTTGGGTTGGGTGCAAACTTGAAACTACTCTTTATAAAAAGACATTTTAAATTTATGAAAGAATAGAATGTTTCTCCTCTCAAGTCTGTGGTACAATGAACTATGTGGTGTAGCTATGAGCTCCAGAGACTACATTGAAAGCCACACAAGTACACAGAAGACAATGATTCTCAGTTACAATACAGTAGACTCTGTAGGAGAGAGATTCTAGTTAAGGCGGGTGCTCTTAGCTGAGTGAGTCATTTGAGGACAGCTCTGCATTCTGCAGCCTGGTGGAGCCAAAAATAATCCCAGGTGGAAGAAAAGTGGGAGCCAAGACATGAAGCCCAGTTACTATGAACTCGGGACTAGACTATAGGGGTTACTGGTGACTTCTTCTCAGGGTCCAGTTCTTTAAACTCATAACTTATCAGGGACAATGGGCTGTTTCTGTCACTGCTAAGAACAACTCTTCTTGAACAGTGAGCTGGGTTTTTTAAAATCATGGTTGAGATATTTTAACATAATGTTCTGGCATATCATTAATTGATGGTATTACTTTGTGTTTTTGCCTATTTGAATGCTAATTGTACTAAAAATAAGAAGAAAAGCAAGAAAAATGCCTAACTATGTAGAATCATTGTATTGAAGGGAAAGACTTAGATAGTTACAGATTAGCACATGATGATAAAGAATTCAAAGAGGGGACAGAGACGAAATGTCCAATGTATGATTATTTGAAATCTTACAGATCATTTAGAAAACATACAAATCTAATCTGGATGAAAATCTCGATGTAGGTATCATTATTGTCTCCTCTTTAGATATAAGGAAACTGAGGCACAGAGAAAAACTTGCCTTGTCGACAGCAAAGCCAGGACTGGCTCTCTGGCTGGTGGATGAAGACTTCTGTATCTGGTTATTAACCACAGCTTTCTAGCCCTCCCAAAGCAGATACTGGCTGAGTCAAAGCCAGAACAGAGGTTCCAGATTCCAAGTCCTAAGTCCTTCCCACCGCAAAGTTTCTGTTTATTCACTGTCTGTGCAGGATTTCATCGCTTCATCTCTGAGGCAACTTGCTATCTTTGTAACAGAATTCTTCCTTTATTTCTCAGAGTTTAGAGTGGTGTTCCTCATTTTCACAGATGGAAAATTTTCTCTCAGCTACACTCATTTTACAAACCACTATAACCAAACCACTAGGAGTTAAAACCACAACAAAAAATAAAAGCCTCAGCAACATGTATCTCTTCCACAAGGAGGGAGAGAGAATGACAGACACCAGCCACATGTGACTTCTGCTTTGGTTTGTCCTAACAATGAGAGTCTAGAAAGCAACCTGATGGCAGACATCTGTGCAGCTCGTCTTCAGAACAAATACTGGGTGCTGGTGAACTTTATGACCATCTCCCTGTTAAGGGGCCAATGCTGAGGAAGGCAGAAGACCTTCTTCACATTCTTTGCTCGAGCCTGGTGTTTCATCCTTGCTTAACAGGATATTGAAGAAAATGCTTCCTGGAGTGGTTATCTAGGCTCTACAGCTGAAAAGAGAAGTATTAATATTTAGAGAAAATATTGCCATCTGTCACGGCTTAAGAGGCAGCAAACTGCAGGATTCCTACAGTCAGTCTCAGCAAGAAGGAACAACTGTCTCAGCCTTGACGGGACTCTGACATCAGCCTGGGGCTTGCCACACTACTGATGCCCCTGGCCTCCCGGAGAGAACTTAGCTCATCTCTGATGCCATCTTTGGAAAGTGGTACTTTTGAGCTTCCCAGTTCAATCACAGACATGGTTGAAAGGATTGTTTAGAAAAGGGAAGAGGGTTGGGAAGATGGGAGGCTGTGGTGGCATTCTTCACTGGATGGTGGGATAGCTAGAGAGGCACTTTGGGTCAAGTTCCAGAAGGGGTTTCCTACAAGGAAAGATGCTATCTGCAGTTATGTTTAAGCAGCAGCAGCAGCCATGGGATTAAAAGGAATGAAACTATATGGAAAGGGAAGCCAAAAACCTAAATGGCCTGTGTAGAAATTCACTGTACTCTGTTGCTTTCCATGGTCATTTATGCAAGAAGGCTGTTTACCAGGTGCTGACCAAACTCTAGTTAGTGGCAGCAAGAGGTTATGGCTTGCAGAGCCTACATACAACATCCAGTAGAAATTAAATCATTGATATGTTTTAACTTATATTTTACATATCACCTGTTATTTGTAGTCTGTTAGGAGCCGCGTCCGCCATCGCAAGATGGCGCTGGTTTCCTGCTTCCTGGTTCTTCTTGCGAGCCTTGCTTGAATGTGCGCCTGCGCAAGGTGCAAAAACCAGTATGCTAATTTGGCGACATCATAAGAGCCAATGAGTGTAAGGCACGTCTCCTAAAGCTCTATATAAGCCATAAGCTTTTGGGGCTTGGGGTCCCTCGCCCCACTACCATCTAAGAGAGCTGTAACACTACCATCTAAGAGAGCTGTAACACTAAAAGAGCTGTAACAATAAAACTGCTGTCAGAAGAATCCTGAAGCGTGGCGTTCTCCTTTTCGGCGAGGTGGCGCCCCGCAGTAGTCCAGCTTTTCCTGGTTGCAGGCAGTTTGCTGAGCAGGACTCAGGCACCTCTCTCACATGCTCTCCTCAATTCCTCCTTACCCATTTTAGAGAAGAGAACTTGAAAAGTCCAGATCTTCATCTTCACTTCACTTTTATGCCCCAAATATATTCAGTTCTCATTCAAGATCCCATGCTTGTCCAGTTGAACCATAAAATTTGTAATTACAGAAATATAAAGTAAAGGAAGTGTTTTGAGAAACAGAACTCGTGTTTGTCTGTAACTTGGGATGTGCTTGACAGAGACAGAACTAACTTTATTTCCATATCAAGTCAGTTACTGTCAAGGAAGAAAACGAGCTGGATGAATAACAGCTTTTATGCTTGCCGAACTGGGTTCCATCTTTAAAAGTATTTTAATAAGCTTGCTTCCTCCTAAAATGGTCTTGCTGTCCCCAACATTAGGTAAGAAGACAGCATGGAAAATCCATCATCTCCCAGGAGCTAAGCTGGAATCCAAGCTTCGATTCCTAGCTATCTACTCCCACAAGCCTTAGCTCTGCATTCAGTGCTTCCTGTGAGCTTTGTTCCTCTCTGCCAGGTTCACATGTCTTCACATTCCAGTCAGCTAAAATGCCAGGCCTAACATCTACTAAGGTCAAAGAGGAACCCATATATGAACAAAAGGTACTCTGAAGGTTTGCTGGATGTTAAAACAGTCTTATAAAACAACTTGATATAAATTAATTGCGATTTAATGAAGAATGTGCAAGCCCTAATATCTTTAAATAAAATTCACTGTTATTGAAACATAAAGCAAGCCCAATTAAGGAAACATTCTGCCAACTCACAAATATTTAAGCAACAAGTCCTGAGAGTCTTTGTGTATTAGATTAAAGAAGCCACTGACTTCGGTGAGGACCTTGCCTTTGGAGTCCAGGCAATGGGGCACATGGCTCTTCTGGAAAGAGCTCTCCCAAAGGCTCTGAATTTTATTATGATCACATCAGTCCACTCTCTGCTGTTTGAAACAGAAAGGACTGAACTGCCTCTGTTTTTCTGAAAGTGGATCTTCCACAAAGCATCTACAGCTTGACCTGAGTCCCAAGTGGACATGAGATTCAGCTCAAGTCGGCTCTACCCACAGCATTAAGAATTTGGTTGTCCAACATAATCTCACAATGACCTCTAAAACCAACTAGGGCCTCAGAGGTTCATTCTGAGATTCTGACCTAGGTCAGTGCTTTGATCTGGAAACTCACAAGCATACGTTTGCTTTTCTGATCATAGATTCTTCAGAAGAGGAAGTTGTAACATCAGTATTCTGTGGGTAAAAAAATTCTAGAAAATATATATTTTTAGGAAGACCTTTAAGAAATATTCTGCTGGCTATAATGAAGGGTGAAGGGGATTTGGAGGTAGAAAGGGCAATTGTATTAATATCTGATTCCATCCAAGTGGAAGAGTGTTTGGAAAGCCTGCTACATAAGGTATCAGTTTACCATGTCCGGAGAGCTCCTTTGAGCTAGGCACAAAATGGAGGACTCCCTTTTCCAACAGGAGTTTACCTTCTCTGACCTTATCTGGAGAGAACGACCCTCTACTTACAAGTTCAACTTTCTCTTTTCTGATAAAAACCCACCTATCAAGTACCTAGGATTCCTAGAATGCCTCTTCATGCAAATGAATCATTCCCAGTCTTTTAAACCCCAGCCAAAAGTTTATATTCCCCATGAAAATTCTTTCCCACTATACAAGGTTCATACATAGCCTTTATTCACCCCCAAATAAAGTGTATGTCCAGAAACTATTTCACTGAAGGTCATTTAAGAGAGCTGAACACTAAAATCCTTGGAGAAGGCCTTCTCTCAGCAGTACTGAATCCCAGGCAGCTACTCTCATCCAGCAGGAATCTTGCAGAATTCACCCATTCCCAGCACCACTTCATCCTTCCTGCCTGCTGTGCAGGGACACCTGGACATCCTTGAGGGGAAAGCAGACTCAGAATCACAGAAGAAACACAGCTTAAGGGAAAAAAGTTACTGGGTTTACTGAGATCAGAGCTACAATGAAGAAAAATCCACAAGAGTCAATGCACCAAGAACTTGTCTCTTCTTCTGATCTCCATTGACCTCTTCTGTCTTCTCACCTGTTTCCTTGATCTGTGGGCTTCCCACAGAAGTTGTCCTTCTCTGCTAGCAGGAGACATGGCTACCAGCAGCCCCATGGACACAGGGAAAGTTCTTATTGGCTTAGTCTAAATCCCATGCTAAAGTTAATTTACTGCCCTAGGACCAGGTTAGGGGAAATAGCCTCATCTGCCTCACTTGCAGGGCTGGAGAGAGTGGACCTATATAGAGGGAAAGCTTAGTGAAAGCTGGCTAAGCAGACTACTGTGAATTAAAGTGGCCTCTCCTTTCACAGTCTTCTAGAACAACTAATACACTGGAGGTTTTTAGGCATGTGTCTACCCTGAGACAGCAATTAATGAATGATTTTCCTCCTCAATAGTCTTCTTCTAAAGTCAAATTCCTATCTGATTTCCTCTCAAGACGCATTCACTCAAAAGTCCTCCAAAGTCCTTACTGCTTCCAAATAAGCAGAAAAAGCTTTCTGTTACATTTTTTAAAATAAATATAAATTAAATCTATTTTATTCTATAATTAAGAGATTTGTCCATCTCTTTAGTCTTAAGTTGCGTCTTAAAGCAGTTGACTGCATCATTATACTCTCCGTTTATAATTAATATAGCTAGCTATATTATTAAGTAAGCAATTCCATGATAACATTTTTCAAAAAAGTGATTGTAATCTTAAGCAACCTATGTCAACCTTGAAATATTGAACTACTCCCATAGTGAAGACTACAAAGGGTAAAGACTAGGATGAGAGTACTACAAATTAGCACTTTTATTTTATGTGTGTGCGTATTTTGCCTGCAGGTTTATCTGTGCATCCTTTGTGTGCCTTGTACCAACAGAAGCCAGAAGCATTGAAGACCCTAGGACTAGAGTTACAAACAGTTGTCAGCTAACATATACGTACTAGAAACTGAACTTGTTTCTCTGGAAGTACAGCCAGTGTTCATAACTGCATCTGCTGAATGCCCTACGATTTTTCCTGTCTCCTCATAGTGTTCAACTGATTTGAATTGATCTTCTTAGCCAGCCACAGTATTGGTCAATGGCTTTGATTCATTAGCCTAACTCCTGCATGTTTATGCATCTTTATTACCCATATGTAGTAGTTAATTTTGTATGTTATTTTGACTGGGCATGGAGTACATGTCCAGATTGAACTTTAGGTCGTGTGGCTAAGGTAAAATTAATAATTGACTCACTGGAGCTAGGAACTAACCCACTGCATTAATTAGGGTTTTACTGCTGTGAACAGACACCATGACCAAGGCAACTCTTATAAGGACAACATTTAATTGGGGCTGGCTTACAGGTTCGGAGGTTCAGTGCATTATCATCATGGCAGGAACATAGCAGTGTCCAGGCAAGCATGGTGCGGGAGGAGCCTGAAGTTCTACACCTTCATCTGAAGGCTGCTAGTAGAGCAGCTAGGATAAGGGTCTTAAAGGCACATCTACAGTGACACACCTACTCCAACAAGGCCACACCTACTCCAACACGGCCACATCTTCTAATAGTGCTACTCTCTGGGCCAAGCATATGCAAACCACCAATTCCCTGGTTCTTAGGCTTTCCTACATGAAATTGAATTACTCCTCCTGCTTGCCTGGGCCTCCATCCTAAGAATCATCAATCTCCCAGAAGGCAATTCTTCATAGTTAATAAATACCATCTTGGTTCTCTTTTCTGAAGAAAGTTTACACTAAATTTTGTTCCTAAACTTGTCCAAAATTGTTGGTTCAATTCCTTAGCTTAATGATTTCTCCACCGCCCTAGGTTCAGTGAGTGCAAGGATCCAAATTTATTGTCCAGCATCGAGGTGAATATGTTTCATACAAATTACAAAAAGTTCCAGGTGAGTCCCTAGGAGTGAGTTGATACTAGGAGTGAACTGATAGCTAAGCCTTGGCTTATCTGACATAATGTTGCCGAGCACTTACCATGGCATGCTCCATACAAAGTTTTCCCTACACAGAGAAACTCAAAATGTGCGAGAACTCTCTTGAAGCGATATCCGAGGCAGGGAGTACCCAAAGATCGCTCAGCTTTGTCGGAATGAATCTTCAGGGATGAGCTCACTGCTCTGTCTCTAACACAGACACCTTGTCCTTCTCTTGCTCATTCCTCCCTTTAGAGCTTATGCAGCAAATCTTTCTTGAACATTCCACTACACCTGGCCCTGGGTTAATCCTGTGTTTACCTTTTCATCATTGTTGCAAAAATTTACAGAAAGAAATAACACCATAAATTAAATATGAAAGGGCAATAGAAAGAAAGCTCTTCACTTTTCTGAAATTCTATTCCACTTTGTTGAAGTTTTGTCACCACCCCTTCCTATAAGTCATGCACTGCTAGCCCACATCGGCTGTTTTGATTTTTTTCTTTCATTTACACTGATGTCTAAAAATTTTAGATCGTCAGCAGCATCATCATCCCAGTTTCAAGAGCCCGGAGTTTAAAAAGAACATAAGTGTTACAGGAAACCCGTGTTTACAATGAGTCTGTGATTAGCACTCATTTGAGTCTGAAGCCACACACACACACCTGTTCACTAGATTAGTATAATGTGCCTGCATGCTTTCTGAGAGCATTTCCAGGTTTGGTGTACAAGGTAAGTACATCCTTGAGCTCCTGGCCTGAAGAATATCTCTTCTCAATAATCTCAAATTCTCTGTCTCCTGTACTTGGATGTAAGGAAGAGACCAGAATTTTCTATCGAGGTGGTTCTCAAAGAGTGACACATTACCAGGATCAACAATCAGCTGGAAATGCAAATTGCTACACTCTACCTAATACCGACTAGAGACCCAAGGTGGAGCCAGAAATCTGTTTAAACCAGCTTTCCACAGTATCTGCTCAGGAATATTGAAAACAACTGCTCTGTATTTATCTCTGACACCACCACCATCAAATAAACATGGAAAATATGAGCAAATTCCAACTTTGAAAGAAAGAAGGAAAGTCTTACCCTGAGGACATGGAGTGCCTGGTAAATCAGATAATTCATAAACTGATTGCCTAAAAAAAAAATGTATGTTACATGAATGGAACCCTCATCTGAGGATGAAAAAAAGGCAGACAGATCATAAAATAAAGGTCATGTCTACACAATCCATTAAACATTCTTACAGAGTCATGATTCATTACACTTGAATTCTGTGGATCACAAGAGGGAGGTGGGTGGAGAAAAGAGAAAAAGACAGAAGGAGAAAGGTGGGAAGTTTGAATATGACTGTGTCACTGGACTGCACCATCATAGGTCAAAAGTTAGGCGGCAACATAATCAGGAGACTGAAGCTGAAGGACTTTGATTTTTAGGACAACAGAGACTACACAAACTTTTTTTTAAAGCTAGCAATAATAATAGTAATAGTATTATATGCAATTTAAGAAGAAAAATGTCAAGTAAATGGAGAGTGAGATTAAGTACCTAAGAAAATACAACAGCCAGGCATCATTATGTATGCAATGTAACCTCAGAACAAAGGAGGTGGGAGCAGGGGAGCAGAAATTCAAAGTCATCTTGTTAGGAGTGAATAGAGATCTGGAGACATATATGTTGATAACGATGGATGCCTTCCTCATTGTCAGCTTCAGGCCCCGTCTCTTGTGTCCCTGGTAACTCGTTAATTTTATGGCGTATGAAATTATTACAATTGCCCCTCCTTAGAATTTGGAATATCATATAAAAGAGAGGAAGATAAAGGTTGCAGAGCTTCATCGACGCACATTAAGGAATAGCTATTTCCTTCAGGCAAAACATGGTTGCTTTATAGATTTAGTGTGTGCTTGTGTGTATGTGGGGTGACACACCCCTGGGCATGTTTGTGAGGATATTTCCTCACAGACTGAGATGGGAAGACCCACCCTGAATATGGGTAGCATCAATGCATAGGGCTAAAGTGCTAGACTAAATAAAAAGGAGAAAGTGATCAGAGCATCAGCTTCCTGACTAGAGATGCAAATGTAACCAGATGCCTCAGGTCCCTGCCACCACACCATCCCACAGTGACATGCTATGCCCACAAGCCACAAGTCAAAAGAAATCCGTCCTTCCCTTAGTTGGTTTATTTTTTAGGGCAGGGTGAGGTGTTAGGTATGTTGTTTAACAACGAAGAAAGTAATACAAGAAGACTTTTTGGTGAACAAAGAAAATAAGCCACTGTGTCTTCCCTTACCAAAGTGGCCATGTCTAATGCTTATGTAGGAAAACATCCCTCAGAAAAGTCATCTGTCCTAGAGAATTTAGAAAATCATAAAGTCTGCTAAACATGTGGATCAACCCAATGGTCTTCTGGGCCGTCGTCCTCTTTCAGCTTGTGAGAATGTGTTCCTCCACAATGGAATCTCTGGCCACTATTTTCTCTTACCCCATGAATTCTCTGCAGTAGAATTCTCTGCAGTGGTGCTTTTGGCCGTTGCACATTCTCATGATAGAGAACATACCCATGTTATTATACAGTGAACTCAGCCTGTTTTCTACACTATCTCAAGACCGAGGTAAGGCAAAGGGAGGTGCAGGCAACAACCCTTAGCTACACATTGAATTCAGGCCCAGCATGGACCCCATCCCCTCAAAATACACAAATGAAAACAAAAACAGGTAAATACAATAATGCAAACAAAAGTCAAGAAAAGATACTATCACAACCTGCATCACTCAAAAACTGCAAACTCCTGTTCTCCAGCCAGCACCTACTAGTGACCAAGGCCGGGCCCAGAAATCTACATTAGATGGGCATTTAACAAGCATTGTACCCAATAAACACACTAAAACGTAAAAATACCAGCATCTTTATAAAGTATTGTTTGAATAGGAATTGAAACACATAATGAACAACGCTGTAGAATATACTAGTAATTTAGGGGGATTGAAAGATTCTCCTGTAGCTCAGGCTAGCCTCAAATCTTCCTTGTAAATGAGAGGGAGCCTTTAAACTAACTATCCCCCTTCTCTATGTCACCAGTGTTGGGGTTAACAGCATACACACCATGCTTGATTTTTGGTTTTAAAATGGCTGTAGTGTGCCTGTGTTTTCCAGCTAAATTGTGCTGGCTTAAGGTTGTAGGAGAGTTGAGTAAGCTAATGAGAAGGGCACTGTGGTTCAGATTTTCTGCTCTCCCTCACTTGTTCTCTGATTGCTCTGCAGGACCCCCGAAAGCTGCTTCTCACACTTGCTGATCCATGCTGTATAAATCTATAATACTAGGAGCATGTCCTCACAGGCTTCTCAGGTGTCATATTAGGTCAGTGTATCAGGTCAGTGAACCTCACTGACCTATACATTGTTCTTTAGAAGTGTTGAATGGCCTACCCCTATTTTTAGAACATTTTAAAGTTACATTTATATCCTTGATGGTGTAGGCAGCTTAAATAATAAAATTAGTACTTGGAAAAATATGTAACTGAGCTATGTGGAAAGGACAAAATAAGAGAGCCCAGCTAGGAAATCCCACCACACTTGAAATCACCAGGATCATATAACAAGTTGTTTGTGATGAGTGAAGCAACATTAGAAAAACCAAACAGAGACACAGAATGTGAACAATTAAGAAAATGTCAAGAACAAATGGTCAAGCCTTTTGAAGAATAAATAGTTGGTGATGCGTTTATTTTGTCAGCACCCTTGGGGGAAAATAAGTAGAAATAGAAGCTTTTTGCTCAAACGGCTCGTTAGTCTGAGAAACAGCTGGGTTTAATTTGGCTTTCCCAAGACCAGAGAAGAAAGATTTGGAACTAATCCAACTTGACTGTCCAAATTCATTTATCTTTGACATATTCATTCATTCATCAACAAATCTACACGGAGTGGCCACCACACACCAAGAAAACAATGTGCAAAGACCTAGGGAGGCATGTGGTCACTACTCCCATGGGCCCTTCTCTATCCTTTGGTCTCTCCTCTGTTTCTTTTTTGACACACAAGCTTTTCTGTGGGGAGAAAGTGTGTAATCTCCTTCCATACTGCTTATTGCTGGGGGATAGTTTGAAGAAATAGTACCTGGAAGTCTACTTTTTAATGAGGCCTTTTCCTCTCTTGATCTCCTACCAGCTGGGTTCTGCCTCAAAGCTTCTAGAAACTCCAAAAGTAACACCATTTATAGCATGATTTTTTAATGGGCATGTCCTATTTAAACCATAATAGGAGTTGACGAAGTTCAGGCCTGTCATGGAAACGTTTGTGATTAAAGTTCAGAAAATTTGAGAACAGGACAAGACCATTCATACTGAAGAAAGTTTTCTAAAACAACAACAAAAAAATATTAGAAAAAAAATGTAAATTTCAAACACGCTTACTTATCTCTTTTAGCTATTTTATCATTATCAAAGGAAAGAAAAAGAAAGAAAGAAACAAACAAACAAAGGAGGAAGGAAGGAAGGAAGAGAGGGAGAAAGAGCAGGAAAGACATGTAGACAGACAGACAGACAGACAGACAGACAGACATTTTGACATATTTATGGTACTGTACATGAAAGTCAGTTGTTGACAACTATTCTCTTTCATTCTCTTGTATATTTATGCTACTTGCCAGAACACTGGTAAATATATTCTTTCTCTGCATTGCTCTGAAATAGTAACACATCAAACAATTTCAAATATACAGCAGCATGAAAATGGAACCTTGATAAATTTATAATATCTTGGCACTAGTAAAATAAAGTAGGTTTCATGATTTAGAGTGAAAGATGGAATAGCACTTACCTCCACACATGAGATCCTACACAACTGCCTTTCTATGCCATGACCTTGGGCAGATGCCCAAGAACAAACGAAACACCAGATCTGTTGCAGAGGCCTCAGCCTTACTTAAAGCTTTGGGATTGCAATCAGTAAATCCAGCAGCTTCAGACAGAAGAAATAGCTTCTGATATATTTGTTTTCTATATCACATTAAGTGGAATAATGAAAGGAAGAAGACCCTGTACATTACTTCAAGCAGTAATACACCTCAAATAACCAATTTTCAACAAGGGCTTGCCAAATTAAATGACAAAAGGCTTAGAGATAAATATGTATCACAAACCATTACTTTTTCATTTGTAAGATAAGGTTCTTCCTGTTTCCCTGGCTAATCTAGAAGTTACTATGCATGTACTTGAATTTATGGTTATTCTCCTGTCTCTGCCTTCTAAGTACAGAGGTTGTGGGCATATACCACCACACCTAACCCAAGAGACAATTCTTAAGGCAGCAAATCATGAAACCAACCTCCTTTTAAAAGGGCAAAGATCTTATCTTTGGTTGTGAGCCTAGCCTTTTAATGACTGAGCCATCTGGTGGAGGTGGAGATGGGAACAGGAGGGACCAGATAAGGAAAGCCCAGGAGGAGACAGATCTGGAATAGAGGGAGGGGACATTCCTGGAGAAGCTAGAAACCTAGGGCAATGGAAACACCCAGAAATCTTTGAGGGTGACCCTAGCTAAGACTCCTAAAATGGAGTAATATGGGTAATAGAGCAATGGGTGATATGGACCCTGAACTGGCCACCTTTTGTAACCAGGTAAAGCTTCCCAGTGGAGGAACTGGGACACCAATCCAGCCACAAAACTTTTCACTTACCATTTTTCCTGCCTACAAGATATACTCGGTAAAGTTGGAACAGAAAATGAGGTAATGGCCAACCAATGACTGGCCTAGCTTGAGACCATTGCTATGAGAGAGAGCCCACCTCTGACACTGCTAATGATATTCTGCTAAACTTGCAGACAGGAGCCTAGCATAACTGTCATCAGAGGAGGCTTCACCTAGCAACCAATGGAAACACATATAGAGACCTACAAGCAAACATTAGACAAAGTTTGGGAAACCCTGCAGAAAACAGAGAAAAAGGATTGTAGGAGCCAGAAGGGTGAAAAAAAAAAAGAAAAGAAGAAAAGAAAAAAGAAAAGAAAATGAAAACCTACAGAATCAACTAATGTGGATCCAAAGGCGCTCACAGAGACTGAATCACCAACCTGCGAGTCTGCATGGGACTGACCTGGGCTCTCTGCATATATGTTATAGTTGTGTAGCTTGGTCTTCATGTGGGACGCCTAACAGTGGAAGCAGGAGTTGTATCTGACTCTGTTGCCTGCCTTTGGGACCCTTTCCTCCTACTGCTACTGCATGCTTTCTCTAGCCTCAATAGGAGAAGTGCCTAGTCTGACTGCAGCTTGATATGCAAGGGCTGGTTGCTATCCATGGGAGGCCTCCCCTTTTCTAAAGAGAAACTGAGGGGTGGATGTGGGGGGCAGGGTGAGATAGGAGGCAAGGATTGAGGGAAGATGGGGAGAAAAAAACTGTGGTCAGGGTGTAAAATAAATGTGTAGGTAAATAAATTGTTTAAAAAGTGAAGAAAGAAAACTGTACAGAATGACTCAGAATTTGTATAGGGCCTCAGTGTGAATTTTTTATTATACTAATAGAATATATTTTAATGAAGAAGAAGAAAAGATTTCTACTCACTGAGTCAAAAAAGGAGGCAAAGATACATTAAATTTAATAAGACTTCACTTTCATACTCTCATGTATGTGAAACTGTTTGACGTGAGACTTTGTCAGACAAATACATAGCATATACTAGAGAATAGAGGGGAATAGTTGACTTCAGAGAGATTGGGTCATATACAAATGTCTGACTGCTTATGTTGTGACATCCTGACCCCCTAATATCAGTTTGAAAGCAAAATGGCTCTCCTAGTTCTCAGACAAGCTCATCACATTGTGAATGAAGAAATGCCAGTTTCATTGCCCTGATGATAAGATTACACAGCATAGATACCAAGAAATGGAAAGGTATTATAGTTTATCTACTATAATTCTTTAAAGTTTAAGTTTTCTCTACAACATCCTAGAAAAAATGCTCATCTATTTTAGAAGAAATTATTACTTTTGAGTATCATAGTAAAGTCACTATGTGCCTAAATTACGTGTATATCCATTTCTCTTATGCTTAAAGGTAGATGTTAATTTTTTTAACATCTCCATGGGTAATTTTATGCAGAGAAACTTTATGCTTTCTTACCCTGCCTCTTGTCAGATTATATTAGCCAATAAACCCATTCAACCACTTTATTCATCTGAAAACGAAGAGATACTGCCCAAGATAAAAAGACTACAAGTGGCCAGGCAGTGGTGGCGCACGCCTTTAATCCCAGAGGCAGAGGCAGGTGGATTTCTGAGTTCGAGGCCAGCCTGGTCTACAGAGTGAGTTCCAGGACAGCCAGGGCTATACAGAGAAACCCTGTCTTGAAAAACCAAAAAAAAAAAAAGAAAGAAAGAAAGAAAGAAAGAAAGA
>NW_021604633.1:9974970-9975676 GCF_004785775.1 Grammomys surdaster | reverse complement strand
GCTACCTTGACTATGTAGTGTTCTACCTCATTCTTCCCTGCACAGAGGAAAGTCCTAAGGTCCTCTGAAGAGAACTGCAAGACTCTTCAGAGACCATCACCTCCAGCCCCTATAGAAAAGGACAGACATATCTAAAAGCAAATCCTGGAAAACAAGGTTTTGGAAGGAAGAAGTGTAAAGGAAAAGTGATACAGGAAAGGTGATTATTTCCAAAGATTGTGGAACTAATATAGAAATGTAAACTCAGAAACCTGAGAAATGATCATCCAGAAAATCAGCCATCGTAGACTGAAGGACACAAGACCAACGGAGTTAGAAAACAAATGCCCATCAATATCCAATGTTCTTCATGGATACTTAATCATTTAATCCTCAGACTACTTCCAGAAGGTCATTTCCAAAAATTATCTTATTTCAAAGATTAGAAAAAGAAAGAAAACCCAAAACCTAGAGAAATATGAGCTGCCATTCTAAATTAAATTTCCACTGAGATTCTAACAGTGAATGCAAAAATCGTTTGGCATTTTAACTATCCCACAACTTGAACAGAGTTATTTCTTCAAAACAAATTTATATTTTAAGAGTAAAAGTTTAAGTAAAGAATAAATAAACCATACATAGTTTTATATGAGAAACTGTAGTGAACATTATGGTGAAAATCTCTCTCTCTCTCTCTCTCTCTCTCTCTCTCTCTCTCTCTCTCTCT
>NW_021604633.1:9936567-9974960 GCF_004785775.1 Grammomys surdaster | reverse complement strand
TCTCTCTCTCTCTCTCTCTCTCTCTCTCTCTCTCTCTCTCTCTCTCTCTCTCATTCTGAGACTGAAACTTTTGTGGTACTTCACAGCCAGAGTTAATAATAATACAATACCACACTTTAAGGCTTAAGACTGCTACTCAGCCTGTTCATTCAACCTGCCTTGAAGAGAACAATGTGACACTAACCCTACATGCCTTGGATTTATCATGTAATCACTGTTTACAGCCTAACTAGAGCATAGCTGTGATCTTAACTTGTTTGCTCTTCTATGCCATGACCCAAGAATAACTGACTTTCTGAAAATAATCAAAATGGAGGTCGAAAGTGATCTCATAAAATGAATGTCCACCATAAGCCACCACACAAATATTGGTTGATAAACAATGATGTCTGTAAGAGTTTGTCATCTGGGTCGGTTGGGGTCAGTTGTACTCAGAGCCTTAGTCACCTGTAAAACTCTGTTAAAGACTTTTGTAAAGTAATGTCCATGCCTTTCCCTTGTGATGCCTTCTGTGCTGCTCAATAGAAGAGAGGGCAAGGCTCTTTGTTGGAGTGAGACACAGAGAAAGACACTCAAACTGACAAAGATATAGATACAAGGAAGGAGATGGAATCACGAGATAGTCTTCGGGCAGGCACAGAGTCCAACTCATGCGACAGGCAAAGAGGACAGAACCCAGAGAGAATTCAAACCTATACTCAATGTTGTTTGAGTGACACCAAAGAAAAGTGCTCTGATTTCTTTCCTTGATGTGACTCTAGCATACTGTGGGTGACACAGAGCCCATTATTAACGCATTCAAGCTGGCTGCAAGAAACAGACAGAAACTGTTTTCAGCATTTGTTCCAATCCAGTTCTGTACTAAGCTCTTAGTCAGAGCTGAGGACAGAGCACCTATCTGGAGCACAGTAGGCCAGGCTGCAGTAAGAAAGACTTGGGGAACCTGGCCTCCAGCACAAGGACTTTCATTTTCCCAGAAGGAGCTTGTCCTATCTTGTCTGGCTAGATTTAACTTAGAAGGAAAAACCAGAGGTAGGGACAGAGGTTGTGCAACTGAATAAACTTTCTGTCTGAAGTTTCCTGCTCAGAAACTAACAGGAGAATAAATAGTGTATTGAGATAGCAGCATGCTAATTAAACCAAAAACTTTTTTTTGACTTGGGTTAAGCTATGTAAAAGAGAATTCTCATCCTTCATTCTTCTCTTCTCATTGTCGGACATAAAACTCCCACACCAAGCCCTTACACACCTGGTTTCAACTTGCACTGACATAGTGCTAAGGGTCTTTCATTCACAACTTTCAGCGTTTCCTTCACATAGATCCAAACACACGTGGGGAAATCGGCCTCCTGTAGCTTGTTTCTGCTTTATCCAGTGGGCCTCAGTCCTCCTAACGCTGTGACTCTTTAACATGGTTCCTTGTGTCATGATGACCCCCAACCATAAAATTATTTTCATTAATACATCTTAATTGTAATTTTGCTGTTACAAAGAGTAATGAAAACATCTATGTTTTCTGATGGTCTTAGGTGACCTTTAAGAAAGGGTTATTCGACTGTCAGAGGGGTCTCAGCCCACAGGTTGAGACCACTGGTTTATATGCTTGTCTTCCAGTTACCTTGTAAAAAGTCTTTCCTTCAGTCTTTATCCCCAATTTAGATCAATTGATATTCTGCATTCCTTCTCCTATTGTCATTTAGAAACCCGTTCCATTTACTAGCCTTCTGTTACAGTCTGCAAACTTATCTCTATAAACCCATCCCGTTAACAGTCTTTCCCAGCAGTCCTCTGCTTATCTTCCTTTTCTCGTCTCTACAAGTTTCCAGTATTGTTGTCCACACATACTTTCTTCGTGTTCTTACTCCTTTCCAGTCTGTAACTCAGATCTAAATCCCCCTTGCTGAGGTTGCTAACCATGATTATTGTTTTCCAAAGTTGACCCCAAATAATTCCAATAGTTCTTTTACAGAAGCAATATGTGACTCCAAACAAAAGCTAGAGCTGATCATTCCTCCCCTGCTCTGTCTTCTGGCTGCTTTGCTTTAACATATATAGTATGGGAGATGCCATGGACCTTGCCTTCACTATCTCTGCTCTTAGAGCATCCAGGGATGTTTTCATTTGAAACATTCTCAGTGATGTATCAATATTGTAATTGTCACCAACCATGGAGTTTTCAGTTCATTAAAGTTCTTATCTGCATTGCTAGTCACTATTTTATTCTAAATCTATCTTAAATAAATGCCTTCAGTCAACATGTGTTATTCAAACTTATATATTTCTTTTTTCTGATAGGAAGCTCCTAGTATGACTCTCTTTTGAATATGGGCTGGACCTAGCAAGTGTTTTCTAAAAAATAAACATAGCAACATGACATATCATTCCCATAAAAAGACTGTAAAACACTATGGCTTATATTTGATGGCCAGGTCTGTTTATTATTATATTTCTTAGTCTGCTCCACTTTCTTCTTCAACATGGTCTAATGATGTAGAACAGGCTATTCTCAAATTAACTATCCTGTCTCAGCATTCTGAGGTCACAGGTAAGAATCGCCCATAACTGATTCCTTCAGTTGCCCAACTGAAAGATTTTTTTTTTTTTAAAAAAAAGCAAGTTGTCATGAAACGACAGACACGATGAACTGAGAGTGACAAATGCTAAGAGCCAAGAGCTATCAATGAAGTGAACCTTGCCAACAACTCTGTGTTTAAGAACAAACTTTACATTATTGAAATCTGAGACAATTAGAGTCCATAGATGCCCTGAACACTGCTATGAAGTCATAGACCCGTCTAGGGCATTCTCAGATTTCTGGCTGACAGAAACACTAAAATAATAAATGAGCATTGTGTGAAGCCACTAATTTCTACTATAATTTAGAGTACAGCAATATTATCATTGTGTTGCCTGCTCTCAGAACTTCAAGCACATGCACACATTAATCACCATAACCTTATGAAATGTCCACTATCATCTTTCTCATTTTACAAATGAGGAAACCGAGTACAATGTTTCAGTAACTACCAAAGATGATTCAAGCATTATAGGTTAGAGTTTAGGCTTGGTCTGATATTATGTGTTAAAGGAATGAGCGTCCATATTGTTCTAAAAAGCAAGAAAAGGTTCTGGGAATGATTGAAAAGATTTTAGCACTTTAACAAACTCAATGAAACCAAGCAAAGCACATTTAATAGATTCTGGTTGTATTTTAGCATTTTTGGTTCTGTGGTTGACATAAAATATCTGCTCCCTACCCAGTGCATACTATAGATATGGTTTCTACTTTATGCTACTTACATTTAAGCTAAGAAAGTAACACAGGGGAACTGGTAACTGTTCATGATTTACTGAGGAGTTTTATGCTGATATCTGTGAATCTGTGTCATTTGATTAAAACAAACTAACCACCAGCAGCTTCAAGCCAGTCAATTTTCTACCTTGAAGTAACTAAGGAACATTATATAGGACACCATTTGGCTCTTGGATGAATGCTGTGCTGTAGAATGACAATTTCTTCTATTTCCACACCTCTAAGTGGGCCATGTGAGTCATGTTGGATAGTTTCTTTGCTGTGACTTTGGCGTGGCTTCCAAATAAAATACATGCAGAGTATGGCTTCCCTCCAAAGACTGGGATCAGTTAAATCATGCATTTTTACTGTATCCCTTATTAAAAACAAAAGTGAACCCCCAACAGTGATCATTTCATAGGCTTGGTCTGAAGCAAAGAGAAGTGGGTAGGACTACATTCCTGAACATTAGCTCTATTTTACCTCCCAGGATGCTGTGGGTGTTTGGGCAGTGATACACTAACGGATAGATTGGTATGGGTCTAAAGAGAATGTTACAAGACTATGAGGCAGTACAGTCATCACTTCAAAGCTGTTTTAGTAGCTGGCAGGAAGTGGTGTGGGTCTCGAGAGCATAAAACTGGCCTCAGAGAAGGTGTGGTCTATGAAAATACTGATGTAATATAAACATTGTATTTCCCAACTATTTATAAGGTCATTCCTACCCTACATCAGATGTCAGATCTGCCTCTGAGAGGTTCCAAATGGAACCTACCACATTCTTTGGTTTTGGCACTTTTGCAATTCAACGTGTTTCTGCAGTGTGTGGGAAAGGCAGTACAAAGTCATCGAAGTCAAATTGGCTTGGCGTTCATCTGCAGAGCTTCCTCCAGTCAGTTCACTGGGCTCTGGCTTATTCAAAACTCTGAATAAACTTAGCCACATTATTTTAGTGCTGTCCTGTCCATGGCTGGATGAAGGTCCTAGTAGAGACCAAAGCAAGTTCCTTCAGTATCTCTGATATCCAGTATCACTGCCTCAGACAGCACAAGGACCATTAGCCCAGTGCATAGACACAGTTAACCCCATCACCCTTCTCATTTATAACTTAGTAACTGAAAATATTTTAGAAAAATGATAAAATGAAAAACTACTCCAAAATTTTGAGAACTACCCTTAGGAAGAAAGCACCTGTCCTTCTGGTATGGTGGAGTTTCTTCTGGGTATATGCCCAGGAGTAGTATAGCTGGGTCATTGGGTAGAAATATTTCCAATTTTCTGAAGAACCACCAGATTGGTTTCCACAGTGGCTATATCAGCTTGCAATCCCACCAGCAATGGATGAGTGTTCCTCTTTCTCCACATCCTCGCCAGCATGTGCTGTCACTTCAGTTCTTGATCTTAGCCTTTCTGATTGGTGTAAGGTGGAATCTCAGAGTCATTTTGATTTGCATTTCTCTGATGACTAAGGATGTTGAACATTTCTTTAAGTGAGTCTTGGCCATTAGAGAGTCCTCTGTTGAGAAATCTCTGTTTAGCTCTGTACTGCATTTATTAATTGGGTTATTTGGTTTCCTGGAATCTAACTTCTTGGGGTTTATATACATTTTCCATATTAGCTCTCTATCAGATGTAGGGTTAGTGAAGATCTTTTTCCAATCTGTAGGTTTCCATTTTGTTTTATTGATAGTGTCTTTTCCCTTACAAATGCTTTTCAGTTTCATGAGGTACCACTGATCAATTGTTGATCATAGATCCTGAGCCATTGGTATTCTGTTCAGGAAATTTTCCCTTGTGCCAATGTGTTCAAGGCTATTTCAGATGGAGATACTTACACCCAACCATTGGATTGAGGTCAGAACCCCTGTGGAAGAGTTAGGGGAAGGATTTAAGGAGCTGAAGGGAATGGCAACCCCACAGGAAGACCAATGGTGTCAACTAACCCTGACCCCTGTGAGGTCTTGGAGACTAAAACATTAACCAAAGAGCATAAATGGGCTGTTTCCACACCTCCCCTCTCACATATAAATAGCAGAGGACTGTCTTGTTTGGTCCCAGTAGGAGAGGATGCACTTAACTTAACTCACCCCATGCCTACACTACCCCTAAGGGAACAGATACATTGTTTAGTGTGAGGATGGTTTTAACTAAGAAAAAGCCCTACTGTAGCTGTCAATATTTGTCAACTTAATATTACCAATATGCCTGGCTGGAAATCACCTGAGAAGCTAGGGGTCTCAGATACAAAGAAGTAATTTCCATAAAAAAATCACATTGTTCAGATTCAAGGAGATTTACCCACGTTACCCAAATCAGAGTAAAGCCATGCCTGACAATTGATCAAGGAGACTCCTTATTTTGTACCATGCTGGTCCAGGTCAGCACTGACAGCTAAGGTGTAACTCACAGGCTCTGTTTCCGTTCTCAGTAAGTTTTTCACCTCTGGTGTCCAATCCTCTCCAATTCCATGAAGTCTAATTCCTTAAACAAGTTATTAGGAAAAACAACTCTAAGTATCTACTGTGATATTTGCATGTAAAAATACTTTAATTTCTGCCATTAGTGTTCAAAAGCTGTTAGGAAAAGAATTTTAAACATCTATGAACAAATGTAGAGGAAAGGGTGAGGTGGGTACACGCAGGCAGAACGTAAGAGGCTTTATTATTCAGTAGGTCTGCACATGGTTCGTTATCCAGCAGCACTTGCTTTGCTGCTACAGGAGAGATAGGAATTGTACACAAGCCTATTGAACTCAGCTTCATCATTGGCAAAGGACTCTACAATATACCGAGAAACAAAATGAACAAATGATAATTGACACCCACAGCCTCTTCACTGGGACACTGGGGAGAACACTCTGTGACAACACGAGGCAGCCTTGAGACAATTGAAGGACAAGGCAGTGATGTCACATGCAAACCAGATGTAATTGATGTCCTGTGTGGGACACTTGGAGACCTTAAAAATGCAGACTAGAGCTCAGAAGTTCAAAAGACTTTCAGAAGACGTACTACCAAGGTGAAGGGTGAAATCTTGGAACGTAAATTAAGAAGTGAGGAAACAAATGGCAGAAGTGTGAGGCTCTCAGGAGAAACTGTCTGAACCTTAACCTACCTTCTCCTGGTCACCTCAGTCATTGCATGGACATGCACTGAACAGCTGGTTATGCTAGACACCTCTCTAAATGAGGGAAAACTGGTAAATGAAGGCCTTACAGTAGAAAAGTGTGCATGTCATTGAGGGTAATAGATATATAAACAAATAGAGAAATAATAGAAATTGATAGAATAGAATAGAAAGTGATAACCGTTGAGGGGAAAGGACTTGAGATAGTGACTAGAGGAAGCTGTTTGGAGCTAAACTGTATTTCCTCAGGTAACTCGTATACTGAATTCCTGATCCCAGGACTTAAGAATGTGGCCGTATTCAGATATGAGATCTTAAAAGCAGTAATTAATGCAATAAAGAACAAGATAGGATATTCTAAGGAGTTAAAAATCAAATTTATTACAACAAACTTCACACCAACAAGATCAGTGCCTCTGTAAGAGGAAGGGATTTGGGTGTAGACACAGGGGGCAGACAGTGTAAGACAAAAGAGAACATGGTCATCAGTAAGCCAAGAAAGGAGACCTCAGAAGAAACCAAACAGCAATACCTTGCTCTCAAACTTCTGGCCTCCAGAAATGAGAGATAATGTAGTTGTGCTCTTTAGATGCATGGTCCACAGTGCTTTATTCTGACAGCCATGGCAGCAATAGACAAAGCAATGCAGATGCTTTCCTTAGTGTGGTCCCAGACAAGCTCTTTGAAGTGGTAACAAGTAAATATAAATAAACACTGTTCCAAGAAAGAAAAGGTTTTATGCAAGAGAAATAAGGCAGACACTTCAAAAGACAAAAAGGACCCCAGCTTCTGTGGTGGAATGTGTGAGGCTGGAGAATAAGCACTGTTCTCTAGAATATAGAGACAGTCTTTCATTTCCCAGAGAGGGTACGAATAACAAGACAGACGGCATGGGTCTGTCCTTAGCTCGTACAGACATTCCGCATTACAAAAGGATGAAAGGAAGATGAGTGTTCAGATGCATACTCTTTTAAAGCAGCAATAAGAGGCAGCCACTAGCTGAGGACATTGGAGGGAAGCAGTCATCTAAGTGACTGGGAAAGCGAACATTGGAGAGAAGTTAATAGGATTCACAGTCTGCTGGGTGCTCCTGTGGGATCTGTGACTATGATTTCAGAAGGAAAAGACCACACTTGCTCAATTTTCTATATCTCCTTAGTTCATCGATGTACATTTAGAGCGGAAGAGTGGGAAAGTTTCGTCAATGGTATGCATTGCTGATGAGAACAACAAGCAGAGGAAGGTGATGGTGCGCGATGTATGGCACCAGGACAATACATGATGACGACACCTGCCCTTTGACCTCCTCTATCTTCCCTTGTGAACTTAGACATCTGTAGATCTTTACGGTACTTGAGCTACCTGGTAGACTAAAACCAGAGGATGAAGGGTTTCAAATGCTCAGATAAAAAGTTTAATTCAATGTTAGAAAAAAAAAGTGGCTATTCAATCATAGTTTAAACAAGGAGATAATAGAATTTGTTTAAAACCCAAACAGTTTGAAATGTAAATGAACAAAATAACCAATAAAAAAATGAAGAAAAACCAAAATCATAGTTTCCCTTTTGAACTCAAACAATTCCAAAGGGAAACTATTTAAAAGGCAGTTCCATCTTTTGTTGAGTATTCAGAGTTTAGGAGGACGTAGAGCCCCTCCCTTGATCACCTAGTAGAGCAGCTACACTGTCATTACGAGCATTGTTAGACATAAATTATAAACGTGGTGGTACATTCCTGGAATCCCCACACTTTGGAGGCGAGAGGAGGAATTTAAAGCTAGTCTGAACTGTCAGAAAGCTTGAGGTCAGTTCAGGCTTCAGGACCAAAACAAGCATTTTTACCCAATGTTCAACATCTAGTAAAGATAAATTAATGAAATTTGATTCCTGTTTTCTGGGGAGTTTTTATAGGTGTAACATATAACAATGATATATTTTCCCAGAAAATTTCAATTCAAGTACTCACCCATTATTCTGATAGACCCTTTTGCCTGTCAAATTCCACACCTTCACCACTGCTTGTGAAAAATATTACCATAATAGCTAAAATAAACACACCAACATCAAGAACAATATAGAATTGTGGTAAACCTCATGCAACACCAGAGGTGGCCTGCCCTCATGGAAGCTTTAAAAGAACACTCTCATTCTCCTCCCTGCCTTTATGATGAGGAACTTAGATACAGACTATCCCAGGCTAAGGACAGACTTCCCACCACCCATCTGCCTCATTATCTGTGCCCTCTCCGTAAAACAGAAGACAGCTACTCTATACTCTAGGAAATAACGCTTACCATACCTCCCGTTCACCATGTCACAGAGATGCTATGCTTTTTTCTTCACTTTGAATTTCCTGTCTTAGGTCTGTTGCATTTGACCTTTTCTATTCTTGGAATGGTGTTTATTTGCTTTTCAGCCCACTTGTTACCTGCCATTGCTTCAAAAAAAAGCTCTCCGCCTCCACACTGAGGAAGGCCATTGTTGCTATAGCCGCCATATGGTACGGAACGAGCAATTCTATTTTTAGCCATTAGATCAATGTACTTTTAGACAAATATTTTAAATAGAGTATGACTCAAGATGGAAGAACAAAATTCTCAATATTCACATCAAACTAACTTGAGGTCTATTTCTCATTTATATACTAGTCAAATGGAGCTAGCTATGTTTTGGCTCAAGAGTGATCTAAGGGGGTTACACACACAGCTCTGTCTTATCTGAAATGAAGATTGTTAAAAGTTTCACTTATAGGAACCCTTTATCCTCTCATAGACTCATGAAGACTGCAAATAGAATTCAATTATTTGCTAATTATCTACTGATATTTAATATATTAGAAATTAGATTGGGGAGGATATTAGCATATTTTACTGAGGATTTTGAGGTTCTACTATTATATAATATTATGTTATATTTATTATATTATAAAAGAATATAATCACATTTCTTCCTTCCATTTCCTCCACGTGAACCTTCCCAAATACCAGTCTTTGCTCAAATTCATAGCCTCCATTTTATAAATTGTTATTGCATAATCTATATATAAGCATACACATGCACACACATATATATATTCATATATACACATATATATAATGTCCAATATGTATAATGTTATTTACACATGTTTTCAGGGCTCACCATTTGATACTGAACAACCTATTGATGTACTCTCTTCTGGGGAAGGTTACTTCTCTCCCACTCGGCTTTCTTCAGTTGCCGTGAATTCTCTGTGTAGGACTGAGAGCTTATGGGCTTCTGTCTTATCTACTTTGTAATGTCCATGGTGCCATCCTTGTTCACTTCACATTTGGGCAGTCACGTTGGTGAGACTTTATGAGTGTAGCTTCTGGTGTCACTAAGAGACACAATCTCACAGCCAACTCCATGGCTCTTACAACCTTCTGCCCCTCTTCAGCAATGTTCCTTGAGCCTTAAGTATAGGAGTATTTTTTAGAATTGTGGCCTTTAATCAAAAAGTCTGCATTTTCGTTAGATGTGGTTTTCTATACTAGTCTCCAAGAAATCCACCATTTGTTAACATACATTATATATGAATTGTCACGTACTTCATATGTTTCCATTTCTTCAGGGTACATTACTGGTAATATTTTTCCATTGGTAGTACCATATTTCCCTGATTGTTCAGGATACTTGTGGCTAAGCACAGGTTTCCACACATCTAAAGAACTTGGCATTTAATTCTAATATTTAGATTTATTTTTGTAGACTGGCTTCTATTAAAAGAAATTTCACAACATTCTGTTCACCTATATCCTCTATACAAATAATCTAACAGGGCTGATGGGTGAACTTTCTGCCAGATTCTACAAGTAGGCTTGAGTTCACAGTGTGTGTCTGCTAGAGTCCCTGTATCCTGAGCCTTTGAAGTTAGACTAGTGTCATGTTTGCCACTGGGATGAACCTGCTGAATGAATCCAGTAGGAAAGAAAGGCCTAGAATCCTGGCCTGCAAATGTATTCTCAGAGCATACATCCCTAGAATACTGCTGCAAGCATACATTCACAAGGACTGATTTGGATCTGGGTCAGCCCCAGTATCTGAGATTACAGAGGTTGGTCTGATACCCTGAGTCTGAGTTTATAGGGCCCAGTTTGGTACTGGAGTGGCCATCAGGGCTATCTTTTTGTGAAATTTTACTACTGTAGATCTAAAGATGGGTCTACAGCAAAGCTCACTGCTCACTTCACTCTCCTTCCCCATATGGAGAGCATCTTTCTCAATACTATGGTGAGTAGGCTTTGAGAAGCAGTGATGGGGTGATGGGAATGCTCATCCTTGTCATCTTCAGTGACTTTATCATTTGTTTTGCACTAGGCTTGCATATGCTAGACTGATCTACGATCACTGAGCTATGCCCCAGCAATGTGTTCTTCTTTAACCTGCACTATGCAATGTGCTAATCTAATCTGTCACCAGGTTTCCTTAGTCCCTAAAAGACTGCTCCACAATCCTGATGATGCTAATCTGTCATAAGTCATTTAGAAAAGAATCATTACATCCTCAGTGAGTAAACAATAGCATTATTTAAAATAAAATTAAAAATTAAAACTAGGAAAAATTGTCTATGGAAATTAAACAATACACCTCAGAGGAGCCAACTGGTCAAAGAAGTCAGAGGCAAAGTCAGAAAGCAAACTCTGATAAACAAATAAAACACTCTATGTTTAAAGTGTGTTTATTTTATGTATCTGGGTGTTATGCCTTCAAGTTTGTGTGTCTTTTTACTATGTGCATGTTCTGTGCCTGTGTAGGCAAGAAGAGAATCTCAGATCCCCAGGAAGTGTCAGGGACAGCCTCGCTTATGTAATGAAGGCCTAAAACTCAGCAATAGGCCAAAGTAAGCTTGCTAACACAAAGTCTTGGTCTCTGTGGAAAAACACTACTGAACAGACAGCTATAGGATCTTGTAAAACAAGTAGCCTTGGTGGAAATTTACCAGCCTGGATAATAGTCATAGACCTTGTGGATAGGAAGCCTTGGTGGATAGTACCAGCTTATAAAAGAAACAAGTGAATCATAGACAGAGTCATGGTGATCTGTTCCCTGAACCTTCACCCAGCTGATATCCTGTTCTGGAAGATATCTGTACACCTATGCTCCTGCGTCATCCCCTTCCCCACATCCTGCCTTTATGTGTTTATAGCCCCTGTGTGAAAAAGTAAAAATTGTAATTTGATCAGACTATAGACAAATCGTCATTCTTTGCATTTGCCTGCTTCCCCCATTCTCTCTTTCAGGTAATATCCCCAGATCCTGTTCACTGCCCTGCTGGACGGGGCAAGGAAGTACAGTGACAAAAGTTCTTTAGCCACCAAAATAAGTGTTGAAAATTGAATCTAGTCCTCTGAAAGAACAGCCAGTGCTCTTAGCCACAAAGCTATCTCTCCAGCCCAATGTAAACCAGAATCTAAGGAATATAGCAAAATTAGAAGGGCATTCATTGCAAAAATATCTTCAGTAACAAAAATGAGAAAGACCTCAAGCAACCTAACTTTAGGCTTAAGGCTGAAGTTAGCATAAGGAAGAAAATAGTAATAAAAAGTAGAACATAGATAAAAGAAATGAGAACTAAGAAAATGATTTAAAAGAGAAACAAATGTGAGAGTTTGTGTTTTGAAGAGATACGTGAAATTTATAAAACTTTATTTAAAGTGATAAATAAAGTGAAGACATTCAAACATAGATAAGTATAAGCAAGAGAGGCGTCACTGCACTGAATGGCACAGCAGAGACCTCTGTGAGCAATTATAACTCAAACAATGGGAACACTCAGAGGAGAAGCTCCTCGGAACAGACCTGCCAAGAGCACAGCAAGGAGACATGGACGATTTGAGTAGACAGATAATAAGCAAGAAAATTCAAATGTTAACTAAAGATATCACGCAAAGTAAAAAATATGGCTTCACTGATAGATAACTTACCAAACATTTTTACTTTTTTAATTTGTGTGTGTGTGTGTGTGTGTGTGTGTGTGTGTGTGTGTGTACAGTGCCCATGAAGATCAAAAGAGGCCATTAGATCTCTTGGAACTGGAGTTACAGGGAGTTGTAAGCTGCTTGATATGGGTACTGAGATTCTAAAGGATGTATAACTGGTGGGTGGAGTGGCAGGGATTTAGGGCTAATCACTATAGCCCCAGACTTGAGTAGTTCCACAAGACTGTAGCATACCCAAGGTTGCTTCTATCTCTGAAATTTGATGGCCTCTACAAACTATGGGTAGTAAACACTTTTAAGACTTTTTGACAATCTTCTCTACCAGCTGCCATAGAGATAGGGCACCAGCAGGTTAGGGCCTCTACCAGATCGAAAGCTCCATAGGCAGGGTGACAATCATGCTGACACCATCCCTTCTTGTGTAAAGGATCCTATCCTGAGCATTCTTTTAAATACTTAGCAAAGCGATTATCACTGTGAAGTAAATCACTGAGCTTACAGGCCTATACAGTATAGAAAACATTTGTTCATTAAAAAGCAGTTAGATTAAAGGCACTTTAACCAATTCATGTTCACTTCATTTTTTTTTATTCAAACTAAAATAAAAAAAGTCCTCCTTACTTTTAAACCCATTTGGGGGTGGGAAGTATTCTCGTTCTACAATTCTTTTATTTCACATTATCTACTATAGATAAAAGTCCTTGTGGCTGGTAAAAGCACTTGGTTGTATTCATAAAGAAACAATTTTCACAAAATAGTAATCAAATAAGTTACATATCTTTTAATTCTTATCCAAAAAAGTTGACAGCTGCCATGCTGCCAAATAAGGGTAACACACTACTTCCACGTACCATGTGCACTGTGTATTCCAGGCTTATAGCAGGTTCTGGTAAACCAGAAGATTGAGATGTCAGAGATTGCAGCCAATGTTAAGATTGCTGGCTTCTCCTGAGACCATCTTTGGAAGGATGCTGTGATTAGTGAAATCATTCAACTTCTGAGCCTAGAAAAAGTAGGCACTAAATTCAAATATCTGGTTTCCCAGCCTCCCCACCCCCTTGGTATCTATCATGTAAGTTATAGCTCATCTCTGCCTCCCACATTTCCACTGATTACTATCTCAAAACCCAAGCTGTAATCATAAAACAATGGTATCTTACTAGATATTCATCAAGGTGATGATAGTTATAAAACTGTATTCTATACCTAAAGTTTAGTGACAGGCCTTTACATATTCTCAACCACAAAAATAAAGAACAAAACAGAGAAAAGAAATGGAAGGCAATTGCTTAAGATGATAAGTACTGCGGTTAGTTGGATTGTTCAAATCATTTCATATTAAATGTGCATAAACAAACCTCATACTGCATATCTTGAATATATAAAATTTATATTTTAATAATTCTTTAATAAATGGACAAAAAGAAAGTAATGCCCTTAAGATTTAAATCATGCGTGTTTTATCTGTGCAGATGATGTGAATCAGCAAGAATGTGGACTCTGTTTCATGACAGCTAAGTGAAAGTGACTTTGAGCTAGGGAGGGAGAAGGTCTTGGTCCTGCCACGAGCCTCTTCATTGTCTGACAACAAGCTCATTGTTCACGTCTTCCCGACACAGCACCAGGAAGGTCAGGTTCACAGCTTGTACTAGAGATGCTCATGGGAGAAGGATTTAAACCACAAAACCTGCAAAAGTTATCAATCAGGACCAGAGGTTTGGTTTTGATTTTCTTCGGTCCTTTCCTTACCCTTTGAAGAATCATTTAGTATTGAGCAGTACTCTCTTAGGTGAGGGAGAAGATGAGCCGTATGAACATGTGAAGCCATTCCTGAACACATGAAATATGCAGAAGGCATGAGATACATAGGTAATGTAGTCTAGGTTATCAAATACCGATTTATTTGTTCCAAGAAAACTTCACTGAGTCACAGAAGAGTCTGAAACTGAATTGAACCCTACTAAACTGACTTAGTTTTAAATTAACCTTTAGTCCTAAAATAGAGAAGTGAAAGAATACATATATGTGAAATCAAGTTCATCTCATATTTTAGCAGTGTATATATCGCTGTTTGACTTACCCAATGAAAAACCTTCAAACATCCCTATCAAACATTCCTAACCTCTGTAGTTATTCTAATTGAAGACCAAAGCTTTCTTCAAAACTGAAAAACTTTAACTAGGGTGGAATGGTACAAAGAACCACAAGAAAGCAAATGACTGTCAGAAGATTTCCATGTTCCCAGTGGAGAACTCTTCAGGCTGGCCATACTCATGTTACATCTTAAGATATATTAAATTTGACAGCACTCACTACTGAAACTGTAAACTTTCTGGAAAAAAGCTCAGGGCAAGAGACAGGCATTTGGTTTATTTACTCTCATGGATGCAGAATCCAAAAGTCACTGCCCCAGCTTTCCAGGTTCCTATAAGAAAATTTTCACATGAATTCCTGTAACAAAAGTAAATAGTCATACAAGGTAGGGAAAAGTAGAACTATTGACCAAAATAGAGCCTGAATTCACAGTGCCCACATTCTTTCTATAGATTTTCTCTTGTTTTGTTTTTGGTAAAAATTCCCTATTGTGATATAAGATGCTGGTTAAAAAATGAAGTATTTGAGGAGAGACAACGCTGTTCTTTATTTTGATTTTTCCTTTGTTTAATATGCCACTTTCTAGTACCATGGCTTTGATTGAGATACTCAAAAGGGTTTCATTTGCTTAATAATGCCTGGCCCTATTACAGTCAGAGTGCTCACAGTCACAGTTCAGTTTAGTTAGTGACTATCAGAGATGCTAACCCAGAATAAACCTTTCCTAAAGTATTAGCCATCATGGCTCTCTCTGTGAGTCTTATGTAACTGAGTCACCAGATCGGGAAAGACTGTCTTACCTCCTGGGATATAAATCATTGGAGCATTATTGATCTCTGGTACACGGGCATTCTTCTACTTCTGCTCAGTACACAGAGATGATGCAATCTGTGGTGCTTTGCTCCTGAATTTGGGGCTTGACTCATACTGAGATCATAAACACCTTTGATGAACTGCCATTATACCTGTCTACATTTAAGTAAACTAAACCAGAGTCAAAATTCTCAATCTCTGGGAACTATGAAAAATTGCTACTTGTTTAATATTTGTTTATGTTCTCTATACAATCAATTAAAATCAATGTAACCCTATGAACCATGGGTGGGAAAATACCACTTCTACATTTGATCATACTCAGAGACCAAGAGGCAAGGAAAATACCATTTGTATTAAAACTAAAATGGGTGAGTACAATTAAATCTTAGTAAATATAATGAGAAGCCACTAGAAAATCTCAATGCTAATATAGAGGTAATGATGAGTTACTGGATGGTGTGTGTGTGTGTGTGTGTGTGTGTGTGTGTGTGTAAAAGATGATTGTATTGATAATTGAATCCATCTTTGTGGATAAAGGAGTGTGTTGATCAAAGGAGAGGGCTTGGTTCTATCTCACTAGGCACATTAGACGACCTATGCTCTAAAATGGGGATGCATATCAAACACTGAAGGTCTAGGTATAGATCTCACTATTTTAGGGCCTTTTCTAACTCAGCTCAAACTGGTTTTCATAACAAAGTAGGGGAAGCGGCAAAAACAAAAGGAAACTTAACACCTCCTGCAGATAAGGCACTGACAGACCCTAAGCACTCAGAGGGGCTCATGTAAACATGGCAACCATTCCCAAACCATGCACTGCTCTTTTGGGGCAGGGTTGAGGCCGAGCTCAGACTTGTGAGCTTGCAAGGTATCCTGCTTCCCTGCCTTTCATTTCTACATCATTATAGGGAATCTATATAACTCATAGAGATCTAGAGTTTTGATTCTTGTCTAATTTAATAAAAATCTACATTAATGAGCTGCTGTGAAACACACATTTATAGTCTCAAGGTAAGCCAGATTCAGTAGCAAAGCTTGGTAGTTTTCATCTTGCTAATACAACCCATTCAAAAGAAAATGTTTTCAAATCCCTGCAAGGACTTGACACAAGCATCCTCCTTTTCTGGCTTTGTCTCGTTGTATAATAATCATTGGAAAAGAACAGCTTTTTATAATGTGAGATTATAGCCATTTGCTGGAGATAATCATCTGGTCCCATTAACCATATCCTCAAGGCCCTGGGCAACCTGCCAATGAAATGAAATGAGATTCATTAAGATCAATTTGTTAATTGTTAATGAGGCTTCAAAATGTCCCAGTAAATGACTTGATCGTTTTAAGAATGCATTGATGCTTTTTCTCTCGTCCTTTCTGTACATGAAAAAGTTAATTTATTTCTAATCATTTCCATTTCTCCTTTCATCCCCCTGAAGGCTACAATAATTCTCTGCTATTACCACCACTAATCAAAGCAGCCCATAAAATTGAAGACCAAGTGCAATGAAAGAACACTTAAACAGCATGACAGGATCTTCAAAGCAACCATATTATTTCATTCCATTTACAAAATCATGGAGATAATAGGAACTCTCGGCTTTACCATAAAGAGCTAGCATGTTGTGGGGCCCCACTTTTGGAAATGATGGGTTGAGCTGTTCAGGATGTTCCTGAACATGCTAGCATGTGCAAATGAATTAGACCATATACAAGACATCCTTTTAATTGCTTGTGTTGACTAATTAGCAAAACTTGGCGGAAAGCCTAGCACAATTATGAGAAAACACTTAGAATTGAGCGATTGACAAACTGACTTGCGTCTATCATTCTTTCACTGGGTAGTCCACAACTACAAGGTACAGGCATACAGGGGTGATCAAAACTATCTGCATCATAGAATCTCTTTTCTATAACTCAAAATAATTAAAATCATATCTTTTGCCAATTCTACATTAGTAAATTAAGGGCTTGAAAAAATCTTTTTTACACAAAAAAGACGACAATTTAAGGGGCCATACAGGGCACATTGCAAGAATTATCACAAAATCTCTATATAAATTCACAAGGATGGAGGATCCATCTGTTCATCTATTTCCCTAGCAACCAAAATCCATAGAGAAACTGGATTCTAATTCATCTCTACTGCTCTCTAAAGTGCAGAATAAAAGTTTTTCTTAGGTTTGTTTCCCTCCTTCATAAAGATTCAGACCCAGTGTGTGTGCCAGGGAAGAGAAAAATTTTAATTCAAAGGTATAAATCATTACCATAAATATCTGTCTGTTCTAAAGAAGAGTGTGCATACTCATCTCTTGACCCTACAGTCATACCATCAGGTTGATATAAACACATATCAACAAAATCTGTCTTCACATAAGTAGGCTAGAAGAAGAGATGAGAGTGTGGAGATTTTAAGCTTCTGTGTCTGTATATTGATTTTCATGTTTAATGAAGGAGATTTATGGCTTTTAAAGCCTTATGAGTATATGGATCAGAAACCAAGACTTTCTAATCAGTATTACTGAATATCCAAAGTAAATTCAAATAATCTTAGAGCCATTTTTAATAATATGATAATATTAAATTAACATGATATTCTGAAAACAAAAAATGAATTAGGTGGGGTGTGTGTGTGTGTGTGTGTGTGTATGCATGTGTGATATGTATGAATGCATATTCACTTGCATGGGCACACACTTGTGTGGACTGCACATGTACCTGTTTATGTCTAATCATGTGTCTGAAGTCCCAAAGCTAACATCTATTGTCCTCCTCAATTGCTCTTTACATTTTTGTTGAGGCAGAGACTCTTGTCCAACCTGTAGCTTATTGCTTCTAGGTAGTATAGTTAGCAAGCTTGCCCTGGGGATCTGGTTTATGCATCCTGAGTGCTGGAATTAAAGTTGACTTCCCAACCTTGCCCAGCTTTTATGTGGAATCTAGAGATCCAAACTCTAGACCCCACATTTGTAAAACAAGTATGTTATCCACTGAGCCAGGTTGCCAACCTAAAATTAGTTTTAAAATAAGTATGTTTCAATTAGAATTTTTAAAACGGTAATGTCATGAAATTGCCAGGAAAAAAAAAAAAACAAATTTAAAGAGTCATTTAATGTGTAGGCATTTGATAGCTTAAAACTGAAAATCATTACATTACAAAAACATATAGGGCAAGCTAAGTGACAATCACCAAAAAATGCACTATTGTCCTTATCTGAGACACAAAGTTCTATTTTCAAAAATCAAAAGCCTTTAAGTATGGTAATCACAGCACTTAGGATGCTGAGGCAGCAGGATCAAGAATTTAAGATTGACCTAACCTACATAGTTCTACATAGCAATGTCTGGAGAGAAACAAAAACTTAAAGCAACAAATTCCTGAAGGCAACTTATGATTGAAGTCTATTTTCTAGATCACGTGTAGTGAAGTTTTGCTTTGTATGTGAAATATCTGTCACCATGACTGAATTGACAGCCATAGGCAGCATGCTGCTATACTGGTCCACAGTTGCTCATCCCAATGTAAACTCAGCTATATTCCCTTCCATGGTGCCATTCAGGATTTCTCTCTGACATGCTTTTTGGATTTCTTCAATAAATAAGTCATTTAACAGTAGCTTAAAACAAGACATTTTGAAAGTAATTTTGAAAGGAAGTATAATGAACAAGGCAGGACAATTAGAAGTAAATAACTTCTTTACTTCTTTAGCGGCCAGTAAACAGGGGCTGGTGCTGTCTCAACGCTGAGACCAAGGTGTCTTCTCAGCAGCATCTCAGTGTGACAAGTTGGAAACCAGCACACACTGAATGCTCGTTCTGCACAGAAACCAGCTCACTGCTCTCAATTTTGTGTCAACATATCCACAAGCATCCACCACTGGGTTTCAGGATAATCACCTTCAATCGCTACACATCTTAGATTTTTCTTATTAGAGGAGAGAACTTTCTGTTCACCTTATGGTTCTGGGAATGTTCCTAACCCATAAAAAAACAAACTTGGGAAGTAGTGCAAATGCACATGGCTAAGCCTGCCAGTCACTTGTCGCGTAATTAAACCACTTATTCAAATCCTAAATATCTATCTCTTCTTTCTACAAAATTAGTGATAAGCATACCCACCTCAAAATTATTATAAATTGAAGTAAATTTGATGTCTAGCATTTCAGAGTCTTGACTTAATAAGTGGTGGCTTCATCAGTGCATAATTAAAAAGAATAATTAGGCTTAATCTTTCAAATATCCTGTTCATTGACAAATAGCCTGACTCTCCTTGTGTCACTTCAGTCCTGTCACTCAGGACATAGGAAGATGGTTTTATCTTCCACATACTTTCCAGTACTGCCATTTTTTCCTTAGATGTCCCCCAGTACTCTCTCTAGCACCTTCTGCTTCTCTTACTCTAACTTCCTTCTTTCCATAACTCTCTACTTTCCTAAAATCTCCTCAGTTTTGCTATATTTCCACCAGTAATCTTCACCTATGTGATCTCACATCATCTTTTCATGTGTCTATGTGTATGGTATATGTGGTCTACACCAGTTTCCAGGTTGGTTGGTTTGTTTCTGTCTCACTCAGTTTTAGTTAAAGGGATGGTTGTTTTGTTTGTTTCAACTTGACCCAAATCTCAACATATCTGAGAAGAAGTGATCTTTATTAGAAAAAAAAATACCTACATAAGATTGCTCTGTGGGAAGAGTGAATGTGATAGGGCCTAGCACACTGTGGGCAGTGTCACCACTAGGCAGGTGGCCCTGAAACGTTTAAGAAAGCAGGCTGAGGGAGGCTCAAGGTGCAAACAAGTAAGCAGTGCTCCTCCATGGCTTCTGGTCCATTTTCTGCTTCCAGGTTCCTGTAGAGAGAACATACTATGTCTGTATGAATTTGGTACCTTCTAATAATAAGTCTGATGGCCTATGGCTTAGGTAGAAAATAGGAGGTGGAACATCTAGAAGGCAGAAAGGATTCTGGGATAGAGCCAGGTGCATGAGATTCATTCAGGAAGTTATGACAAGTTGGACAAATGGAACCTGAGAACAGATAAGCAGCCACATGGCAGAATATAGATCAGAATATAAATGAGTTATATTAAGTTATGATAGTCAGAGGAAAGCCTAGCTATACGGCCAAAGTGTTTTCAAATGTATTTTAAGTCTGAATCTTATTTCTGGGAGCATGGGGCTGGAAGAAAGAACCAGACTGAACTTCTACAGGTTCCTGGCCTGATTTCCCTCAGTGGTGGACTGTGATATGGAACTACAAGTTGAAATTAACCCTTTCCTCCCAACGGTGCTTTTCGTCATGGTGTTTTATCACAGCAATAGAAACTAAACTAGGACAGTTAGCATTTAAGTCAATGGATTTAATTATTGTTTCCAGTTTTCAATTCTCAAGTGCCATGCACAGTCTACACATGCATTTAATCAGTTCCTAAATGTTAGCAGTCATGCCTCCAGGAGATGACTTCTACTAAAAAGCTTATGGGCATGAAAGGAGTGTGGCAAACAACTCTAGTGAGGTCTTGAAGGGAATTCTCATACCCAGTGACAAAGATGTGTTTACCTGACTAAGCTATCCCAATTCCTCTGCTTCATCTGTGGAATCAAGACAAGCACCATTGTATCTACCCTATGATCTTCCTTTCCAGGTACATGGCATTAAATGCTCCAGATGAACAGAGACCAAGAAAGAGTGACTTCAAAGATCTTGTCAATCACAGCCTGTGTGGCTTCTTACTGGGTACTGCCTGATGCCTGTTTATCTCCAGGACCTGTTACTCCAACTCCTAAACACGTCCACTTAAATATGCATAACCAGAATTGAAAAGTGCCCAGAGCTGCATTTTCTTCCTCAAACCTATATCTGGACTAATCCTGTGCGATTTCTGCTTGCTAGTTGCTATTTTTAGTGGTCATATAGGCCAATGATTTAATTTCTTAAGACAATAGTGTAGTGGGCAGTATTACAGATGTGCAGGCCTTAGAGATACCAAGTGCCTTGCATAAGCCTGTATGTTGAAAGACAACTCAAACCCAAGTCTGTCTAGTCTGGACTGTAAACTTCTGTAACATTTTTTTTCTGTTTAAAATACTACAGGAACAGAGAAGCAAAAATAATTCCATGGGATGGGAACATGGGGACATGATGCTACTCCACAGGAAGCCAGAGGAATACAGACAGAAGGAAAGCTGACTGCACTGCCAGCAAAGCTAGAGATGTGGCTGGAAGCAAGGGCAGGAATGGCTAGGCTGTTGGACTTGGTCTACATCTACCTCTGGACAGCTCCACGCTAACACATGCCACAGGAAGACTCTTGTGTCTCCCTTTGTAGCCTGGGCTCCTTGGTGTCTCGGACCCTCGATCTGGGTTGTCTTCCTGAATTACCACAGTATGATTCACTGTTTTCCCAGACTGATCTTTTGAACCAGTAATAAAGTGTTCCACACCCATTTCACCCTGGTCAGTTGCACTGTGACTGAAAAACAATTAGAATAGAATTATATAAGAAGACTCTGAAGTGAATGTGACTTTTAGAGCCTCCCTTGGGCATTAGAGATAATTACCAGTTCTGCTTTGAACTCTTTCTAGAAGGCATGATAAATATCTAACGACATTCATGTGCCTCTCATAAACACTTCTTGATAACATAATATGTCTTATCAGAGGAACTCAAAGCTCCTTACACAAAAATTGTTTTTGTGAAAAGCTACTATGTGTCTGGCCCTGCTCTGGGTAGTAAGGATAGAGACTTGAACACACACAAAATAAAGTAGCAGCCTTCAGAAGTCTTACTTGCAAATATAACTGATTAAAAGTGTAACAGCTTAGCATCCTGCCAATCAGTATTACAGAAAAAGAATGAGGGAAAAACAAAGCTTAAAACAGTTATAGATACAGTGTAAGATGACTTGTTGCGTAGATGAGATGGTTTTTAAATTAGTGTAAATGGCAGAAATGAAGGTACTAGAAAGAGACATGAGTCTATTAATCTATCAGAGTACTGAAATAATGGACACCAGAAGAATGATAAATTCCCTAGAAATCTCATTCTGGGAGAAGGAAATGGTGCTGGCCAGATGGAGAAATTGTCTCCCAGACAGGGAAGGAGCTTTGACACAGTTCTAATATCTTGTCATACCACCTTAGACGGACTGAAGCCCTGGTAATCATGAGACAATGGTGGGTTGGACTCCATCTTGACCCAGCCTGCTGAGATGTTCATGTCCCCCTCTTGCTCTTCTATGTAAACTTTAGTCAGTCTTGGACCTGGAAGATGGACTTGAAGGGCACATTGCATCACTTTGTCTGTGTTCCAAATATTCTTACACTAAATAAGCTTCATTTTCTGCTTTCTATTAAATTGGCTGTTTTAATTGGCTTCTTGGTTTCTGATGGCTGAATTCGGCTTCCTAGTGTTCAGACTATGACACTCAATAACATTAGAACTTCATTTTTAATTTTCAACAAATTGAGACAATACAGAAATTTACAAAGGGAGAAAGAGATAAATGACCCACATCCTTTTTCCAGGCTGGCCATTGATCTTTGCTGAACTCTGTTGCAGACACATCTGGACAGCTTTGGAGACACGGAGAATCTTAGAAGGTCAGAAACATGCTGTATTTTAACACATCATTTAAGTAAAACATTAAATAAAATGACTCAAAATTAATAAAGAAATGAAAATTGGAATAAAACAAATGTATCCTTAATTAGTAGCATTCAAAGTTTCAAGAGGGGAGGGCTGGAGAACCCATGCACAGAAAAATGAACGTGAACTTCTTAGCTCACACCACAAGCAACAATCAGCTCTAACGTGACTAAACACATAAACATTAAATCTGAAACTAGGGAGCTTCTAGAAGAAAACATAAAAAGGTAGACATCTTGGCATTGATCTGGGCAAACTTTAGAATGGGATAAAATATAATAGACAACAAAAGCAAAAATAGACAATAGGATTCCATTGAATGTAGACACTTTGCTCAGCAAACAGGTCATGGGCCCTTGGGAAGAACCTATTCACTATTATTCTGCTAAGATACGAATTAATAAATTTTATACCCATAGATTAGTGCATCTGTCAATCCTTATCAGAGAAGCATCATTTTCCAAGAATGCAGATTAATATAGAGACCCACAACCAGTCACCATGCAGAGAATAAGAGTATGCAGTGCTAAGGTCTAAGTGGGATGTCTATATTACAAATGTAAACACACACACACAGACACACACACATGCATGCACACTAAGGTTCAAGAATCAATCCAGAGGAGGGAAAGAAAGATTATAAGAGATAGTAGGCATCTTCCGAGAAACAGTATTTTCCTAGACACAAGAGGGTCATCATACACATAAACTCACAGTGACTGTGACTGCATGTGCAAGACCTGCACCAGAAATAGGCAGCCAAAATCCCCATAGATGGGGAAGAGTCCATGAAGTCCCAGCGTTCACTGAAATGCTACTGGCAATTGATGGCTGCTGGGGGGGTGGGGGCCCGGGACAACCAGTTTTATTCAAGAATGTGTTTCATGAGACGCTACCCATGCCCAATCACCCTTGCACACACAGCAGGTTAAAAAACTGAACATATGAAGTTAGGAAGGAAAACTGGTGAGGGAGATAGAAAAGGAACAGAAGGAAGGAAAGTGGATTTTATCAAAACACACTACATGCATATATAAAATTCTCAATCAATAATAAAAAACAGTAGCTGGATGAGGTCATGGCTATATTAATTACTTTGTCACCCCCTTATTTGACAACATATTTGTACATCAAAATATCATCTTTGTATCCCTAAATATATGTGATTATATTTGTCCACTATAACCTCACATGCTTGTCACTTGAGAGCAGTGAGAATATTTAAGTCCTGTCTTTTAAGTATTGCAGTCATCATTTTATTTTTACTGAAGCAGTCAGTACCCTGAAGCAGGCTTGGATGCTGTCATGGTTGCTCTGTGTGTGTGTGTGTGTGTGTGTGTGTGTGTGTGTGTGTGCATGCGCGTGCTTTTTCCAAGGAGCAGGACTGTGGCTTTCATCAGATTCTCCAAGTATTTCCTGATGCCAAGATGTTTTAATTCTCCGTTTCACAAACTGGATGTGCTTGTGGTTTGGAGACTCGAAATGATACAGCTAGAAGGGAGCCAAAGAAACCATTGCGAAGCTCAGCAATGGTACCTCCAGGAGAGAGGAATAGTTATTCTCTTCTGCATGTGTCTCAGTCGTGACTCAAGAGCAGCTCTCTACCTGTCACAAACAGTAGGCTCAAGCTGGGGAAGGCCGTCGGATCAACTTCCTAGGCTGTCTCCTCATAACTTCTAGTAAAGGGAAATGGGAAGGGGGAACTGAGTAGAACTTGAAAAAATGTACCTGAAGCTATTTACCAGGATGATCTTCATAAATAAAACACATTAAATAGGTGTGTCACATGACCAAATGAGGAGGATCTTACAAGTTAACAGCTTGGCTGCCTGGACCATCTCTGAGTTTGTGGGGTTCCAGATTCATCTGACAGGGAAGAAGGATTCCTGTGTTCAGTACTGTGAGCCACAAAGTCAATGTATCCCTCCAGTGAGGCACAGGGGACATATGGGGAAAGGAACTACCTTTATCTTCAATATGCATAAGGGGCCAGGAGGAAAATAGAGATGGTCTATTGATGTCTTCACTGCAGAGGTTAAAAATCTCTAATTCAAAGAGAGACAGATTTTTTCAAAGTTCATTAATGTGAGTCACAGAATTGAAATTCTAACCAACTCCTTTTTAAAAACAAAATTAAGCTTTGTGGTCTTTTAGGCAGTTTTAGGTAGGTGGGTGTGTGTGTGTGTGTGTGTGTGTGTGTGTGTGTGTGTGTGTGTGAGAGGGAGAGAGAGGGAGTGGGTGAGGGAGCGGGAGAGGGAAGGAGGGAGGGAGGGAGAGACAGAGACACAGTCAGAGAGACAGAGAGAGAAGCTAGTTCTCACATAGCCCCAGTCCTCACATGTACACTTCTGACCCCCACCCCCACATACACACATGAGATTGATTTCCTTTTTTAGACAAAAAGTTTCCAGTTACAGGAAAGCAAATGAGTTAGGTGACTCTCACTTTTAAATGAGATTTATCATTAATTATTTTTTAAAATGTATTTTTGCAAAATGAATAATGGACAACTACCTCATCACTTATTTCTTGTATGTATGTGATGCTTCCAGTATGGGATTTTCTTCCAGTATGGCAAACTCTATCAAGGCTTAGTCAACAGGCTAAGACGACCCTACTTATGGTCCATCATGTACTGGATCATATTCCATTGTATATTTTGAATACTTACTTGTGATATATCATTTCTAAACTGTCCTCATCTTAGGAAAGTCCCTTAAAAATCAGAGTACCTGACCTTGCATCGGGACTACAACCGTTCAAGAGGAAATGCCCAACAAAGGGGCAAGAGACACACTAAGAGTGTTGGGTAACAATTTACTAAGCATTCAAAAATATCAAAGTATTTGTGGTTTGAGGAAGCTCTAAGGAAGCATTGAACTCGTCAAGTTCAATTTCCTTGTGTGTAGAATGTGGATGATAATCAGATCTTCATGGGACTATTCGAGAACTGAGTGGGTGGGACAGTAGAGGAAGCAGGGCCGGGAGCCTAGGCTGTTCAGTACCACAATGTCTCTGTTTTTCACCTTTAATGGAATGCAGCAGTTGGGCATCTGTAGCTGTGACTGAGGAATCTATCGCCTTGGAGGTTAAAAGCAAAGCATGTGGGGTTCATGGTGGACTTCATTCTATTTTTCCCTGAGAACCTACTGTTTGCCCTTTTCTTGTAACAATATATTTCAATTCAAAAGATTAAATCTATGTAAGGCTTCAGGGAAAAGCAAAACACACTGGCCAGCAGTGTGTATAGCCTGTGCTATCATTTCTACCAGATTAAAATCACTTGGCAAAAATTCACTGGGAGTAGAAGATGAGGGGCTGTCTGCCAAGGTTATGTGAAATCTCACCCCAAAGTAATACCCCATGGACAGAAAAAGAGAAGAGTCAGAATCTTGGCATGAGGCTGCAATGTCAAAGATCAATCCCATTTTCAAACGAGCCTGGAGTTGCACAGGGAATTCTCCCCAGATGCTGGAATTCAGCAATGGAAAACTCTGTAAGGTTCATGGGAGTAATTTATTCTTACCCTTTTAGAACATCCTGCTCTTTGAAATATGAATTATGTGTGCCCACTGTAACTAAATTTCTCTGGTATAAAGTACATGTCCATTGGAATCTGTATTTCCATTTGCTATACCTAAGAGGATATACTCCCTCTGATAACTGTTTCTTCCTCTCAAGCTGCCCACGCCATTTTCCTTTACCAGATGCTGGGGATGAGGCTGTTGCTTACAGTGCTCAAAAAAGCCAGTGTAGACTTTTAGACAAGGTCAAGTGTGACAAGGCTGACCTAGACTTTAGATGACCAGTGATGGTTATCCTATTTAACTCTGATATCCTATTTATGCACTGATAAATAAGCATGTTTTCCCTCTTATCTCCAGAGTTCCACCCACCACCTTTGACAAAAATATGCCTTTCCCACTTGAAGTCTAAAGCTTGATAAGATTGTTGATTGCCTCATGGACAGTACTAAACTCTATAAATTTTTCATCTTTAGTTAACTCTCTGGCATATAATGTAGAGTTCTAGATTTTAGAAAAGGCTTTCTCAGTGAATTACAGTTTTTATAATCCAACCAAGGCCTAGAGAAATGGCTTAGTAAGTGAAATGTTTGCCTGTTAGCCTGCAAATCCAAATTCTCATCTCGAGAGCTCACAGAAAAACTTCTGTGAAGCTGTCCACCTATAATCTCAGCTACAGTGTGGAGCCAAGTACATCCCAGTGTGTCTTTGGCACCAGTTTAGCCAGAGCAGTGAGCTCCAGGTTTATTGAGAGACCCTGTGTCAAAGAATAAAATGGATAAGTGACTCAGGGAAACCACTCAACATCAACCTTTGACTTCTACATGCACCTACACTGGCAAACAAGTATGCATGTATACAAACAAAGACACACACACACAAAGTTGGGGGGGACATATATCATAGACAAAAAATAAGTAATTGAACAAAAATACGTGAATAAATTTAAAATCTAATCAAGCAATGAAAAGGTGATAGTGGCTTAAAAAGTTTTTAACTATTAAAGGAAATCATCACAAAAAATAAAAATGCATCACTATATACCCACATGAAACAAGTGAGAATTTAGACTGACTTCCACTTGAATTTAGAGAGAATAAGCCAATATGCCCTTCCTTCCTCTCCCCTCTCCTCCTACTTCCTTCCCTTCCTATCCTTTCTTATCCCTGAGGTGATGGGGGGGAACTGTCTTTTCCACATGAATTTACTGTGTATAAAATAATTCAGGCAATTTCAACATAACGTTGCTCCTTTTTAGATAAGGCCCAGCTATGTACTTTGCTGAGCATGGTGGGAACACATGCTTATGCCATCCATGAACATGTCCATCTGTAATTTCCATTCATCATTGAGAATGTGTGATCAAAGAATGGATGATGCTGCCCATTTGACATGCCAGGTCTCTCATACTACGTGGGGATCTATCTATGCAGCTGGCTGCCACAAACTTTATTTTTGCCCCGTATATTGCACTGCCCCACGGCTACTGCTAAGCTGAGTGGCCCTTTCAGCAGCCAGAAAATGCCTGGATGCAAAGCTGAAGTTCTCCTCTTATTTATATTGAGAAATATACATAATATTCCAACATTATGAAATGGCAGACAGGAATCCTTGCAGGCTATTTATATCCACGAGACAGCCTCCAGCATGGTGAGACCACCAGAAATTAAATCCATCGCCCACCCTACACATCACCACTACAGGAAATGAATATTTGTACTTCTAAAAGTGCCTTGCTGAACAAGTCTGCCTTATGATGACATCTGCTGGGCAACGCTGGCATTGAGTGGAAACCAAGCCAAATATCCAATGTCAATAATTGCCTAGGGAGGTGGAAGAATTGTTCCAAGATCTGTCTTATAAATGGTCTTCAAAGCTAGAAATCATATTGTTAAAAACCATAAGCCAAACCTAAGGTAAGCCCATAACAAATACCAGATGCAGAACTATGAAATGGAATCCCAAATACAAGTTAACACCCTAATTCAGTGTTATTCCATGTTTAAACACTACATCTAGAATGATAAAGTAGATGATATTCATCTGAGATACATTTACACTAGTTTCTCGATGCTGAAGGTTTCTCATTTTCTTTACCAAACATCAAAGGATTAGTTGAAGGTAAAGCATCTTATCTTCTTGGGAAGGCTACTATACATTCTGGCCAGACTTTCCTGGTTCATGAGTACATACATCATCTCCTGTGTTTGAATTCCAGTTGATGATGTAAGCAACATCTGGGAAAGAAGGACTCCAGAGGAAATGATCTTTCAGCAAGCTACTGTTATTTCTAGCGGTACACCCTTCAGGAAAAAGGCAAAAGTAACCTTAACTATAAAAAATCTCTTAGTATCTTCTACCATGACAAGTAGACACATGAATAAAATAAGAATTGCAGGAGTTAACAGAAATGAAAATACAAAAGAAATTATGACATGAGTAGTCATAATTCTCCCAAATTGTCCCCATTAAAGTGTATTAACACATGCTACAATTAACTTAAGTATTGTTAGCACAAAGCCCATTCTGCAATTGTTGTTTAGACAAAAGACTTTTTCAATGAAATAAAACGTCTTGTTCACTGAGGAAAATTCATACTGTCATGGTTACATTTGAAAGTATGCTAGACAAATTCTCTTTCTCCTCTTGTTATTCATAGTAATAATTGAAGCCAATTTTAAACATAGGATTGGAGAGAGATCACAACTGCAAAATTCCTGAGGTTATTAACATAACCTCTGGGAATTTTCAAAGAGAACAAATTATATATATATATTTCTAAAAAAGCTCCCTGTACTTTTTTAAACAGAAAAGACAAAAACTTATTTTATTCTTGATACTGCAGCACATGTCTATGATATTCAAATGCAGTTTTGCATTTAAAGTGTATAAAAAACTCATTATTGAATCTAGTCATTCAAAGGATTTGTTTCTATCAAGGCTCAAGTCATGCTCACAAAAGTGGCATAAGATTAATGAACATGATGAATTTGCTTATATTCTATAATCTCGTTCACTTCATAAATTGAAATTATTTACAGGAAACCCTCTACAAGAACCAGCACTGTATTCAGCATCTCTAGGTGCTATGTCTTTAGTGCTAGTCCACAGACTTCCTAAATAATTCGTGGGTGGAGTTTCTACGTATCTATCCAACCTTCCATACGTCTGTATAGCCTATCATTTTATTGTCCCACCTCACTCCTACACAGACACATGGTATAATAGTTTATGTCTTCTTGACTCAGAGTGTCTTTCAGATACCAATCCATTCTGCAATTTTGTCTCCCTTTCATTATGCTTTGCTCTATTTATAGATCATTAAACTCCAGTTACTGTTTTAATCTCTCCGTTCATTTCTCACCTAGTGTGCTCTGTTCCCTATACTCATTCTCATTCTTCGAGGTTGACTTTAAGCTGAATCTAAGAGCTCTTGTGTGTTTCAAATGTTAAAGCTCTCCCATGCACATCTCAACAGGCTTTCTGAATATTACTGAACACCTGTGGATCAAATTAAAAGTAAACATCTTAGCTATGTAGATGTGATTTCTGTGTCAGTGTTATGGATCCATTGGTACCCAATGCTAGTTAGTCAATTTTCTTCACCATTAGTACAAATCAGAAAATCTCAAAATTAGCTTTTTTTTTTAAAATAAAAATCAACTGAGGCTTATGTAAGAATGGACCCTGTACTCTCCTTAAGACTATGAGTGAGTAGGTTTTCAGAACTGTACTTTCAAGGAGTTCCATGGATTCTCAGTATCTACCCAGTGACAGGACATTTTTCCTAAGAAGATTTCATCTGACTACTTATCAGCAAGCCATGAGGAGTCAAAGAATCTGTGCAAACTACAGGAGATTTAGGGATGATCTATAGGTTAAACATAAGACAGAGTTTTGCCTTCACATGTTTAATCCAGCAGTATCTACATATTTGGTCAAATAATCCACAATGTTTTCATTTTTCCTGGAGTTATCAACTGGCAACTGAAGCCAGAATTCCCCAGTTGTAACAGTATCCAGAATAATCCAGAAGCGAAAGCAAGAGTCAATAAACTGTCACACTGAATCAGAAATTCTGAGAATGGAATCTGAGTATCTCTACTTTTTAAATCTCTAGGTAAATGTTTTAAGCAGTAGGATCTGAAATACCTTTTCAATATAAATTTGTGGCATATATTTGTTATAGGTAGAGAAGAGTGTCATTAGAATATTTTTATGCCAGCATCACACATACATTGTACAAGTTGACTCCCACTTCCATCCCCTCTCACTGGTCCCATTGGTTCTCTTAGACAGTCTCTCTTCTACCTTCATGTCTTAGATGGGATGGATGGATGCATGCTTGCATAGATGGATGGATGGATGGATGGATGGATGGATGGATGGATGGATGGATGGATGGATGCATGGATACACCAATTGGTGGTATGTCTATTTAAAATCTGGTATCCACCAATGACTGAAAACAAGTATTATTTGTCCTCTGAGTCTGACTTACTTTCTTGTTAAGAGTCAAACTCATTTTCCTGTAAATATCATTTAGTCCTTTGTGTAGCTGGATCAGGCATTCCAGACTAATACCTGTATCAACCTCTTTGTTAGTCAGAACTTGCCTGGGAAGAGACACTTGGTGAGTTAAGTCTTGACCCATTTCCAATAGTTCCTCCTAGCCCAAGTCCTTCCACAGCATTCCAGAGGTCAGTATGTGGAACTCAAGTGACATAAGGAAGTAATAAGAGGACTGGAGTGGAAGAGACAAAGCTTGTTTAGGGTGAGTTGATGGTCTTTAATCTTCCCAAAGGTCATCATAATGATTTCTCAACCAAGTCATTTTATGATAAGGATTTGTGTTTTCTTAAGACTTCCATGAGATATGACTACAGTGTGTATGACATTGGTTTTGCCTGCCTAGAATATCTTTTGTGTGAAAAGGATAGAAAGCAGTGAAAGGCTTACTCTTGGCAAACCATTGGGTAAAAAAATCTCGGCTGAGCACTCACTTTAGGAGCTAGCTTCTTTTTAAATACCCTTGGAAACAATTTTCTTACAATTGAAAAAAAACTCATGATGCATCTTCCATTTTTATTTTACCACAGTAGATACTTTGATACCCATCAACCAGGAAGAAAAGAGGATGTTTGTCGGTTGGTATTTTGTTTTTGTATAAAATTTTAGGTGGAAACTGTGGTTTTGATGAAAACATCGAAATTCCAGTAAGTGGGATTAATCAGACTTTTATGTTCCAAAGTTAGATTACAAACAGCAAGTAAAAGTTCCCTGACCTACCAGTGGAAACAAACTTTCTCAAATTTAAATGAAACAGACTGCACAGCCGTAGCAGAAGCAAAGCTGCAATGAGTAACATTTGACATTTGGAAGGCTGGAATCTCAGCTCACAGCTCTCTCCCATAGGAGACATTTCTCACCAAATAGTTGGCTCATTGTGGGAGCTAGCTTTCTTTGAAACACCAAGCTTGGCGTCTTTAGGGAGAAGGAAAATTAATGCAAACCTTTTTGGCTTAACTCCTCATGGCCCGAGAACTGTCGCAATCTAGAGTCAAGAAGTACAGACTGAAAATGAGTTTTCAAGTCCAAGTGTCTGAGAGAGGGAATATCAATGGGAATAGATTGTTGACAGGCCTGGGACTCCACCAGCCACAGAAACTCAGTAAGTATGTATCTTGGGACTTTTTCCTGACATTTTTAATAAAGGCCCATTGTTTTGGACTAACATTTAAACATCCTTATTCATTTTGTGCACCATGACAGTTGCCATTTAAATGCAATGAAATGCTGCATAACAACGAGAACAGCCAAACATTGAGAAAAAGTGTTAAAAGGATTAGTAAGGGGTGAAAACCTTCTGTACTGTCACCAGCATCATTCATAGAGTTAAAGACAGACATCCAGGCAGATGGAGAAATGACATAGGGGAGATTACTAGAAGTTTCAACATTGAACTAAAAACAAGATTTATGTTTGTTCTATGCCTCTCTTAATGCTTCAAGGTTGGGGAGTACAAATAACCTTGTTGCTTAAGAGCAGATAGAAAATTGACCATGTCCATATTTTTTCTCTAAACCATCTTTGTGTCCTAAGCAACCCCCTCCCTTGACATCGCAGAATCTTCCCATGACTTACGCAAAAAAGCCCAGCTTCAGTCCACTCTTCTCTATGCCTCCTGGTCTGATGAGCACAAAGCAATAAGATTTAGTCAGCCTTTGGCAGCTCTCTCTGCCTCCTTGATCTACTTGGCACAATGCAGGTAGCATTTGTATCCATTCACAAAATGTGTGTCCAGTGCATAAGTGTCACTGGCGCTCTGAGAAGCAGGGATGGCAGACCAAGTGGACCAACAATCACTTTGTTTATTTCTATCTTTCATAGGCTAATGACAGCGTTATTTTCATAAAGCTCCTGCGGAAAAATACATGAAATTCAGTCAATATGATTACCCATAAAATACTTTTCTCCTACATTTGACAAGTTCTTTATTACACTATGACACAATGAACCTAAAACCACAGCAGGGAATGATCTATGAGTATAATAAATTTGGTCTTTCCTTTATCACATTTTTCTTAGTCGAATAAGACAATTCTCTGTTTGTACATTAAACCCTGAAGCAGTGACCTAATTGTATGAGACTTAAGCGTGACTCTCCAAATGCTTTATCTCTCCTGGTTACACAATCATAACTTCAACAACCATCAACGTGGTGATGAGGTTTTTCTCTCTAAGGAATTTGACCACAGTCTGCTGAAAGTCCCACAGACAGGGCACAGAGACTGGTGGCTTTGCTCCATCGCCTGTTGATAATATGGTTAGAGTTTTCTCTTATAAAGTTCTTGTCTTGGAAGACAACTTCACTGAGCCGAGAAGGAATGAGACTACAGTTCTCAAACAAATTGCAAACTGAGTTAGAGAAACGGCCCATCTACCCAAAGAAAAATAGTGGTACCAAATAACCAGAGGAATAATGATAGGTAGAGAGTGCTAGCTAAAGCTTGAAATCAACAGAAATGTCTTAAGATTTCCAGATGGGCAGTTTAAGGCATCACTTAATAGAGAAAGCATCCACCATTGGCCAATCACACACTGAAAGTACAGAACTGCCCTGCCAGGGTCTGCTCTCCGTGACTGGCCACAATTAGTAGTGTTAAAAGTTGAATCATACAAACCATATAGGTAATAGATGATTAAAGTTTTCAGTTTTATATGGTTCAATTGAGTTCCAGGTTTCATGTATTACTTTAACACTTTCAAAAATCCTGCAGTAAGAGTCGTCCATTGCCAGAGCTCTGCCCTGGAATTGTATGAAGTCTATACAAGGAAGATTTTCAAAGCAAACAAACAAAAACTTACTTTAAAATCGTAACAAGTCTGAAATTGTTCCTCTGTAAGCAACTGAGAAGGGGAACAAATACAGGAAATAACTATTGTTGACATTAAACCAGAAACAATGGAGAACTGGGACTCTAGGCAGAAATGAAATAATGAAGTGAATCTTGTCCAGGCTTTTACATAAAAGTACTCTATGGCTTACTGGGAAATTTCCCTTGAAACTGCTGGCTTACTGGGGAGAGGAGACAAGAGCCTGAGGTACTCTCCTTTATATGTTCAGAATATCCAAGAAATGGGATTCCACCAAGACAACAGAAGTCCACAGAGAGGAACACTAAAGTATGTGGCAAACATCATCTGCACCACAGAGTATAGACATCAAGACAAAAGTCAGGCATTATCCTCTGAGAAAAGAAAATGTACCACAGTGGAAGGATACAGTGGGGTTTCTAGAACTCAAGGTAAGGAAGATTTCAAGTCCAATCCCTACAGTGAGAAACAACGACTCTGTAGGTACATGAGATAGTCAGAAGAGACCATACAGGCCGGTCTAACTTGAGCTTTGTAGCCTTAAAGATTATTCTAGATAATCTTAACAGCTCTCTTTAAAAGATTCAAACAAGTAGCCTTGGTTTACAATCTGCTCCAAACAAAAAACCAGCAGGGAGCTGAAGAACTGAAAGATAAAAGTTAGCCAAAATCGATGGAGGCAAATTAGTCATTAGTAAAAAAAAGATAAAAACATTACATATGGAATTACAATATCACTAGCAAAATGTATGGCATATGTATGTATGTGTTCATGTTTTGTGTTTGTATGTGTGTGCGGGTTTGTGTGGGGGATATGTAGGTATGTGTGTGTTCAAGTGCACACAAGCATTCACTATGTACAAGAAAACATCTATGAACTTGAATATAGAAGTAGAAATTAGGCAAAATCAAACATGGAAAATTTCCTGGAAAAAAATCAGATCTTTAACTTTATTTAACTATAGTTGTGGTTCAAAAGAAAGGAAGAAAAATTATTTTACTAAACTATAGTTTAAAATATTCCAGTGTTGAGGAAAATGTTAAATCCACAAAGATTCTTCGAAAACCCTATGCAGGAGAAAGGGGGGAGGGAGACAGACAGACAGAGACAAAGAACCATACTAAAGACAGTTTGGCTAAAGAACAATGTAATAGAAATCATTCAAAGCTAGCAATAAAAAAAAAACTTTGAAAAACAACAGAGAGGAAACTGTCACATAAAATATAGAAATAAGGATAAGAATCTCACATATTTTTCTTTTAAAACTATATAAGCTGGGAAATAAGATACCAGAATCTTTTTTAAACAACTGTTATTTTTGTGTGAGTGTGTGTGTGTGTGTGTGAGTGTTTGTGTGTGTGTGTGTGAGTGTGTGTGTGAGTGTTTGTGTGTGTGTGTTTGTGTGTGTGTGTGAGTGTGTGTGTGTGTGTGTGTGTGCGTGTGTGTGTAATAGAGGGGGTATGCACGCATGTGTTTAGGTTTTGTTGTGTATACATGCATGTGTATGAGTGTGTAGGTTTGTGTGGGGGATACGTAGGTATGTGTGTGTGAGTGTGTATGTGTTTGTGTGTGTGTGTGTGTGTGATGGAGGGGGTATGCACGCATGTGTTTATGTTTTGTTTGTGTATGAGTGTGTAGGTTTGTGTGGGGGATATGTAGGTATGTGTGTGTGTGTGTGTGTGTGTGTGTGTGTGTGTAATGGAGGGGTATGCATGCATGTGTTTATGTTTTGTTTGTGTATGAGTGTGTAGGTTTGTGTGGGGGATATGTAGGTATGCGTGTGTTCAAGTGTACACAAGCGTTCATGCATGCAGAGGATCAAGCATTAGGTCTTCCTCTGTCTCCATGGCTCTCTACTTCATTTACTGAGATAGAATCTCTCAATGACCTCAAAACTCACAATTTTCATTTCTCTGCTAGATTCATAGTCTCTGCTTCAATGTCCACACTGGGATTAGTGGTGGCTGATCTGTCTACTCAGCTTTCACATTGGCAATCTTAATTCTAACTCTCCTGTTTCCACGGCAAGCCCTTTGCCTTGCTGAGCCATCTCTCTAGCCAAAGAGCAGAACTAACATACAATCCATCAATCTAACTTTCAGATATATATATACAAAATACCTGACTTCAGGATCTATAGAGGATTCTTTGTAACATGAGTGATAATAATCACAAGACAGAAGCAACTCACATGTCTACCAGTGGATTAATGGATCCACTAAACGTATTCTGGTTAAGTGTGGCTAAATGAATCACGGTTCACACACAGAATGATACAACCTGGAAAGAAAGGCAAGCTTTTCACTGGCTTTGCAAATGTGGAAGATATTGCCAAGTCATTTAAACAATGACCAGTACTGTCTGGCAAGACATACATGAATAGTCATTAACAGAGATAGAAGGTAGAGGACCAACTCGAGCTTGAAGGCAGTAAAGAAGGGGATTGTCAGCCGATTACCCCTGAAGCTCCCTGTACAGCTTACAATGTGGCAGGCTGGGAAGTCCCCACTATCCAGCAGTTGTTACTGTTTACGTACAATGTGAGAGACATTGTGAATCATGAAAGCTTTAGAGTTTCCTGATCCTTGTAAGCTTTGTTTAGTTCCCAAGTCTTATATGTTTTCATTTGCTTTCTGAGTTTTACGGTCACTATTCCTACTCTACAGAAGGGAACTTTTTAATTTTTTTAAGAAGAATCCATATAACATGCAGATAGAAATGAAACTAAACCAAACCAACCAACTAACAAAGCAAACAAACAACCCACAACTAATCCAAAAGAAAGTAGGAAAGTAGAAAAGGAAAAAAATAGTACACATGAATAAATAGTACAAAAATTGTATACTTAAAAGTTAACAATACTGCCAATTTCATTAAATGTAAATCCTGAAACACTCCAATGAACAAAATCGAGAATAGAGATTTGTCTCAGTGACAGCAATTGCCCGCATGTGCAAGACCCAGTGGGTGGAGACATGGCTGTAAATCAACTTTCAACTACATAGTACTAAGAAATTCATCTAAAAATGATACCAACCACTCACAGTGGTTGTGTGCACATACACACAATACCTGTATTCATAGCCTAAGCCAGAAGGATGATGAGTTCAAGGTAGGGAATATGGGCTATATAATAATAAGATATTGCAAAAAACCCACCAGATATATACACATACATACATATGCACATGTATCCATACGTAATGATACAGATAGTATAGAAGTAGATGAAAGATCTAACATTAAAAACTACTTATAAAAGCAGTAGACTTTTAGGAAGATTGAAGAACCCTTAAGAGACAGAGACTTGCTGGGGGAAGTGAATCACTGGAGATGGGCCTTGAGGTTTTACAGCCTGCTCCTACTTCCTGTTCATTCTCTACTTTGATTGCTGGTGCAGTTTAACAGCTGGCCTGTCATTCCTGCTGACATGCCTTCCCCAGCATAACAGAATGTAGTCCTTGATACATCTGTGTAAGACAAACTCTTCTTTCCTTGAGCTGCTTTGGTTAGGTAGTTTGTTGCAGCAAAGAACTAGTCCACCCATCTCCTGTCATTCACACCCTGGTGCGATCTTTTCCCTTTGAGGGTGGACTAGATATAACGACTTGTTTCTAAAAAACTGAACCTGGAAAACTACTAAGATTTAACTCCTGACATTCATTTTCCCATCTGACCCTGTCTTTCTCCCCAACCCATTCCAACATGTTTGCCTGCTTGTTTGCTATCCTCAAGTAAACTATCATGTTGTAGGCTGGCCTATGAAAAGCCACATAAAGCCAGAAACTGACAGCTATCTCTAACCAATACCCAGGAAGAAGCAAAGACCTCAGTCAACCAGCAAAAAACTGGTTTCCCTGTGAAGAACTTGAAGCAAAGCCTTCCCATATCATAGTTTGAAATGAACCAAATTTAGCTATGATTGTTGTCTTATGAGGGATCCTAACGAGAGGATCCAGTTAGGCCACGCCTACGTTATTGACCCACAAGGTATTACAATAAAGCAGTTCAAGATTGGGGTAACTTGTTTTACAACTAAGTCACCTAGATTTCTGCAATAACCTTATTTCCCCTATTGCCTGCTCAGAGAATAGCCAGACTTACACTTCTGCAGCCTCCATAAGTCATCTCTAAAATGTCCATATTCTGAATAAAACTAAAAGTCTTTGAAGGACCTAAAGTATTCTACAGCTGCCTATTTCTTTGTCCTCAAATACTGCTATTCACACTTCAGCCCATAGACTCATGAGTGTTCCTCAGAAACAATGGGTATGCTCCACAGTGGCCTTTCCCTAGTCTGACTAGCTCTACACATGTCTTACTCCATTGACTTTTTCAAATCTTAAATAAAATGTCCTCTCCTAATGAGGCATCATTTTGGAAGCTGGCATGTGACTTCTGTCCTTCCACTTTTCCTTGTCCACTGTATGTATCACATTCTAACTCATTGTTTATTAACTCTCGTAACGTCTATTTCTATAAAGCATGTGGACATGGTTGAGTTTCTTGCCTACTGTGAATGAAATCCTAAGTTCAATGACCAACACTGCATAGAACATATA
>NW_021604633.1:9930609-9936167 GCF_004785775.1 Grammomys surdaster | reverse complement strand
GGAGGGAGGGAGGGAGGGAGGGAGTTAGGGAGGGAGGAAGGAAGGGAGGAAGGGAGGAAGGGAAGGTGGGAGGGAGGGAGGAAGGGAGGGAGGGAAGAAGGGAGGAAGGGAGGAAGAAGTAGATTTTCAGTTTATGGACAGGTAATAAATGAGCAACCGTAATCTAAATAATAACAGTGCATAAAATGTTTGCACCAGTTCAAAAATTAGCATATGCTAATCTTTCCAAGAAACCATAGCTATTTTGGAATAATAACTGAGGAATTAAAAATAGAGGTCTGTAGAAGTGGCTCAGTTATTAAAAGAACTTAGAAAACCCAGGTTCAAATCCCACATGGCAGATCACAACTGTCTATAACTCCAATGTCCTCTTCTGGCCTCCATGAGACCAGCTGCACGTGATCCTTAGATGTACATGCTGGCAACATCCTCATATACATAAAATAAATAAGCTATCTTTTTAAAATGAATTAAAAAGAGCATGATGACACAGTTTAATAAACTAAACACATGTACAATGTTTCCTTATTGAATGTATTGAACAGAATAAAAGCTCACAAACTCACATGAGACAATGACAAACAAAATGCCTGTGTGCCTGCTGAGAGTTTTCACAAAATACCACATCTTCATTATGGAAAGATAAAATGGTCCCTAGGCATTCTTTGGACTCAATGGAACTTTACTCTTAAGCAAGAGTTCTGTTTGCCTGTTAAGTTTTCCGAGTTTCGGTCGTACCTGTACTGAGATCCTGAAACAATTTCCAGGCAACAGAAGCAGGCCTGTGCTTGTCAGTGCCCACAAACTCAGAACTATTTTATTCTGCTCATTTACATCTTACAGGAAAGGCCTTCACTCAACTGTGCCAAGCAACCCCATCCCCAAGGCAGTTTTGAGTCTAAGTGGTGGTGCATGTTACTAGTGGTCGTATACAAAGTAGAAAGCCATGCAGTGAGGGCACTGGTGGACTGCAATGCTTAACTAGTCCAACTGAAACTTTTGGGGGGATGGGGGTGGGGGGCAGTTGAGTTTTGGTTTTTGGCTTTTGGTTTTTCAAGACAGGGTTTCTCTGTGTATAGTTGACTTTCCTGGAACTCACTCTGTAGACCAGGCTGACCTTAAACTCACAGAGATCCACCTTCCAGAGGGCAGGGATTTGAAGCATGTGCCAGCACTACTCAGCTACTCTTTCCCTTTTATCCAGGTATATATTCTTGTACGGGGGGTTGGGGGGAGAGATCACAACACAAAAACACACTCATACTCACACAAAGGGGTAGGAGATGAGAGTTATTTACAAAAACTGCCATAAGAACAAAGGAACTACATGTTTCATATCCAACTTCTGAAAATGATACCATGATCCCTAGTGCTTTCTATGCCCACTGACAATAACTGAACATACACACACACACACACACACACGCACACGCACACGCACACGCACACGCACACACCTTGGAACACAATGACAAAGAAAAAAGAGAAATCTTTGACTGGGCACCTAGCTTGTGCAAACATTAGTGAATCCAGCATGAGTCAACGGAGTCCACACTGTTCTTTGTCAAACAGCTTGTGGGGGCCTATGATGGGATCCAGGGCTCTGGTGACTATACCAGTACAGGTTCTGCAAAACCTCTGACTCAGCCGCACATCAAAGGGGCTGGTTATGTGGGTACATGGGCAGATCACCCCTAGAGACATCCGGGTGGTCAACTCTGTGGCAGCTAGAGCAGGCTGTCCCCAGCACTATGGCCATGACTGAGGGAAGGACAAAGAGAAGATGAAGGGATAGAAGGAATGTGGCAACTGCATCACTGTTTAAGCTGAATGTTCATCCTTTTTTTGTTTTGTTTTGTTTTTTCCAAGGGGGAATTTATTCAGGGCAAAGGGCAAAGATGGGGAGAGAGAAATAGGAGAAGATGGTGGAGAAAGAGGGAGAGAGAGGAGAGAGAGAAGTGGAGGCCGGCCATGACCACGTGGAGAGAAGGGGAAGGGAAGGGGGAGGGGTGAGGGGACAGAGAGAAGCTAGAGGCAAGAGAGCAAGAGAGTAAGAGAATAAGAGAGTAAGAGAGTAAGAGCAACGTTGATCCTTTAAAAGGCATTTATTAAGAGTCTAATAGCAATCTAATGCTGAATGAGCAGATACAATTGATAAATGCTGAAACCACAGCCTGTGTTTAATCACAATATCCCCACTCCCTAATGATGTAGCTTTCTGGAAATCTGCTTAATTTGTTCTAAGTTTCAGTTTTCTCATTTGTAAAATGTTGGTAAAAATATTACAGATATTCAAGAAATGCTACATCAGGGCATATGAACATCAAGTGCTTTTGAACATTGCCAGGCACACAGTGAACCCTCAGGACGTGTTACTGTCAGCCACAGTGATCAGAGTCGGCATGTTGCTGCTCAAAAATGCTACATGTCCAGCGAGAAGAAAACACAGAGTGCCTGTTATTATGAGGTGTAAGAGACAACTTTACTGGAGATGACAACAGTCAATAAATAATTAAGGAATTATGATGTAAGCAAGACAATAACAATGTGGAGAAAAGCAAAAGAGAGATTAGGAGTGGTGAAATGACTTGAACCTTCCATTGAGAACAGGACAGATGAGATGAATAGAAGGCAAGAACTCAGCATCCTCTATCACACCAAATCCCTAGCCTCAAACAGGAGCAGATCAAAACAGGTAACCCCCTTTCTTTATCACGCCAAATAAAAACTATCTGGAGAGGTGCCCTGCTAAGTTCTGCCAACCAGACTTGGGAAGTCACTCCTTTTCCCTCTGAGATTGCTACTCAGCATCTTCTAAGGATAAATATTTTGTATCCCAAAGTTAACTATATTAACTATATTAATGATGAAAATTCTAGGACCAATATACCTACCCCAAGCAGCTATATACTCTTAATAGAAGCAGCAAGAATACTGTATTACATTTGCAAGAAACAGCATTCTTAAGCTGAAGAGGAAAAGCAACTGCAAGGTGATACAGAACACAACTCATTTTTCATATCTACTTATAGTCCTTAAGAATACCTTCAAGTGGCTACTGAAATGGAATTATGTATTCATTGTAAACTTTGAGACAAGGAGAATGCCCAATCACAATTTTCCTTACCCTCATATCTGTGGCTTGCTCCCAGTCTGTTTAAAGTTGCCATCCTGTCTTCTGTGTTTGGGCTGTTTTGTAACCACACATGGAAGTGCTACATATCCACATCAAATGTGACCCATGCCATTTCCCTTGAATTAAGCAATGCTGACATGGTGAGCATGTGACATTTAAATCTGCAAGGAGTCATCAAGGAAAAGAAACTCTTAATGAGCCCACATGGAGGAAGAGTGACAAGGGCCTTTCCTCTGTTTTACTTTATCATCACTGTTCATCCCCAAAGGAGGAGGGGGGAGAGTAAGGGGAAGGGGAGGGGGAGAAGGAAGAGGCAGAAGAGGAAGAGGAAGAAGAGAGGGAAGGAGAGTGAGGGGCAAGAGGAGAAAGAAAAGCATATGATTTGCAATAGTATTTTTACCCAAACATTATTTTACTTTCTTCTTGAAAGAACAGTGGATGACAGCCTCAACACCCATTGAAAGCTGGAAACCCCAAAGTTCTCTCAGAGTCCATGGAAAGGACCAGATTTCTGTGCAAGATATTGAAGTAATTCCCAGTCACAGGTAAATCACAGACTCAGTTCTTTAAGATCAAGTCAGATACCTCTGAATAACACTAGCTAAGTAGCAAGGACAGTGAAGATACTCAAGGAATGTGTGCCCAGAATGGGCAGAAATGAACAAATGTCTCTAAAGCAGCATTTTAATGTTTTCCCTATAATTATGTGTCCAAATGGCAGAGGGGAGAGGCGGTAAGTGCCCAGCTGTGAGGCTTGCTTGTCAATGTTCCACTTAATTGAAATAGTTTCATGTACTTGGTATTTAGATGGAGTTATGCTGTTCAAGGAAAATAATGAGAAGATGCCAAAATTCTTGAGCAAATGCATTTCTTATGAAAATACTTACGAATTGGGACCTCTCCTGAATGATCATCAAATAATTCAAGCTGCAAGTCATGGCTCTTGAGAAAAGCATGTATTTCAATGAACTTTGTTCCGTTGAATATAATAACCCACTCTCACACAGCTATCAACACTGTCAACACACTCTGCAAACGTGTGCATACGCACATACACACCAACACATATGCACAACACAATTTCTTATACCAGGGGTCAATATCAGCAAAGGAATGATTAGAATAGAGGAACTGTCGTTTGCTGTCCCAAAAGAGCTTGGCTCACACAGGGATTACATCTCCTGTATACACAGATACAGCCCTGGGAGGACATGGAACTCTATCCCAATCTTCTGACTGTGGTTTGTACTTGCCAGAACTATACAGGTAACACCTCAAAGAGGCAGTTTCTCAAGAGCTTCTCAAGCTGACTGTCAGCTGTCTTAGCGTTGGACCCTACATAGCCCACCTACTGAAGCTGTGAAGTTTCATTATTTTGTTTCTCCCACATGTTTCTGCACGAGGAGTTCCACTCCTCTTTCAATGTATTACTCCTTCCAACCCTAAAGCTTTTCCCAGCATCTTTTCTGAAGCCTGGCTTGCCTTCCTTCTATCCGCTCAATCTCTGCCTCTGACCTCCCACTCATTGTGTAAAACAGGGCAAACATTCCTTCCTCTCTGGAAGACCAGCCTCTCCCTCCCGGCAGTTGTATTTCCTCTGTGAGGAGATGAACGCTGTTTTTAGGGCAGCTGTGTGATTGTATGAAAATGTATAAGCAGGACAGCAGATAGACCAGGGATAGATTTTATCTTTTCCTTCCCAGCCCAGGCAAAGTCCCTTTGCCTGACTGTCTGTTCCCTGCTGTTCAGTTGGTGGAAATAACTACACAAGCCTTAGAGTTCCTGGAAATGACAGGAACTCAGGAATTGATAAACTGAACCTGCAAACGATCAGAAGGTTTATGATTAGAATACTCATGTCATTTTCTATGAAAAGTAGATTTTTAAATACAATATACTTTGATCATAGTTCCCCTCCCCCAACCTGTCCAAGATCCTCTTCACCTCCCTCCCCACAAATCCATACCCTTTCTTTCCTTCTTCATTAAAAAAAAAGCATCTTAAAAATTAATAATAAAAATGAAAAATAAGATACAATATAGACAAACCTAAATAGAACAAAATGAACAAATGGAAAAAAGGTCATAAGAAAACTCACAAGAACACATAGACATGGAGAGACAAACATTTGAATATATAGAATTCCTACAAAGACACAAAATCAGAAACCACAGCATATAAAGGACACAAAATTGGAAAACATAGTATATAAGCAAAAGGCTTGCAAGTTGAAAAATAAAACAAACAAAAGTACCCAGACAAAGAATTATGAGACAAAGAAAGAAAGAAAGAAAGAAAGAAAGAAAGAAAGAAAGAAAGAAAGAAAGAAAGGAAGAAAGAAGAAAGGAAGGAAGGAAGGAAGGAAGGAAGGAAGGAAGAAAGAAAGAAAGAAAGAAAGAAAGAAAGAAAGAAAGAAAGAAAG
>NW_021604633.1:9898142-9930599 GCF_004785775.1 Grammomys surdaster | reverse complement strand
AGAAAGAAAGAAAGAAAGAAAGAAAGAAAGAAAGAAAGAAAGAAAGAGAGAGAAAGGAAAAGAAAAAAAGAAAAGAAAAAGAAAACCTCCAAAAATACCACTCAGTTCATTCTGTATTGACTACTGCTAAGCATAAGACTTGCTCGTATGTGGTTTGTATACCCAGTGAGTTTTTCTCCATTGGAGAAAACAAAACAAATTTTCCTATGTGAGTGGTTATCAATGGGACATAGCTTCTAGATTATGGTTAGAAGTTTGTGCCCACTTCCCCTCTCAGTGGTAGAACTCTATCTGACTTAGACCAGTTTGCAAGCTGCCACAGTCTCTGTGAGTTTCTGTGTGTGTCAGGCCTGTTGTGTCTAAGGGCCTTGTTTCCTTTATGTCTCTCATCCTCAATGGCTCTTACAATCTTTCTACCTGCTCTTCTACAGGGTTCCCTGAGCCCTGAGGGGAGGAATTTGATGGAAATATCCTGTGTAGCACCAAGTGTTTCAAGTGAGTTCTCCATCTTCAGAACAGTCCTGGTCAACGTGATACAACCTAGAGTCTCCAGGGGAAGAGGAACCTCAATTCAGAAAATGCCTCCATCAGATTTTCTACAGACAATTCGTGGAACATTTTCTTGATTAGTGACTGGTATGGTAGGGCCCAGCCCACAGCCCACTGTGGGCAGTGTCACCCCTAGGCAGTTGGTCCTGGATTATATAAGAGAGCAGGCCGAGCAAGCCATAAAGAGCAGGCAAGCAAACAGCAATGCTCCTGCTTCAGTCTCTGCTTCCACATTCCTTCCACTGTTTCTGCCTTGACTTCTCTCAGAGACCAACTATGATATTAAGTGTAAGCCAAACAATCACTTTCCTCACCAAGCTGCTTTTGTTCAATAGAAATATAACTAATATGGAAACCATTTGTCTTCACAATAGGGTCTGGAATGGTACATTGGCATTATAAGAATTCAGCCATTATGTTTCCCCTTTCCAAACTCCTTCAAGGATTGGCAGTCGGGCCATGTAGCCTCCATCATGGGAAACTGGGTAGGGTTATATTGTGGGACAGTGTAGAGGTACCACCACCCTGATACAGAAGAGCGAGCATACAAGAGACCATGTGTTTCTTCCTGGGCTTAACTACTCCCCTCTGCCTACCCCTGAACAACAACAATAAAAAAACCCACGGCTGTTATAACCTACTATGGTCTCCTTTGGAGCCATAACTGAAAGGAACCACAGATCTTGAGATGCACTGAGGGGTTCTTGACTCTGGGAAGTGTGTAGCAAGTAAAGATCAAGGGTAGGGAAGCATTGTGTGACTCTGGAAGCTATATATGTAAGTGCGTCTTTCTATGTAAAAGGACAAAGCCAGCCACATGGCCAGGTTGCTGCTTTCATGTTAGTGAGAGGTTGAAGGGTAGTGTTGCGAACCCCACTAGCAATCAGTACATGGATGCATTACTCAGTACGTCCCAACTTTCAAGTGTGTGAATAGTTAGTCAAGAAGTATGCTGTGAGTCATTCATTACTAACCAAGTCCTGGGGTTTTCAGTGAATGGCATTTAAAAACAAGCAAAGATATGTTTGCTCTTTACATGCTAGCATGTTGTCCATATTCTTATGTTGTGGTGAGTAGGCAGGAAGGGGGTAGAGTTAGGGCCACCTCCTAAAGAATAAAGTTTAAGCACAATTGCACAAATAGTGTGAGAATAAGTTACACATGTGCTATGACAGAAAAGCAAGGTTTCACTCACTTATCTAAGCCACAGCCATATTTATTGCTTCCACCTTGCTGTGAACAGTTGCATATGTGTTCTTGCTGGCCAGACAGTGCACACAAAAAACCAAAGCTGTATTTCCTTCCTCATGAAACTATGTGGCACAGATGGGGAACATTTTGTCTAAGAAGGCCCGTCAATTCGAAGGACATTGGGGGTCGTGTCTAACGATAGTTACATGTTACAAAAAGATCATACTGCCACATGTGGCATGAAGTACTTCATCTATACATTTCTAAGGTATAAATAGAGTGAAGTAATGTAAGACTCTCCCAGTTCAGCTCACTAAAATCTGAAAATAGGAGGTTTTTTTTAAATGTGATCATTGTTGGGATAAAGCATTTGCCATGCAAGTGTGAGGGCTTGAGTTTTGAAATCCTAACCCACAGAAACGTCAATAGGTATGGAGTTCTGCCTATACTTTCTGTGCTCCAGAGACAGAGGATTCCTTAAACAAGCTGTCCATGTAAACTAGCCAAATCAGTGTGTTATAGACACAACAAGAGAGCCTACATCAAGCCATATGGTAAAGAGCAATTGATGAAGACACCTATCAACCTCTGGCTACACATGTATGTGCATACACATGATTCACACATATGCAAGCATATATACACATGCACATACACTACACACGACTAATAATAATACTAAAAACAACAACAATAATAATAATAATAAACATTTTACACTACCAAGAAAGAATTAGCTTTGGTGAATTTGTCCAGATTAGATGTTAGGTTGTGGGCAATATCTAATGATAAGCTTTTCCCGTCCTTTGACTCAGGACTTGGGGTGGGAGGTGAGGGCTCCACACCAGTGTTTTCTAGAAAGGAAAGTAGTAAGAGGTCTCCATCTTTCCAAACAGAGCCACTGATCTGAATGGGTCCTCTAGAATCCCCTGTCCCTTAGATTTCTAACTAGAAGTCATTGGCATGCTCAGAAGGGACACAACTGAGAAAGTGCACCCTCCTTCAGGATCATTCGGTGAAAATTTGGAGGATCTGTGGGGAGCCCCAGAGGGCAAGAAAGGTAAGGTCAGAAACAGAACGTGGACTTGAAAGTCTGGGAAGCTTAGTGTTTCCCAGGGGGAAGTGCATGACTGTCAGGGCTCTTCACAGTCACAACCAAATGAAATAATTGCTCTATTTTAGTTATGGGGGATGTGTCTATGTTTGCATGTTTTCTGGGTTTAGATCTCCTCAACTTCAAACCCTCTTATATTTTATAATCACTTGCTTTGTCCAAGAATTGTACTTCCAATCAGTAACAGCCTTTGCCTGAGGACTGGGGAGAAGAGGGCTCAGGGCAACTGGGAGAATTTAAGGATGAAAGAAAGAAAGAGATACAGTGTTCACTGTATTGGCCTTTGTACATTTTTTTAAAAAATCTTGTGCCATTAATTTTCATTCTTTGTGGATTCCTTATTTATACATTTGCCTACTGGCTACAACTTATTTGTAACCTTATAATAAGTGGTTGCACATTTCGAGGGTCATTTACTGACATTCATGGGGCGAAACAAAAACTCTGAGATGCTCCAACAAGCACATTCTTGGCTGAGGTAGAACCAGATTGGGCTGGGCCTTCCAGCTTTAGTTCTGGTATAGGAATGAGTAAAGGAAAATGTTATGCCCTATGTAACAGCAGAGTAACATAAAAATAAAACTACATTTTATAAAATAAAATAAAATAAAAGGATGGAGACAAAATCTATTCGAGGCCATTTTCCTGGGCCAGCTGAGCCACCTCTGTTTGAACCTCATCTCTGGCACCTGTCATTGTAGCCTCAGGCAAGTCTTTTAATACTTTTGATTTTTTGTTCCATTATGGAAAAGTAAAACAATAGGATCTGTCCATATGAGTAGGCTTTTGAATTTATGACCATCTGTGTAAGATGCTATGTGACTGTGTTTACACTTTCTGAAGCTGCCATGACTCTATGCCTTGTAATTCAGCATTCACAGTAACTGTACAAAGCATGTCAAGTATGCAACTCGAGGGATACATGCATAAATGTTCACTGTTCTGTGTGGGAGGACTCAGGCATGTATGCAATGTGTGTAAATACATGAACATAAGGATTGCCAGGGTATAAAAAGAGGGTCTATATCATCAAGTCTTAAGGACAAACTCAAGACAACAGCATAGTCCAGATTCGCAACTCCAAATTACAGAGAAAATTCCCATCAAAAATAAAGAAGATGGGAGAGGTTCTTCCTGACCAAGAAGGGGGACCGTGGTTATGGTGCAATTAATGCTGAAGTAACGTTACCTTTCAGACCTGTGGGAGTTAGCACCCAGAGCGGGCTCTGAGCTCTGAGGCTGGAAAAGGACCAAGGCCTTGAAAGCCAGAAAGCCAAGATAGCAGGATTCTTAGCCAAGAACCTCTTCTCCTGTCCTCAACTCAAGAGCATCTGCAGTTCTGAAATCTTGTGTCTGTCTGAGAAGCAGAATGAGAGGAGACAGACAGAATGAACTCCTATGCCAGCTCCAGAAAGAACAATGCAGCAGACACTGAGGGGCAAGCTCTGGAAAGGAGAGAGGCTTGAGAAACTGTCATAAGCCTTCTTTGCACCATTGCCAGCACTGGTGTCCGTTTGTTCTTAGGATGTTTTCTGCGGGGAGGGCATGGTGAAAACTCAAGTGCTCAGGGGTCTTCCTAACCTAGCACATGGCTAAGAGCTTTACACTTAAAATGCACAAAATATTCTGTCTTTTATTTCCATCACCAGTCCTAGTCAGGATTCATTATTTTTGTTGTTGTTTTCTTAAATGAAATTGAGACTACCCTGGAAAACTGCTGAGAGAGGAACAGCGGGCCACCCCTGCAGCTTTCGACCCATCACAGTGACTGGGCTCAGGTCCTGCTTCCTGCATTGGGACACTACAACAGGGCAAGCTCTGATCCTGGGATAGAGGTGACTTTGTAAACACTTTCCTCATGGCTTTTCTGAGCCTCTCTCTAGACTGCACAGTCGCTGAAAGTGCTTCCACAGAGACACCTCTGTCTCTCCGTATCCCTACCTTAAAGTGCATCCCGATCTGAAGGCCTCGCCCTGCTCGCTCTCTCATAGGCAGCTCCGCTAATAAAATCCTTACATGTTTAATCCTGCTTTGGGAGCCGCTTCTCAGATGACCTGGACCAACAAAAGAAGCAGCTTTCTTTTGCATGGTGAGAACAAAACAACAGAGACTCCACCACTTGCTCCCTGCCACGTGATCCTCTTTCCTTCCAAGACTCAAAGCCACGTGGATCCACGGCTGGAACAAATTACAGGTTACTGTATGTTTCTGGCTATGTGCTTAACTGAAAACCTTTGAAGAGCACACATAATAGAACTTGAATTTCCAAACAACCAAAAGACTGTGTCTAAAATAACAAGGGAGTCTAGGAAGGCATGGCTTCCTTACCTCTGAGTCATTCTGCGTACCCTTCCCCCACATTTCCCTGCATTTTCTACTAGTTCCTTTCCTCCTTGGTTTTGCAAACACAGCTCAAAGTTTTTTCTCACCAAGACCGTCCTCTGATTTCCCTGACATAAGATTCATTTTTACCCAATATTACAGAAAAAATGTCCTGGAGGAATCTTTGCAAATTGTTTCCATTTTCTACAGAGTGATCAAATGTCATCAATAATATACTCCTTTTCTGACTGCCCATCAGTCAGCCTCAATGAATCAGAAAAGTTGCCCTTCAGGCTAATCAATCATTATGGCAAAACCCCACCCACAGCAGGAAAAGGAGACATTCTACCCGCGGACTCTCCTCAGCAGGCCCTTCCAGGAAGACAAGTCTACCTTTTCTCCTATTGGTCAGAAACAGTCACATGGCCATTGCAGCCAATCACAGCAAAGGGTAATAGAGTTTCACAATTGGATTAATCCAATGATTCATTCCTTCAGTGGAGCATTCTTGCAACGTATTAGTGTTGCCATCGCCTGCACCTCCACTCTGTCTGTCCCTCCTGCTCCCTGCCTTCCCTCTTAGCACTGACTCAGAGATTCCACCTTACCCTCCTCCCTTTGCCCCACACTGTGCCGTTTCTGGGGGGCCAGGGTGGGGCTCCTTCTGTCCATCACCCGCAACCAACCAACGCAACAGTCAGTAGAGGTTTTGCTAAGCAATTCATGGACTCTCTTGTTCGTTGAATGCAAACACAGTGCACATGGGGAACTTAATGATACTGAAAATACACATCTTAAGTCAAATATCAGACTAGCCCTTCAGTGCTCCCCTGGAAGATTTTGAATAACATTTCAATTCTCGAGAGCAGGGGGGAATACGCCGAAGGAGTAGCTAACCTCACTAGAAGGTTATGAACACCTGATGCAGTCTGCGCTTAAAACTCTAGAAGATAGTCATGCCACCACCATGGTCTCCGTCTCCTATTTTGTCATCTCCTCCTGTTCCTCCTCCTCTCCCTTCTCATGGTTTTTTGAGATAGGATCTCTTCCTATTTAGACTAGAATTGCCTTAAACAGAATAGTCCTCCCGCCTCAGCCTCCCAAGTGCTGGGGTTAACATTCATGTTCCACGATGTCTGACTGCCCCACTGGTTTCCAGCTATTGATAGTGTCTCACTTAGGGATACAGCTATTTAAATAGTGACCATGGAATGCATGGTGCACCAAGACATGTTTTCATTAGATAAGATGATTTTTTTTGTTAAATTGTATTGGAAAACGCAAACAACCATAAGCAAATTTAATTTCATATGAGATCAGCTACATACTAAAAGCCTTTGGAATGTTTGGACTTGAGTTACAAACTAAATAAATCTCCCTGAAATGGATTCTTTTCATTACACTTTCTTGGTTCTGATCATCTTGAGGGTTTTTTTTGGGGGGGGGGAGGGAGGTGGTTGTTTTTGTTGATACTGTGTGTTCTTTAACCTTCTTTCCCCTTATTCTAGATCTATAGAAAGATAACTCTTCAAATGTTGGTATCTTAGTTACAGTTTTGTTGCTGTTAATGAGACACCGTGACCATGGCAACTCTCATAGAGGAAAATATTTAAGTGGGGCTGGCTTAAAGTTTCAGAGGTTTAGTCCATTATTTTCATGGTGGGAAGCATGGCAGCATGCAGGCAGATATGGTGCTGGAAAAAGAGCAGAGTTGAGAGTTCTACATCTTGATTCACAGGCAGGAGAGACAGGATCACACTGGCTAGACTGAAGCTTATAAACCGTCAAAGCCCAACCCCAGTGACACCCTTCCTCCAACAAGACTACACCTACTCTCCAACAAGGCCATACTTCCTAATAATGCCACTTCCTATGGGCCAAGCATTTACACACATGAGTCTATGAGACCATTCTCATTCAAACTCCATAAATAGTGAGTATGAAAATATATCATTGCATAAACTCAAGTTGGGGTGGAGGAGGGAAAGACATAAAAATAAAAGGAGGGTTGGATTCCTGAGGATGTGGAGAGCAAGAGGGCACAAGTCCAGTGCGAGAGAAAGGCATGTGCTTCTGTCATGATGAAACTCATTATACAGTTAAAACAATTGAATACAAAAACATCACTCCACAAACTAAAGTGTGCTTCTGCGAGAGATCCTGTTAGCCCACATAGGGAGAAAATTTAACTCTGTCTCTGGGATTCCCTGCCCATTCAAACACCAAAATAAATTTTGATGTAGTTTCAGGCTCCTGTGTAACTCTATAGATGTCCTTAGGTCACAGTCAAATCCTTCCAGACCTCAGATTTCCACTGGACCATCACTCCGCTGCAAATGGGAGCCACAGAAATATTCACGTCTTCTTTTTGGAGGCAGTCTCTAACCACATAGTCCAGGCAAGTCATAAACTTCCTATCCTCCTTGCTCAGCTTCTCAAGAGCTAGAATTCAAAGGCATGTTTCTTTTGCCATTAATCACAATGCACGCTGTCAACCATTTATCCAGCTAGAATTTGTTTTATGTCTTCTTATGTCTATTCTCAGATGAAGATTCTGTCTTTTACAATTACACACACACACAGACATACACACAGACACACAGACACACACACACACACACAGCTTATTCAGTCATAAAATTTTAATCTTAACACCTGATTCGGTCATAAAATTTTAATCTTAATAGACTTAATAGAGTTACTTCCAAAGTCAAGAGTCACTTGAGTGCCTAGGACCCTGGATGAAAAGTTCTAAAGGAAAAACTCATTGAGTGTTCCTCATACCACACGTACCACAAAGACAAACAGATCATGTAGTTCATCTCTCTCAGGATATGAGGTGGACCCAATCTATGTCCTTACAAAAGCCTAAACTTTCCTTGTTTTATCACCTGATCTCAGCTGGTGCAGAGGAAAGCACACGAGTATGACATGAAGCCTGGGGACCTCAGGGAAGAACTGTCCTAGCTTCTAAAAAATGTTTTCATTCTGTTTTGGTGTGTGTGGCACCAGCTGGCCTGACAGAATGGCCCAGGCAGCTTGAAGCTGAGTTCCTCTCCAGCAGAAGCAGGTCAAGGTGACGATGAGCTGAAAGGGAACAGGGAAGGGAATGAAGGTGTTGTTTCTGGTTCTTACACAGTGATGGGGTCTCAGGCTACCACAAGTTAGTCACCTGAGGAGCTCTAAAACTCCTAGTCAGGAACAGCACAAGATATCAGTATGTGCCTAAGCTTCCGAGGTGATCGAATGTGTAACCAGACATAGAGTTTTAGTTAAAAAACAAACAAACAAACAAACAAACACAAGACTGAGACTGAGATCAATCCTGTAAGATGAGGCAGACTTCTAATGCATCCAGGAGTGCAGGGAGACGCACCAAATACAGTGTGGTTTGCACACAAATGGCCTGAATAGGCTACTAGATTTGAATACTTGGTCACAGGTGAGTAGCACTATTAGGAGGTGTGGCCTCGTTGGAATAGGTTTGGCCTTAATGGAGAAAGAGTATCAATAGAGGTAGGCTTTGAAGTTTCAAATGCTCAAGCCAGTCCCAGTCTCTCTCTCCCTCTCTCTCCCTCTCCTGTTCTTTTTCTGCTGCCTGATGATCCAGATGTAGAACCCTTGGCTCCTCCAGCACCACGTCTGCCTGCACTCTGCCATGCTTCCCACCGTAACAATAATGGACTACACCTCTGAACTGTAAGCCAGCTCCTCCAACGAAGTGTTTTCCTTTATAAGAGTTGCCATGGCCACAGTGTCTATTCACAGCATTAAAAACCCTTACTATCACTAATCTTGCCTCTTTAAGCAGTCCAAGCAGAAGCAATTTCACACAGCGACCTTCCACACTCTAGGTATAAAGCTGTCCAACAAAAATGAGTTTTCCGCAACGTTCCTCATGTTTTCCTCAATGTCCCTCATTTGTTTAAACACAGCATGCAGTTCCAGGGTCCCATCTGCAGACAGATTTAGATAGAATCATTTCGTTCTGGTTGCTTTCTATTGCTGTGATAGAACACTCTGAGCAAAGGTATCTTGGGAGGGAAGGGTTTGAGGCAGTGTTGTTTACGTTTGCTTCTTTCTTTTGTTGATTTTCATTTGCCTGTTTGATTGGTTTTGGCTTATACATTCCCCGTCACAGTCCATCATGGAGGAAAGCTGAAACAGAAACTCAAGCAGGGTAGGGACCTGGAGGCAGGAATGCAAAAACATTGCTTACTGGCTTGCTCTTTGTGAGTGGCTCATGATGCTTTCTTATATTAAACTGGAGCGCCAGGTCCAGGGTTGCACTGCCCACTGTGGGGCCCTGGTACATCCATCATTAATCCAGAAAATGTCCACACAGACTTACCTACAATCCAATCTGATGAGAGCATTTTCTCAGTTGAGGTTCCCTCCTGTTATATATCAACTGGAATCAGATTGACAATACTAGCCGGCGCAACTTTCCACGTAACATCAATCATTAAATAAATAGAAATTTGAAGTTACCAAGGATGTAGTCACTGTTGTCTAGGGCTATGGCTCTGAGCAGCGGTGGCAACATTTTTAGGAGACTCAATGGCAATTCAGAGTCTCGGATTCTACCCCAGTCTGCCCAAAGCTGTACAAATATGGCTAGCTCACACACAACGTGCTGAAATCACTTACCGTACCAAAACAGACAACAGAGCGAAAGAAAATGCTCCCGGACATGCAAGCCACCCAGAAAGATTTAGAAAAGGGGACAAAATAAGTATTTCAAAAATAGACGTGCTGGAGTGGTGTCTCCAGGGCAGAGGTGCCTGCTAGCATGAGACCCTGTGTTCACTCCGGGGAAAATAAAAAACAAAATGGGGGGGGGAGGCAGGGGCAGGGGTGCTAGTGTTTGTCAGTAGTTTTGTTTTACTTTGTGATTGCCTCAGGAGGTGCACATATTGCGTCAGAGTGTTTAAAACTTGAGAGAGAAAAACTAAGTGAGTCCACAAAATCCTAAGAACAAATAGTGACGGTTGGGTGGGAAAGGCAGACGGGGAGAGTGTTGATAAGCTGAGAATCAGGAACCAGGATCGTCAGCCAGGTCGTTAGCCATGTGGACCTAAATAAAGGTCAGAGCGTGTGACTTTCCAGAAGACTCAGTTTCCTCGCGTTCAATATGATCCTCTGGACATGAGTGACCACTGGGTTCTCTCGGTCAATTTTTTACCGCTGGAACATCTTTGGTGTGATTAGGCAATCAGAGTGATGTGCTTCGGCTTTATGAATCGGTTCTCCACTAGGTGGTAGTGTTGGTTCATAAATGCTAGAAAGCAAGGCTAACCATAAAAGAAATAATAAGCCCTTTAGCTTTGGCCAACTTACATCTGTTTTCCGAAGCTCAGAACAAATAGCATATTCGGCAAAAATGTAACTGAAATGTGAAATCACACAAAGTCATCAGTAAGAGACCAGCTGAACAGCGGAAAGAAACGGGACTCAGGTAACACAGAGAGATGGCTGAAGAGTACAGCAGGCTAAGAGTTCCCAGAAGGGTCAGCCTGGGGGAAAACTCCAGCAAGCCTGGACACTTGACCTTGGCAGTGCCCCCAGGGAGACGGGCACCTTGAGAAGCCGATTTGGATATAAAATGTCCTCATAACCTCCGGTGTTTGCACACTTGAACTCCAGCCGCAATGCCATTTGGGGAGTTTGTGGAACCTTTAAGACTTAGAGCCTAACAGGAAGCCCCAGGCCATTATGGGTGCTTTATGGATTGCCCTACATCTAGCAAACACCTACACTTCCAGGTCTGTACTCCAGGAAGGCTGCCACAACTCCTGCCTTGACAGTAGTCCCTTAAATAGTCTGTCAAAACAAACATTTCTCATCTTTGTCACAGAGATGAGGGATATAGCTTGCACAGGGCTCTGAGTGGTGGCAAGCCTGTTACCCTCCATAGATTTCCTGATGTTCCTACTCTGGCTTCTAAGTCCCATCTACGGGGTTAAAGGGGACTCTGAGTTCACCCCATTTTGCTGAACTGTGGGACTCCACTGCCTCCTTTAGAGTCTGCCTCCTATGAATAACATAACTGCCTTTCCTAAACCCAGACACTGCTAAACCCTGAGATGTCTCACTCAGATGTAAAGATTCATCAAATGTTGGGAAGGAATATAGAGGCAACACATCGATCAAGCCCTTCTTGTCAAGAGACATTCAAAGGATCAATGGTTAGTATTTGATGAGTTCTGACCACAATGATGGGTTGTCTCCTATAATAAAAGTCCCATACAGACAGCTCCAGGAACTGTTAAGTCAATGATTCTGCAATGGTTATCAGAGTGCAGGGCCCCTTTCTCCACTCTGGTATTCTTGATACAGATGTCTTCCTAAAGCCAAGCAAGCTGCCTTCGTTCCAAGCACCACATCCTCACACATCACAGCTCAGGAGTGTGGTCTATGCTCAGGATCTCACGCTAAAAATGAAAAGGAAAATTTCTCAGCAGCATAATTACCTTCCCAACATGTTAGCCAGACCTAGGTCACCTGCCCAGTCTTCTGAGTCACTGCTGAGAGAACAGAGGCCCCATCAACATCTTTGGCAAGCAGATCTGACTTAGATGGGGGAAGGGTCCATACAGTACATCAGAGCGTCATTGGTACACTAGCAATGGAAGCCCAGAAAGTGCATGCCTGGAACTCAGGGAGTGCTGAGTAAGAGAGATCAGAAAACAAGGTATCCAGGCCAGGTAGAGCCAAGAGATATTCCCTTGCCGTGGGACATTTGTTCCAACACACACACACACACACACACACACACACACACACACACACACCCTGCATCAGCTTATCAGCATAACTGTGTTCTGATGACAGTCAGTTGCAGCACTGTTTACATGGTTTCTCACAACCAACAAGATGTGGGCACAGGGTCACAGATGGGTTTCTATTGGTCAACAATGGATTACTCTGCTGAGAATGTTCATGTGGTACAGTGATTTCTACACTCAATCATTTTGCAACTGTAAAAATTGTACTGGTAGCTGACCTGGAGCTGTCAGACTGACCTTCCTCTGAGACCTGGGTCCTCCCAGGTGGAGGATGCTGGCCTTCACTGTTGGACTGGCCTGTGTAGTTGTGGGAGACACTAATGCTGCTGTTCCAGGACCCCACTCTGACTCAATAGCTCTAGATAAGCCCAAAGGACTCCAGAACTATTCATGGTACCTAGAATAGACACAGAGAACATTTTCTTGATTAAGTGACTGGTGTGGTAGGACCCAGCCCACTGTGGGCAGTGTCACCCCTGGGCAGTTGGTCCTGGATTATATAAGAGAGCAGGCCAAGCAAGCCATAAAGAGGAGGACAGTAAACAGCAATGCCCCTGCTTCAGTCTCTGCTTCCACATTCCTTCAATACTTCCTGCCTTGACTTCCCTCAGAGGTCGACTATGATGTACAAGTATAAGCCAAAAATCCACTTTGCTCCCCAAGTTTCTTTTGGTCATGGTCTTTATCCTAGCAATAGAAGCAGAACTAGTACGGAAGCCATTTGTCTTCACAATGGGGTCTGAAATAGTACATAGGCAGAGTTAAGACTCCTCAGTGCTTCTCAAGCTTTGTGGTCCCTTTCAGTTAATGGCCCTAAAGGAGACCATAGTGGGTCATTACAGCCGTGGGTTTTATTATTGTTGTTGTTCAGGTGTAGACAGGGGAGAATAGTTAAGGCTGGCAAGAAGTTCTTGGTCTGTTTTTTTTTTTTATGATTTCTGTCATTAAAAAATGGCTGAAATTCGTTACATGCCAAAGGTTCCAAAGATGTAACTGATCTGTACCAAGCTGAGTTAATTTCTTTCTACTTAAAAGGTGGCAGACCTCAAGTGGCTTTCTAACAGTGGAGGAAATTGAGGGGTTATCAATATCTCTTCTTTGATTATGACACTAACACTATCAGTGTGGGACTCCACCTTAATCACCTCCTAAATGATTTAGAGGGACACAGGCTGGTCCATAGTAACATTTGCTTTAGAGCCTAGATATTCTTTCTCCATGAGCTTACCTCCCTTCCCAAAATGACTCTCAGGGCACATTCTTGAGTTCCCTTTTCATCCACTTCGATGAGTGAATTTACATGGAGAAAACTGCAGCACGTTGACCTACATATCCTTAGGAGCTCTCCAAAGGTCTGCAAATTGGCAAGAATTCTAAACAGTCGCAGGTGTGAGGTAATTGGCAGCTTCTGTAACCCCTATGTGCCATGGTAGACTCCGGGACTCCTGGAACACCTGGGAATTCTCTACCTCTACCTGAGACACAAACCAACCACAGGAACTAAGAAAGATGACTTTGCTTAAATGGAGGTCACAGGGCACAGGTGGCCAGCTTTGAAAGTTTCCATGTTTCCACACATTGAAGCCATTGTCCTGAACCAGTGAGAGAAAGACACAGCCTCCCTTCCACTAAATCCATCTGCTCAGGGTTGGTGTGTCCCAGGGACTCCCTGATGCTCTAACAAGACCTTACCAACCTTCGAAGATGTCTCTGCTCATGTACAGGAACATACTGGCTAAATGTTTAGGTGCTGATTATCCATGAGCTATGTTAGGTTTCCCAGCCTCTGTAGACCCCAGGATAATAATGGGGAAAGTGGGCTCTTATTTCTAAATAACATAATACTACAAAAGAATTGGCCTTTTTTTTTTCCAGAAACTATTGATGGCTCAGAGGTCAAGAGTGCTTACAGCACTCGCTCACACAGCACATGAGTTTCGTTCTCAGCACCCATGTTAGATAACTTTTAAGCCCACCATATCTTCAGTGCCAGGGTGTCTGATGCCCTCTTCTGGCTTCTTTGAGCACCCAAACACACGTAGCAAACACACAGAGACACACAAATAAAAATTTATAATGTTAAAAACAAAATTAAACTACTCTAGAGTCCACGTCTGAAGAGATGGCACTGCCTGTGTCCACTGTATGAGCTGCACCGTGATATTAGTACATACTATTCTCCTGTCTTCCTGGTGGGTCCCAGATCATGGCTAACTGTATATATGCTTTATTAACTCATAAAATGTTGAATGAATATTTACCACTGTATCCCAGCTATTATACTAGGCTTTCCTGGAGATATTAAGCATGACACAGGCCACACCTAGAAAATGATAATAGAAAAAAACAAACATGGAGACACATACCTTCAGTGCAATGTAATCCATGAAGGAGCCACAGACAGTGTGCTGTGGAGGTATACTGAGGTCCAAGAAAGGAGAGTCACTGCTTCAACCTAATTAGGAAAGTTGATATCGTCTAGAAGATGATAGCTGGACTGCACCCAGAAGTATAACCAGGAGTGAGCCAAAAGACATGGAGCAAAGGCCACTCTAAGTACACTAGCAGAGGGACTGTGGTTTGAGAAGACATTCCAGAATCACAGTATTGACACGGTGATGAGTCTGGTGGGTCTGCCTGGCTTACTCACAAGGCACATTCTGAAGTGAGGACCAAGACCACCAAGGATGCATGACGGCAGTCAGTCATCAGAAAAGAGAATCATTCTTAGGTAGAAAGTAGGTTGCTTGTGTCTAAAACCACACACACACACACAGAGATACACACATACACACACACATACAGACACACACACATACAAACACACACACATACACATACACACAGAGATACACACATACACACACATACACACACATACACACACAGATACACACACATACACACACACAGATACACACATACACACACAGATACACACATACACACACACAGAAACATACACACATACACACACACACACTTGGTGCAGTGGGAAACACAAAGCTGCACAGATATAGGGCCAGTATCTCCCAGAATGCCCAAAATACACTGACAACGACATCAGACCCCCATAATAACCCTGTAACATTCCCAGCAGCCCTGCCTCAGATCCTCATAAGCATGTGCCTTTGTTAGAGCTTCCCAAACAGGTGTCATGTAAAAAAAAAAAAATGTGCCCTTTGTGTGGGAAAGGGTGGATTTGACATCATACATTATACCCCAAGGCTTTGACCATTCCATTCCCAAATGATACCTTTCATAAAACATGGGAGGGGCAGCAAGAATGGGAGCACTGGGCTGGAGAGATGGCTCAGCAGTTAAGAGCTCTTCCAGAGGTCCTGAATTCAAATCCCAGCAACCACATGGTAGCTCACAACCATCTGCAATGGGACCCAATGCTCTCTTCTGTGTACTCACATACACAAAATAAATAAATCTGAAAAGAAAGAATGTGAGTGCTGCCCGAGGCACTGGCTGTGTCCACATCCCTATGTGAAGTTACTGAACAGACAAACGAGAGGCAGCCAGACACCAGCTCTGTCCCTTACGGACCATTAACCTTTTAACATTAAAGATTTAAGTCATTTTTTTAAAGATGTATTTATTTTATTTACATGAGTACGCTGTAGCTGACTTTAGACACACCAGAAGAGGACATCAGATCCCATTACAGATGGTTGTGAGCCATCATGTGGTTGCTAGGAACCTCTGGAAGAGCAGTCAGTGCTCTTAAACTTCGAGCCATCTCTCCAGCCCCAGATTTAAGTCATTTTTAAGATTTATTTATTTTAAACTTTTTACTCACCTATACATGTTCATGTAAGCACAGGCCATTTGTGTGCAGGTAGGTGCCCTTAGAAGTCAGAGGAGGGATTCTGAAGGGTTACCGGCAGTTGTGAGCTACCCCATGTGTGTGCTGAGAACCAAAATCTGGTTTTTTTTGGAAGAGTAGCAAGTGCTCTTAACCAATGAACCACCATCTGTCTCCCCGGTCCCTATTGTCAGTTCTCAGTCTCACCGAATTTTCAAAGTTAAAATCTGAAAGATTTAATTCTTTAAAAAATTTTATTTTATATATATGGGAAGTTTGCCTGAATGTCTATCTGTGCACCGTGTACATGCCTGGTGTCTCTGGAGGCTAGACTACAGCATCTGATATCCAGGAACTGGAGTTATCAACAGTTGTGAGCCCACCATGCCTGTGCATGGAATTGAACTCTGGTCCCCCAGAAGAACTGCAAGTGCTCTTAACCTCCGAGCCATCTCTCCAGTCCCTTTATCTTTTAAAATCCCATAAATTAGTCTAAGAAAATTCCTGGTCTCACATGCCATGTTCAATATGATCCCTGATGCTGTGTAATGTTCTGTTAAAGAACAAACAACTGTCAAATAAAACTATTACCATATATAAGTGTGTATTTTACAGCTAGGAGACTAACTATATAGGAAAATCCAAAACTACTTAGGCAATATTTCTTTAGAACATTTTCAAATAGTGGGAGTTTTAAAAATGTGAAATCATAGGTTTTAGAGATAGAAATATTTTTAGAGATACATGGGGAAAATGTTAATATCTTCAAGGTGAGTTTTGCTGATATTTTATTGTCTAAAAGAATAACAGGCTGCACACCTTGTTTACAAAAATAGGTCATTTGCCTCTCGCGTCATTAGTAGCTCCTGCTGCCCTCGAGTCACTGCTGAGAGCAAAGAGATTCAGGGAAAGCAATGAAAAGGAGCCTTTGGCAGAAGATGCTCGCCCATCTCAGAATTTCCTAAATCAATCATTCTGTTCATCGCCTCACCTTCGAGTTTCTTGGTTTCGCTGGACCAACTGTCCGGCTTTCCCACTGCCTCCGTTTGTCAGGAAGTGCACTAAAGTTCAGATCACATCCACTTAGAAAATACCAATAACAAAGTAGAAGTTGGAGAGGTTCAACTTGTGCCCATAAAGTACATTTACAACTCCCTGGAGCAAGACAGGTTGAAGCTAAAAGTATCATTATTTTTGTAGTTAGAAAGTTAGAGTCCCTCCCCCATCACGTTTTATGCCTTTGAAAGAGCTCCTTGTTTTCTGCCTATGCTCTGGCCCACGGGGGAAATAGTCTATCTTTCAAAGGGTTTCTTTCATAAACAGGTCGTTCTTTTTAAGTGGGTCCCACTGACTGTGTTTATTAACATGTAGTCACACTTAAGGAAGGTTTCATTTGTTACTGGGGATAAAGCGCTGTAGGCACTCAGCCATACCTTAACCTAAAAAAGCATTAGTGTGCAGAAAAGGCCTGGAGCATCTAGGATGGGCCAGCGCTGCTGCTACAGCTTGCTGACGGGTTCTTGTATCACTCAAACCAATTGCTATACAAAATGACAGAGGAATCCCAGAAGCCCTTCTCCCAACCATGCCAGCGACGAAAATCACCCAGCCTCAGAGACACTGCCATGATTTAACCAGCGAGACATCTCTGTCAATATAAGAGAAGCTGAAGACACTCAAGCCCATAAACAGCGAATAGACCAGTTTAACGAGCCCCCTTACGTTTCCCTTCTGGTATGAGGTTGCGTTTTCTACGTAGGACATCCCTACCTTTGATTTTCATCATGACTTCGATTTACATCAGTCAGCTAGGTCTCCCTGCTGTCTTTCTCACCACTTGTCTTAATTCTTTTTCGCCCCACTCCCCAGGGTGGAGGACACAGAAACAGAAATCCATTCACAGAATACCATCTCCAGAGATTTCTAGGCTTTAATAAACTTTCCTGCAAGGTCACCCTTGAAATTCTTTACAAAGGTAAATTGAGGTTGAAATGTGTATCCAGAGTAGTCTTGAATGAGGCCAGACAGTTGGCACTGGCTGACAGAGGATGGATCAGATCGTAAGGAAAGGCCAGGCAACACTGACCAGGTGACACTGGCTTCTGGAGTTCAAACCCAGTTAGAAGAAGCAGAGCACCCAAGGACTCTTTCCCCTCCTCCTGACCAGTCAGAATCACAAAACTCATATCCAATGCCTAACTCACCGGAAGGGTCTATATTGTCACTCCTAGCCAGCTCCAACACTGCCAAATACCACTCCACACTCACAGAATCTAGCCCTGCCCTACGACGTCAGAAACCAACACAAGAGTTGGGGAAGCCAGAAATTTACACCGAGTCTCAAGTAGTAAGAGATGTTTTCCACACATACCACTACCCACTAGACCTCCTAGTTTGTGTGTGTGTGTGTGTGTGTGTGTGTGTGTGTATGTGTGAGGGGGGGGGTCTGTAGGCTCTAAACTCTGAAGAAAAAGGAATCTCAACCAATTTTTATCAGGACAATGAAACAATGCATTTTTTTGAAACATCAGAATTTCGCTCAAATGTGTTCTACTTGTTTGGGTTTACTTCCTGGTCTCTAAGCACACACATAGACAGTGTGCTGAGGGTTGTGCCCCTGATCCGTCATGCACACTTTGCACATACTGCCTGTATTAGTCAGGGTTTTCTACAATAACAGAACTTATAGAATTAATCCATATATATATACATATACATATATATATGGATATATACACTAAATTATGGATATATGTATACATATATGCACATAAACATATATGCATACACACATGTATACATGTATGTATGTGTGTGTGTGTGTGTATGTGTGTGTGTGTGTGTGTGTGTGTGTGTGTAAAGTTTTGAGACACCGTGACCACAGCAACTCTTATAAAGGAAAGCATTTAATTGTGGCAGACTTACAGTTCAGCAGTTTAGTCCACTATTGTCATGGCAGGAAACATGGTGGTTTGTAGGCAGACATGGTGCTGGAGTAGCTGAGAGGTCTACATCCAAATCCACAGGCAGTAGGAAGAGAACTGACAGCCTCAAAGCCTGCCCCCATAGTGACATGCTTCTTCCAACACTGCCACACCTCCTAATAGTGCCACTCCATATGGACCAAGCATTCAAACATGAGCCTATAGGGATCATTCCTACTCAAATGACACCCCTCATGTATGTATGTATGTATGTATGTATAGTCATATATATATATATATATGAATGAATGACAGGCTGCAGTTCAGCTAATCCAACAGTGGATAGCTGTGAACAGAAAGTGCAAGAATACAGTAGATGTTCAGTCCACAAGGCCGAGTGTCTCAGCTGGCTTGCTATATGCTGGAATCCTGAAGATCTAGGTTCTAATGCCAGTAAAGCAGTGGATGAACTAGCACGACAAGGGCAAGTAGGCAAGAGCAAAAGCTTCCTCTTCCATGTCCTTGTTTAGACTTCCACCAGAAGGTGTGACCAGATTAAAAATATGTCTTACCACCTCAAGATCTGGATTAAAGGCATGTGTCTTTTCTCCTCAAAGGTGACTAGAGATGGGTTTACTCACTTCAAACCAAGCAGAAAATCTCTCACAGGAATGCCCTTTCTTTCTAGACTGTAGCTAATCCCGGATGTTGTCAAGTTGGCAACCAAGGACAGCCATCACACCACCAAATGACTGTCATTGGTTTGATCATAGTCAGACTACCTGCTGAAACAGTTGGTGTGGAAGGTGCTCCGAAGAGCAGGATTTTCTAGCATTATAAACATAGAGTCGATGAATTTCTTCATATTTGTTTCTTGAGCACTTGTAGTGTTCCAAGTGAGGCTTTCCCTTCATTTTAGTGCAATGAGACCTTTCTCAGTCCAGTGGTATTTGGCTGAAAGATCTAGGGTAACAGACACTTGGGGTTATCAAAGAAAGACCTGGGACAGTGACTGGTTAACTCTCTCACCCCAAGGAAGGTTAAAGATGAAGATACTTACATAAGTGTGTGGATCAGAAGAAAGATTTATTATTAATGGAATTTATGAAAAAGTGATGAGAGAGAGGGAGAGAGAGAGAGCGTTCAAAAGAGTGGAAGCAGTTTACAAGAGAGGGAAGATCATCCATCTTTGTGTGGTTTTTAGAGGAATATGTCAGAAGCTGGGCCAAGTTTGATTGGAATTAATAAGGACTCTGGACTATTTAAGCCAAGCCAACCAAGGGTCCACATGCTCTATGAATATCCCTCTGTATTAACCATGAAGATGATCATGTGTTGATCATAAACTGTCAACAGAAGCACAGGTTACTGTAATCCATCGATGACTTGTTCTCTCTTAGCTGCGGGCCTTGACTATCTGCTGCCTGTTAGTCACCAGCAGGTGTTGCTATCCTCTGACCTTTAATGTGTTAAAGTGTTGCTAATGATATTATAACTCTGTTTCCACGACGACCAATAAGTACCTGCATCTGCTCTTCATAACCCATTGCCTAAGGGATATTCTGAGTAGAGGATTTCTCAGGAGCCAGTCTTAGTTTATTACAAAATATTAGCCGTGTTTAAAGCAAGGATATATGAAGATGCCTGTCACATGCTCACTACGGGTAGAGTTGTGGAGCCAGTCTGCCATCACTGCCATCACTGCCATCACTGGCTTGGCTTCTCAGAGCCTCTGTGTGTCTCCAATCAGATCTGTTTGGCTACATGTCCAACTATGGGTCTTTGCCTTTAATTCTTGGTATTCCCAAACTCACCATTTTAACCTCCAATAGTGAGTGCCATTGCCTATGACCAAGCATTGAAATGCATGAATCTGTGGGAACCAAACCTATTCAAAGCCACCACAGCACATATTCTTCAAGGCACAAGAAACACTTAGAAATGGAAAGGGAAAAAGACAACATAAAGTTTTCAGGAACTGCTAGGAAAATTACAGGACTTGACAGCTGAGGTTTTTTTTTTTTTTTTTTAAGTTCAGATTGTACAGGAATTAACACCTTAGAAAGATTTATCTCGCATGTTTTGAAAGCAATTTTTATTCCAGGGATGAGACACAAAAGGAAGATTATTTTAGACAAGGCACAAAATGGTCAGTTCTGCACTTTATAGAATTGATTTGACTAAAGTTAATAACGATGGCCTGGAAGTGATTAGTGAGCAGGAAGAACTGTTGTGATCTAATTCAACCAAGACAATAAAGAGGTGGCCAGTGGTCTTAAGAAATCTTTGCAACTCTTAGGAAAAAGTCACCAGGCTCCTGCCTCTGGACAGTTAAAATTAGAGAAAAGGAACTTTTCTGAACAATGCAGATATATCTTTTCTTCAACAGGGGGAGGGGTGTGGGGGGGCTTAGTAGGAGATTCTAGGTCCAGTCATTCTGTATCTAGATGTCTTTGCTCAGACCATAAACTGCACACACACAGTCAATGAGAAATAGCAGTGGTGTCAGAGAGGGAATGGATTCAAACAGCATCCACAGAAGGCAGCAACTGATTGGATAATGGATTGATATGCCCACGATGATCTCAGAACCCTGCTTTCTATTTTAAAATACAGATTAGTGAGTCTAGACTCTAAAGCAAAACACTTCTTTCTTTTTAGAAAGTATGATCTGTTAGAATAGAGAATGTTTTATTCAAACAGGGTATTATATAGTCTGACTATAAGCAACAACCCTAATTGAATGACATTCAGGAGATAACTTAGCAATAAACCTTCAGTCCCTTATAATAGACAATGGAGGCAGTCCCTTCTTTACCTGCTCCTACTTATTTCTTTCTCTTTTCTCAAATGCTAAGGACAAAAATCAGGGCCTTGTACATTCTGGGCAAGTGATTTGCCACTAAACTATGTTTCCACCTGCCTACCCTGTAACCCCCAATTCCTATTCCAGTCAAACATAAATTTCAACTAAGACTTGTGAACCGGCCATTTTCATTAGAGATGGAGAATTGGGAGATAGTAAAGGGCAATTGAGGTAACCCAAACCAATGAGCACTTGAGGAATGATGACATAATCATGTGTGTATTAGTCAGGTTTCTCTGGAATCACAGAACTTATGGAATGAATCTCTCTCTATCAATAGATAGATAGATAGATAGATAGATAGATAGATAGATAGATAGATAGATGAATGAAATGACTTACAGGCTGCATTCCACCCAATCCAACTGCCAGCTGTGAATGGAAAGTCTAAGAGTCTAGCAGTTACTGCTCAGTCCCACAAGGCTGGGTGTTTCAGCTGGTCTTTTGTATAAGCTGGAAAACCAAAGCATGGATGTGTTGGCAAAGTGAGCATAAGCAGGCAAAGAAGAAACAACCCCTTCCTTCCTGTTCTTATATAGGTTCTATCAGATGGTATGGTCCAGATTAAGGATATGCTTCACGATCTAGACTAAAGATGTGCGTCCATCTGGACCAAAAACATGTGTCATCCCACCTCAAGCTCTGGATCAAAAACCTGTGTCCTCCTGCCTCAAGATCCAGATCACAGGCGTGTCGTCCATTTCTGGATTATAGTTCATTCTAGATATAGTCAAGCTGACAACCAAGGCTAGTCATCGCAGTGTGAGTTGATAGGGTTTTTTGAAAATAATTTAATCAATAACTTAAAAGTAGAAAGATGAGGCCGAATGTGACAACCACAACTGTAATCCCTGTACTTGAGGACAAAGCAAGAGGACAGAGAACACGTAAGTTCATATAAGTTGGAACTCAGTCTAATCTACACGGTGAATTCAAGGCCAGCCAGGTTACCTAAGAACACACTGTCTCAAAAAATAAAATAAAGTAAAGTAAAAAATAAAAATCAAGAAGAAAATGAATGAAAGAGGACGCAAAGAGTGTTCAACAACACCACAGAACAGGAACACAAAAGAGGGAACTGAAAGCTCGCTCCCTATCCCCCCCCCCCCCTCTCTCTCTCTCTCTCTCTCTCATTTACTTTAGAAAATGTCAGTTTAGGCTCACCTTTTAAGCAGTGTGTTGGTGGTGGTAATGGTGGTTTCCTTTAGTTTTGCTGTTGAATTCTAGGTGCACTGAACATTTTGGATATTAACTTCTTATCCGATGTATCTTGGCTAGTGCTCTTTCCTGTTCTCACTTCATCTCTTCTATAGGTTTGATTGTTCCTCTTATTCCATATGCAAACCTCCTAAAGTCCCTCCTGAGGTCAGCAGGAACCAATGACTGCCAATGGCTTGCAGAGGATGGTGTAGACATCACTGAAAATCAAGTGTTGGCTGACAGGAGAGTAACTCCCAGAGATGTGTGCACAGGGAAAGGGAACAAGGCAAGAGACCTAGACGCCTCTTAGCCATCAGTCTCTGCTCACCACTGACTCCCAGCGGCACTCAAGACGTGTGCACTGTCCTCCAGGGACCTCACATAGCAAGAGCCCCTGTCTGTGAGAAGTCATCTGGTCCTGTCTCCTGACTGCCTAGCTCCTAAGTAACAGCCACATGACTGAGATTCTGTAGGTAGATTGGGATTGTCTGTCTTTGGAATACTGTCCTCTGTTGTCCTTCTAGTTGCTACACCATTATTATTTGACCAGGGTTCTATTGTATACAGTTTCTCAATTCTAGAGAATGCTTGGCAACCCCTATAGGTGCCTACCTCTTGGTGAAAAGCTAAGAAAAGCTTCAGACCCATGTCCTAAAATACAGAATTACTGTGCAAAAATGTATGTACCAATGTAAGTTCAAAGGAGGCAGTTACTTCCATGTCAGTTAGAATATACTTGAGGTAGAATGCAGAAAGGATTACCTCTGAGGAAGCAGGGGGACATTTAAATGCTACTTAAAATCATGTAGTCAGTAACATACTGGAAGCTAAACACCAGATCTGGTTTCTAGTCCAACAGCATCATACATCCACCCAAACTATACTTGTCTGAAGTGGGCTCCGAGAAAACAGCATTTAGGAAATTTACTAATTAATCCCCTCGCTAAAGGGTAATTGTAAGGGAAGATACACGTTTATTAGCTGTGCTGAGACCCCATCCCTTCCTAACTACAGCTGCTATTCATAGTTCACGTAAGCTGTTTCACTAAGTGAAGCAACGCACCGTGAGAGAAACCAAAATTAAAGTATGTAGGAGTAAACTCTCCAGCTAACACAGTGGTTGGTGTGACCCCAGTCACTTGCTGATTGCGGCCAAGCAGGTGAATAAAAGAGTGATCAGCATCATTAACCACCAGGGAAAGGCAAAGCAAGGCACAATGACCTCACACCTGCCATACAGGCTAGTGTCAAAAATGTACAAGCTAACAGGTTGGCAAGGATGTAGAAGTAAAACTGTCCTTCAATGCTATTTCTTGGAACAGAAACTGGGATAGCCATTATGGAAACCCATAAGGATTAAAATTAAAATAGAGCTTTCACACAGAGCCCAGTAATCTCACTGCTGCCTATCCATTCACAGGAAGTAAAGTCACTATCTCTAGGAGACAGCTATACTTCCTTAGTCATGGCAATGTTATGCACAGTTAAAATATGGAAATATAGATGACTGCACATATGTGCATGTGTATACAGGTATATAGTTAGGCATATATACATGGATGTCTATACATATGTATAAATATAGAATTTGTCTAACATGACTCCAGAGTGTCCAAACTTTCAGTTATTAAAGAATATATGCTGCAGAAGGAGTTAAAAGGAAGGGGTAGGAGGAGAATAGGGGTGTAGAAGGGGCATTTGCTCAACGTAGAATATATAGCTGTAAAACGTTTTAGAAAAGAAGACAGGGTGTATAATGTAGGTGGCCATCGGTAGGTGATAAATTCAATGAAATGTCTATAGACTGTTTAACAGAGACAGACAGAAAGAATAAGTTCTGGAGGTTTCATGCCCAACACACTGACTACGAAAGCAAGCACACATGCCATACTTGATATTCACTAAAGCAGAAGCACGAAGTAATTATGTGAGATGATAAATATGCTAATTAGCTTGATTAGAGTGACCGTTTCACAATGCATAGCATCAAAGCTTCACCTTGTAGGCATATACTGGCCAGCAAGACAGCTCAGCGGTAAGGGCACTTGCCACCAACCTGAGTTAAATCCCCAGACCCCACGTGGTGGAAGGAGAGAATTGGCCTCTGACCCCCATGTGTGCACGTGGCACATGTCTACCCCTCCCCCTCACACATAGGCACCCACATGTAACTGACTAGATAATTTTAAATTGTATTTTGTTGTCTCAACCATAGCTCAACAAAGTCAAAAGATCAAAAATAAAGCAGAGAAATAACTTGTTAGACATAAGAAGAAGAAAAAGAGCTGAAACATACACAGTGAACTGTGTAATGAGGAGAGGTGATCCTGAGCTCGTACATGGGTGTATCTACAGAATGTGTGTACAAAAATGTTGCCTCATCTTTGTAACAATCCTGAGGACAAGAAGCCCAGACTCATCAGGAGAAGAACTGGAATGACACATCCCTCTCACTGAGGGTGGGTGTGCGTAAGACAGGAGTAACCACTACTGTCTATATTCCAATTCAATTGAGTTACTAGTTTCATAACTTTAAAAAACAAGATTGTTCTGTTTTATTGAGATAGTGTTTTGCTATTTACCCAAGGCTGGTCTCCAACTCCAGATTCCCCTGCATCAGACATTTTGAGTACTAGGTTTCTATCACAATCGACTAACAACGAGACAAACAATATAAACAAAATCAATGGCTCAGCAAGTAAAGGCAAGGCTTGCCACAAAACTTGACACAAAGTGGATTGGAAGGACACACATAGTGGAAGAGAGAACCAACTTCAGAAAGTTGTCCTTTTCCTCCACTGGCGGGCATGCGCATGGCATGTGTGCCTTCCTGCCCCCGACCCCCCTACACACATAAATAAGCATCAAAAACAAAACCCCTTTTCAATGGTCAAGTTAAGCCCCAATCTAGTAGAAAGACAGAAATGTTACATAAGCAACCCTTTACAGCTTGTCACAGTCTGCCTCCAGACAAGTCTGATCTGGGTGCAAGGACCATGATTTACAGTCATGTGCTTTGACATTGATTGGTCTCTGGGCCTCTGGTTTCTCAGGCCCTAAAGCCATGGTTCTCAACCTGTGGGTCACGACCTTTTGGGGGTCACATGTCAAATATTTATATTACAATTCATGACAGTAGCAAAAATATAATGGCAAAGAAATAATTTTATGGTTTGTGGTCACCACAACATGAGGAACTGTACTAAAGAGTCACAGCGTTAGGAAGGATGAGAACTGCTGTTATAAAGGATGCTAACAGTCACACGCATGCTCCCAGGGTTCCCTTTTCTTCATTTCCTGCTGTGGGTGTACTCTTGCTGAGGACAGAGTCACAGCTGATGTTGGTTAGCCACATTTTGTGAGACACATCCAAGTTTTAGAAATCTCAGAAATACTAACACTGGGAGCAGTAAGGGGAAAGCGATTGTGACTGTTAGCACACTAGGAATGTTCTGGCTGACTATCGAAGGCACTGTGAACTTGTGTCGGCAATCTGTGAAAGACCAAGGTGGTTCCAAACTTTGGTTTCCATTGTTAACGGACCATTACACTGAGCTGTCATTTTCGATTTGGCCACTAGAGCGGGGTGCTGCTTATCAGTTGGAGCCTTCCGGTGTCAGGGCCGGTTAAAAGGCTGGCTGGCTCCCCCAACTGTTTATTCCAGCACAGGTCAAAAACTAAGACTCTTAGTTTTCAGTTATGGTGAGCCCCTGTCACGTTGTAAAGAAAATCTGAGCAAAAGGTACTTTTTTATCTTTTTTGAACCCCATTGAATGAAATCAACTAAGCCATAAAGTCTCCCCCACCCTCAAGCCCAGCCTCTGCCCTGAAAAGATGGTAATTTAAACAAGAGTGTCATCTGCTTAGGGCTGAAGAGAATCTCTGAGAGATGCTCACTGCTGATCTAATGCCAGTTATTGTAATTTTGAAAGTTGTCCTATTTCATAAGAGACAGGAGACACTTAGGGACAACACCCTGAAGCATTACCCAATACGTAGACACTTGTGTGTGTGTGTGTGTGTGTGTGTGTGTGTGTGTGTTTGCTATTAATATAACTGAGTTGATTGTTTTTGCTTTATTTTGCATTTCTTATAGATTCTAATGTATACTTCTAAAATCCAGTCCATCAAGCTTGCTAGTACGTAGTTACACTTACAGGCAAGTTGTTATGAAAAAATTAAATAGCAAAAACCCCAGTGGGGCAGACAGAAGACAAGTGTCAAACCACAGGGCTCTTGTCAATAGTATATTTGTTGGCAGCAGTTAGGAAAACTGGCTCAGAGAAATAGACGTCTGAGAGATGCTGAGATCCACATGGCATCACCTTCCCTGACTAGAGCTAAAGAAATTTATGAAACTTCCACATAGCCTGCGTTTTGAGGCAGCAATTTTCCAAAATACCTTTGCTGATGACACTGGCAGTGGACAGTTCCTCTTCCTGCAGCTTCTTTCTATCCAGCCTTGCAGACTAACAGTGATCTCAAAAGGTGAATAGAGCAGGTACCCAGGTGGTAACATCCTCCAGACAAAAACAAAGTGTCTTGACCATGCTCGACAACTACCATATCTAGTCCTTCTTCATTAAACAGGTTCCTGAGTTGTTGGAGGAGACTCGGTAGCAGCAGTCTAGCATTCACAGGGAGGAAGTGAGACCAGAGAGGACAGCATCCCTCTGTCAGCCTCTATCCCATCGGATTGTACAGTATGTTGCTATTATTGGAATAGAACCAATATAGAAAATCACATGAGTTATAAGGAAGCAGTTTGATGGACTTTCTCATACACTCCCATGATTGGTCCAGACAGAGAGCCCTCCATATGACCCCCAAAGCTTGTCATCACCCTGAAAAAGCACCATGTTCTGGTCCCTAACATTGTCTGTAACTTTTACCTCACTTTCAACTTGAAATGGGGCATCCAGAAGTAGCACCGCAACAGAGCACTTGCCTAGCATATGCAAAGCCCTGGGTTTAATATCCAGCATGGCAGAAGCACTCAGAGGCATCCACATGTCCTATTTGTATTTGCTAATTTTCTCAAGTTCTAAGGTTCCGCCAAATACATCTGCATGGTACGCAGGGTTGTTGCTATGGACCTGTGATGCTGCTGCCTAGAACCTGAGCGGCACAGGTCACTCCAATTCATCTTTCTGTAAGTCTTTTCCAGGCAGACACAACTCTGCACATTTGCTAGCTAGGTAGTTTCTGTTGCATAAACTGTGTTCATATATCTTGATTTTCTCATTTTTTCTGCTTTAAGGTATGTTACGGTGTTTCTTCACAGAGACATGTTGAGATAATAGTCGTGACTAGTAGTGCAAATGTGTCTTGGTTCAAGGAATCCAAGGCAATCATTCTTTGCTTATGGAGGTCTGTCTCTTTACAGGGGCCCTGGCCCAGGTCCCTTGACTCCAAAGTTGCCCTTAGCGAACCCCATGATAGCCTGTAGGAAACAAGGTGTGAGCACAGGAAATTGCTGAACTAGAGAGCCTCGAAATGCAAAACTTATTCCTGTGCCCACACTCCCCCCAAATCGTCACAGGTTCCCTTACTGCAGAGGATCTTGGGAAATGCAGTCAAGCCAGGAAACAGAGGTAGTGAGCCGCCGGCACTCTCTCCCTGGTGTGAAGTCTGCTATGCTAAACCATTCTAAAAGTCTATTCAGGCCACACAGCGGCACCCAGCTATGCTATCAAGCAAGTGCAAACACAAGCACTGTTCTGATGCCACCACACAGCGAGTGTGGCACGTGGGACAGTTGTGAGGCTGCATTAGATACATTTGTACATAAACGTCCTATGCATGTTTCCTGCTGTGTAGTAGGTCTACAGTACATGCTAGTTTCCTTTCAAACATTCTCTGACATAGTTTTGACAAATTTCATTTTCTACTCTACCATGTCCTTCTATTTGGTGCATAAGGGTGTTTTTATGGAAAGCTATGTCATCTTTTGGGCTGAGGCGGCATGCATGGTTTCCAAGGGTTACAGACTCTCACCTCTTCACATTCCTTCTAGTTTATCTTGGGGCTGAAGTTTGCTTCCTTGCAGTCTCTTGTCCAGCATGTTTAAGTACCATCAAGTCCTCTCCAGACATCAGATAGGACAAATGCCTGTGCCCATGGGATCTCCCCTCCTTCTGGACAGCAGCTCGGTCACTGTGAAACAAACACTAATGACACCTCTAAAAGGTGACAGTAAGCTTTGTGAGGTGAGTGAGGTAAGCACATTATTAAAACGTAGATTCCAAGATTTCTGATTCAGAGAGTCTTACTATACTGCTTTTGCATTTTAGTAAGATCATGAGTGATCATAAAACATCTAATTCCATGCTTGGGAAAAGTGGCTCAACTCCTCTGAGAAACATATCACATAAGGTCTTTATGGTAAAATGATAATTACAGTAATAATAATAGCATCTTTCCAGACAAATGACGGTGGATAATGAAGTGATCTCTGGGCTGGATGCGTATAGCTGAATGGTGCCATTGTATCTGCAAGGCTTTAGGTCAAATCCCAGAACGCCATTAAAATGGCCATGTTGTTTTCAGAGAGCACAGATTTCTATGCACACAAAATTGCATTTATCTTCCCTCGAGTTACCAACGCTGTACTGACCACTTTGTTGACAGCTAGGACAAACACTTACTGCCTGCTGGCTTATCCAAAGGCAGACTCTGCAGCCAGTTCCTGTGTGGTTATGCAACTGGTGCCCGAAGACCAACATGGCCAGGGGCCATCCCTGGTCATGCACTAATCTCACCTCCCGAGCAAGGGATCAAGGAGAAATAGCAAGTTCCATGTGCAAATGTGCATCTCTGAATGCCATCGCATATAGATAGAGATAGAGATAGAGGTAGAGATAGAGATAGAGGTAGAGATAGAGGTAGAGACATAGAGATAGATCTCCTCGGTATCATTATTAAGTCCTTTATCATCATTCTCATTTAAAAAGAAAAGTGTTTTCAACTATCTGCTATTAGAATAAAATACAGAGCATTAAAGAGCATATGGCCATTGTCTTTCTTACCACATAAAAACTACAAACCCCCAAACTCTTACTGAAAAGAGGAAGGAAGTAAAGCAAAATAGAAAACCTTGCCTCACACTACAGCTGGTGGTGACAGCAGAGGAATCGTGGGAGAGCACAGGGCAAGCAGAGCTCACCCCAGAACCTGCAGCTTTTCACCCCAGGTGACTCATGGTCATTCCAGGCATCCTCCCTGCACAGACTCAATCTCAAAAGAACCCAGGGGAAATGACCGCAGCATCACGAATGAGATTCCCGTGTGGAAGAGACCTCTGTGCTAACACGGTGGGGCAGAACCGAGGGCCAAGGCCTTTGGATATAAATATCCTCCTAAGAGCTCTCTAAGATGCCTGTGACAGAATTATTAGTGGCTCTGTTTGATCGTCAAGTGGAGGGCTGTCATAAATCATGCAGATAAAAGACAGTTTCGTCCAGAAGACTGTGCCGTCTTCAAACATCTGGCCTGCAAAGGATCAGGGGTGAGTGTCACTCAGATATCCTGCTGGGAAATGGGCTGCTAGACTATAGGTGACATGGGCCAACTGTCAAGGCTCGGGGATTAATGACCAAACAGGAGGGCTAGTGACCCAGGCACACGCTTATCATTCAGCCTGGCTGGTAGAAATCACTTTAGGGTTAGCCCTTTGCCCTGTGTTACTCTGTTTATTAAGTTAATTAAATTTTTCTCCCTAAAAGGAAAAATTATGTTTCCCTCCTTGCTTCATCAGTTTTTAAATTTTAATTATAAAATGTGCAACATACATTTCCCCCTCTTATCTACCACCAACTGCATCCTGAAAGTAACACTGTGGCACTTCCTCAGGGGGATCAAGAATCTAGTCACCTCTTAACAGTAAGTTGAGGCTGTACCCTAGTCAGAATAGCCCAATAGAGTAAAGCAAACAGGAAAGATTAAAATGCATGAAAGATTAAAATGGAAACTACAAAATCAGAACAAATACCATTTGTGGTAAAGTTGGGACAAAACTTTTGCAAATGAAATTTGGTTATTGGTTTTGATTTTCATATCAGATGATTTCATACCAGCCTTAAAAAGGCTTTATATATACACCATAAAATAAAGTTCAATTGGAAATTTGGGGGAAGGTAAAATCTAAAGGAAGTCTCTGGCTCTATCTTCATCTATACCTTAGGATGCTCAACAAACAGCATGAAACAGCTAAGATAATCTATACACATACACACACATACACATGCACACATACAAACTAAAATACACATGCACACACATGTACATACACATACACCATGAAACACATACACTATATGACACATGCACACGCACATGCACATATACATACACCATGAAACACACACATGCACACACATGCAAGCTCTTTTATCCACAGAGCCATGTTTCTAGTTCCCAAAATGTTTTAACTGGCATAGGAAATATTATATACATTGGATACATACAGTAAATCTGATGATTTAAAATTCATAGAAAACCAACTTAAACAAACAAAAACCTCACAGAAATAATAGCTGTGCTGAGTAAGAGTCCATGAATAAAGTAGCAGTCCCTCTAGGTGCTATATTGTTATATTAAAAAGACAAATTCAGAAAAGCATATATAGGTGCCTGGAAAATGGCTCAGTGTTCAAGAGTACTTGCTGTTCATGCAAAGGACCCAAGTACAGTTCCCAGCAGCCACACAGTGACTGACAATGACGTGCAGCTGCAGTTCTGGGGGAAATGAGGCCTTTCTCTTCCCTCTGTAGGAACCAGCCCCAAATGTAATGCACACACATCCATGCAGGTAAACATTCATACACATGAAATGAAACTGATCTACAAACAGCAGTATATGCAGCATTCTATCTGTTGTATAAAGCAGATGAAGGGAATGAAGAAATATATGTCTTGCCTATAAGAAATGCATGAAAGATTAAAATAGAAACTACAAAATCAGAACAAATACCGTTTGTGGTAAAGTTGGGACAAAACTTTTGCAAATGAAATTTGGTTATTGGTTTTGATTTTCATATCAGATGATTTCATCCCAGCCTTAAAAAGGCTTTATATATACACCATAAAATAAAGTTCAATTGGAAATTTGGGGGAAGGTAAAATCTAAAGGAAGCCAGAAATTATTCTAAATTTTATATGTATATTTGGTAACAATCACACAGAGGAAATAAATCCACACTAGAACTTAATGTTAATTGACAGTGTCAGGACACAGAGAGCTACAATGTAACCCTGCACTAGATGTGGTATCGGTGTCTCTGAAAGGGTAATGTACTGCAACTAGGAACAAAGTAACAAATCCAACCACTCAGTCAAGAAGCAGAACTTCCCGAGGCTGGAAAAATGGCTCATCGGGTGAAGAGGCTGCTGTGTTTGCTGCTCAAACCCACATTTTTAAAAGCCAGACTCGGCAATGTATGCATGCATCTGAAACCCCACATTCCCCTAAAGACAGATGTGAGGAGAGACGGAAGAATGACCAAAAACAACAGCTGGCCTGACACAGACAGCAGTGAACACAAAGGGGAGACCTTTCCCAAGCAAGGAGGAAGGTAAGGAGTGATACCCGAGGTTGTCCTCTGACCACCATAAGCCCATTGTGGTCTGAGCACTTACACACACACACACACACACACACACACACACACAAGCCAGAAGTTCCAAGTATAT
>NW_021604633.1:9842815-9897742 GCF_004785775.1 Grammomys surdaster | reverse complement strand
TTTGTGTGTGTGTGTGTGTGTGTGTGTATATATATATATATATATATATATAATGGAATGGGCACATAGGAAATATTCCTATAGGTTGATTTTAACTAGAAGTATCAATGTGGCTGATAAACTTACAATCCTAACTAATATAATCTATTGAAAAGGTCTGTATCAGTCTCCATTAAAATGAAGCAGTACTCTGTTTGAATAAATAATTGGTTATTAGATTTGTGTCTGTTGTGAACAATCCATTGTACCAGAAACCAAGTAGCCAACATTAATGAGGCCCTGATAATAAGACACAGGAACTGGCCTTAGAAGTGACCCCACTGGGCTACACTTAAAACAGAAGAGAACATGACAGCCACTAAAAAGAATACCAAGCTTAGAGCTCTGCAGGACGACATGTCTAGACTATTCCGAGGAGATAGTCACCAAGAACAGTGTGAGGCAGGGGATTGTTCTAGACTGAGGGAAGACCAGAGATACATTTAAAAGAACAAAGTGGTCAACATAACCACATAACAAAAATGTATCTTTTAGGAAGGGTATCAAGTTTACCAAGTTTATTTGATACCTCAAGGAAAAAGCAAGGTTCCAGATCCTGAATTCAATTCTTGGGATACTCATGGTGGTGGGAGAACCCACTTCCCACAAAACACAAACAGGGCTGGAGAGATAGCTCAGCAATTAAGGGCACTGGCTGCTCTTCTAAAGGTCCCTAGTTCAATTCCCAGCAACCACGTAGTGGCTCACAACCATCTATACTGTGACCTGATGCCCTCTTCTAGCAGGCGGATGCAGTGCATACAGTTACTGTGCTCTTGAATAACAAAAAAAAAAAGTCTTTAAAAATAGAATAAATTAAAAACAAAGACTTTTCTGACATTTTGAATTATATCAGTGAGGTTATCAGTTCTGGTATGAATTAAACCGGTCATGATCATCCAAGAAACCATGTTCTTTCTTAAGGGCTCAAACATAAATTTGTGTTTTTAAAAAGCATCTAGTGAAAAACAACATGAATTTGTCCTAAAGAGTGGAAAATGGGATAACTTTTGTACGTCTACCAAGTAGTCACCAGAGAGCAGTCAGCAAATCCTATTTGGACAGAGCATGATACATCCTGGTGATCCCCGAACTCTGGACGCTGAGCCAGGAGAGTCGAGGGTTCTAGATCAGCCTGGGCTATACAATGAACACGATGAGCAGAGGATGTAGCTCACTGGCAGAATCTCATCCCCCCATTTCACCTCAGGAAGAAGACTTTTTAGCACAAACCCCATCAGATTCTGATTTCACCTATAAGCAGATTCCGGATTCTTGCCGTAACTTTTTGAGAGCTGTTATATGGAAACTGGTGGTCTCTTTTGATTGATTGGTTGGAAGGTAGATTGATTTATAAGCCTGAAGCTCTTATAGCTTAAAAGGTAAATGAAGCAAAGCTTCCCTCTGCTATCCTGAATTGAAATCTGCTTTAAAACACAACTGTTGGACACCGGGAGAGGGAAAGGTCTCTAGTTTTCACCTAGATTTTGCCTTCTGTAACAAAGCTATTAGATAAATGATTAAAAGATTTGGTAAGTTAAAAAAAATCACTTGAAAATTAGGGGTCACAATAGTATTCTTGCAATTTAGGGGAAACATGGCAAGAAACAGCCTCCTTCCCATCATAGTGAAGAAGCCAATATTAGTACCTATAAGTGACCCTTAATGTGCTATATAAAACCGAGGCTTGATTTGACAATGTTTATTTGATATTTTCTGGGTTTCAAACATACTTTTCTTTGGGAAATCAAAATGCAAAGAGGCTACACCAACTTCCTCCATGTCAACTACAAACCTAGTATTTTTTCAGTGGGACGGGGAAGGTTGGGAGAGCAAATGAGTGATGGGTGCCCTGTGAAAGGAAGCCCTCAGCACTGCACTTCAAAGGGGGCACTGGGAAGCAGGTGGGCTGCCCCATGGGGAAGGTGAGGGGCAGTTGCTAGGTTGGAATGCACATGTGGCCAGGCGGCAAATGAGGGTCCAGAAGATCAAAAGGAAACCTGAAAATCACCAGTCACCCCAATCTGTCCCTCTCAACTAGGATTACACCACCAGGCATCTGAAAGGGAGCACCTGATCCTTTTGAGGTCAGGAGCCAGGACTCCAGTGCATCTGTAACGGATGCAAGACAGTCCTTTTCACCGCTGCCAAGCACAGAATGCATGGCAGCTGCAGAACTCAGCTCCAAGAGCTTTGGGATTCATGGAGGAAACGTACATTCCATTCAAACCGTGCTGTCTGAGCAACTCTATAAGCCAAAGGATCTTTCCGCTCTGCTCGCTTACAGCAACCACCAACAGTCACTACCGTTCTCACAAACAGTAACCTACCGTTTTCCCTCAAACTAGCCCTTGCTTTATTTGCTGGCACTCGGCCTGACACACAGGATGACAAGGTTGACAGCCTTGTGCTCTTCTGCCCTGTAGAATAGTGCATAAATGGGATCCAGTTCCAGTTCCACTTGTTAAGCCCTAGTCTTTTTCCAGACAGACATAGAAAAAAGAAAGAGGTGAGGGAAAGAGGAAGGGAAGGAAAAAAGGAGAGAGATACTTTTATGGTTGATTTAGATTTAATTTCCCATATGCAGTGTTAGTAGAATCAGGATGTGACTAGCCTCTGAGATACAGCAAAGGGCCTGGTGGGAACTATTTCCTTGCACCTTATGAAAAGCAAAATAACCTAGTCATTGATTCTGCTGATGACCTTTGTGAATACAAGCAATACATAGGATACTCTGCACTCTGGTTTCTCACCTTCTCAAAGCTCTTGGTCCCAATGGTATATATGAAGAATATTGACTAGGTCAACATAACATCTTAAATGGTGGCTCACAGATTAAAAATTCAGTCAATGTCTTACTCATGTGTGTCCCTAATAGATCACATATTTCCAAAATTAATTATTTGATGGACTTCTACTAGTTTTTCTTTAAATACCAACATTAAAAACACATGTAAAATGTAGTCACAGTTTGGAGTTCCTTAGAGAAAAGAGCCTCCAGACTGGAAATAATTTTTTTCTAGTTGAAATCATACTTGCGTGAGCAAGGACCATTACATAGGGCTTTTCCTCCTCAGCTAGTGCTAAAGTATCCGGACAGGTTAGACAAAAGCAGACTTAGTTCTGTGGCTAATGTGTGTGGTTTATTACATGTCATAGCTCATCTTACACGGTCCAGTGTGCCTATCAGCAAAATTTCACAGAATAACAAATCCAGTTCAATAAATGTTTAAGTCATGTTCGCTCTGCTCAGGTCCCTAGGAATATTTGTTTATTTGATTTGATTACAAAAGAGCAAATCAATAAAATGCTACCGCCAGAAAATATCAAGCTGTGCCTACTCAATAAATGTATTCATTCAGTTGTTGGAAAACACGGCAAATCACCTGGCAGAAAATCCATGTTAGCTGATTGCATGGGGCTTAAAACTGAAGCACACCCAAAGAGGAACCAATGGTCCTTTGTACGAAAACTCTGGTAGGGAAACTCCAGTCACAGGACAATCAAGTTTCCTGCTGAGGAATGTGTAAAATTTGTTACTTAGAACCTTTAAAGAAAATAGGGGCTGAAAAAATTTAATAAGTGCCATTGTCTCTTGGTGACTGTCACAAAAGAATACTGGGGACGATCCCCATCACTAAGTGAATTGGTGAAGAGGTGCTCTGGGTTGGGGTGGAAGGCTTGGCAGGGACAGCAAAGGTACAAGGTGACATGGTGTCACAGTGACATCCTTGCTGGCCATGCTTTATCAGGGATACACTCAACCTGTCATAGTATCTACTCACACTGTTTTTCTAGCATCCCCATAGACTTTGTCAGTCTGCGCATGTTTCTGATAGATGCCATTTCTCCTTCTTAACCTTGTTGCTCGTTACTACCATGACTCCTACAAGTACAAAATATGATCGAGGAAGAAATGTGTTGGATACAGAAACATAAATGTAGATCTGAGTTGGGGACTAGGAAAGAAAGAAGCAAGAAGCCACTGGAAACTGGCTACTTATCTCAGGAAGTGGTACAGCAGCTGACTAAAGAGTTCAGTTTTATAGCTTGAGGCACTGGGGCTACATCAACAGGAAATGGAGACAATGTATTATGTTGGCCTGTGTTGGTAACACAGCAGGGGTGCAGGGAGAAATCTGGGCAAGATTGTAGCTTGTTTGACAGAAGAAGATTCTCATATTGCTAGGTTGCTGAATATAATCACGTCTGGGCTTTTTCTGTCATTGTTAAACCCATCCTTCACATGGCATCCTCTTGACTCATCCGTGACTTTCCATCAGATCCATCTCAATAGAGCACTAAGAAAACTGAGTCTCATCTGAGTCCTGGGTACGTATCATGTTCCTAAAGGGCACATATGAGGAGCCTCCATTCTTGGTTTTCTCCTCATAGGAAAGTTTTTCTAGATTCAAGTTGCAGTCTCTGGCATTCAAATGCTGGACAGTCTATGCATAAGCACTCTATCCCTCATTCCCCTTGGTACTACCAAAGTCACTACCACAGCCTCTTGGTGCCCATCTTCCTTTGCATTAGCTTGACATCCACAATCCCACAATGCCTTGCCTCATGCTCCAGCTCACTGTCTTTTCTCTCTAGCTTTTTTCCATTGTGGTTGAATCAAGAGAAGCCAGGTGTTTTTAATGGTCAAGGTTTTGCATCCTGGAAGTGTTAAGACCAAGCAAGGTAATCTTTTCCTCAGAAAACCTGTTGTAAAGCTTGCTAGGTCATATGGTCTCTCAGAAGACAGGTGTGTGAGAACAGTCAGCTACACTGGTATCAAATGAGAGCATGCCCAAGGTGCCATGCCTTGACCGGTTCTTCTTTGGCAGTATTATTCCTGTTCCTTCACCTCTACTTCTCTTGGATTGTTCTCCCAAATAATGCATTGATAAAATATGAAGCATGAGTTTGCTGGCTGTATTTTCTCTAGAAGCTGATGTAAAACATCCCTAGTATTTTAAACTATATCATTCCAACCTTCACCTTATAATCTCAGCCTTACCTCTTAATTTCTCCCTGAATTGAAGCTATCCCACAGCCAGCTTAATATCTACACTGAGGGAGGGTCCAATTGCTTACCTGTGGTTTCATTTTGTTTCTCTCTGCCGTGTTATTTCCAGAGGTGCTCTTCCCTCAGTCTACCTGAAAGTTCAGGATCACCGGCCTGCTAGACATTTGTTAGGGTCCAGATCATCAAAGACGTCACTTTTTTTTCATAATGCTCTCCAGTGTCAATGTAGCTCTCCCCATGTTAGGTTGTGCTACACACTTCAGCAGGAGGGAACTGTTGCTGGATCTTGGAAAGCCCTTCAGCATTTAACAAAAGCCTTTTCAGTCTTGTAATCATGCTGACTGATTTTACTCATGGTTTCCTATGACCTCTGCAGCTTGGGTCTCAGAACCCTGAAGAAAGGACACACACACACGGACACACACACACACACACACACACACACACAGAGAGAGAGAGAGAGAGAGAGAGAGAGAGAGAGACAGACAGACAGACAGACAGACAGAAACATGTGGGAGGCTGGGACCAGATGGGGTTCATCAGACTCTTACCAACACGATGAAGAAGCTCATTAGGTACAGCAGAGAGGGAGAGGGTAGGTTGTCTTAGTAGGATGACTCTTTGGGTGGACACTCTCAGGCTGTAAAGATGGAGTGGAGCATTCTACAGCTCTAGTTTTTGCACACTGATAAATCACCGATACATTCAACACTCATAGTGGGCCTACCGGCCTCTCTACATCCTGACCAATAATTTCAATGGCTTTGCCAAATGTCCCATAGGTTTGAGTCCTTTGGAGTGCTCTACATATGTCAACGTATCCTTTTCTCAAGACTTCATCACTGAAACTTTCTCTTCCACTCCCCACAAGGGTGGATAATAGCTTCCAACTCCCAATCCGAGAAAAGACTGCAAAAATCTTTGAAATCACATTCATCCTTGAAAGTCACACTCTGAAAATCTTATATTTCTTTGTTAATGGAATATTAATAAATGTGGCTGACAGTGGCTGATTCATCACCAGAAGGCACTGTGCATCTCAAGCCTGTTGACTTTGTCCATAATTCAGGTAAGAAGTCTGCAAATGTATCAGCCACACTTCTGATCGTCAATGACATTTCCATCTTCCCCAGATATGGATGAGAAATGATAAAGTGACCAGAATTGATTCTAGTTGGCTGTTTTATAATACATATACTTTTGTCATAGAGAGATGGTTAAATGAAAAAACCAACCATATAGTGGTGCCGCATGCCCACATTCTAGCACTAGGGCCTGTCATAGTTAGGGTTTCTACTGCTGTGATGAAACACCATGACAAAATGGCATCTGAGGAAAGGTTTTATTTGGTTTATGCTTCCACACAATTGTATAGGAACTCAAGCAGGGCACACACTTGGAGGTAGGAACTGGTGTAGAGGCCACAGAGGAGTACTGCTTACTGGCCTGCTCCTCATGACTTGCTTAACCCGATTACATATAGAACCCAGGACCAACAGCCCAGGAGTCTGAGCTCTCCCCTATAGATGACTAATTAGGAAAATATCCTACAGCCCAGTCCTATGGAGGCATTTTCTCAATTCAGGTTACCTCATCACTTCAGCATTTTAACAGCTGCTAGGTCCAGATTGGTCCAGACGAGCTAAGGCTCTCAAAGCATGCCGCTGCTTTGTGGCTGTGTCAAGGAGTCTCTGGCTCCTGTCCTTTGCTCTGGTCTTCAGAATATAAAGCTTTAGTGCTGAACTTACAAAGGCCTTTCTGTGCAGATCTTAACATCTCACCTTGCATTAGATGTGACAATTTGGAAGCAGAGATTTTTTTTTTACTCTCTCAGACTCACAAAGCTTTCAAGATAATGAATTTGTATTGTAGTTCATAACTTGCAATTAAATTGTCATTTCTTTTTATACTAATTCCTAGCAAAGTAAGTGGATCACAGAGATCAAATTTCCTGTCAGAAGGGTAATTATCAGTGCCAGGGCCATACGTTTATTTTGAAGTTTTATCATTTAACTAACATTGAAAGTTTCATCTGAAAATGGAGGTATGTTTTCCATAATACCTAGCTAATAATATATATTTTTATATTTTGAATATGTGTATACATATGTATGTATGGTCTCTTATGTGTTATATATGTGCACGCTGCAGTGCATGTTTGAAGGTCTGAGGCCACGACGCAGGAATCAGTGCTCTCCATGCATGTTCCACCATGCAGGTTCAAGGGAAAGGACTCATGCAGTCAGCTAGGCAGCAAACTCCATATATGCTGAGCCACCTCCAAGATCCAATATACTATACCATATATACTTTTCAAACTCAAAATGTAATCCTCTAGGTGGTTCTCAAAATTTTCTACTTCAATAAGTTATGTTAAAGACCAGCGTTGAGTATTCCCTTGCAGTGGTCACTTCAGAAGGCACCATGGTCTTGTCTAGGGATCCTCGGACATCCATCTTTGTCCCTCTACATTGCTATGGCACTTCTGTGGCACTTGTGGTGACATTGTCCCAACATCAAGTGGAAAGTGGACAGTCCCCTTTTGTTTGAGCCTGTTCAGGTGATGTGGTCCTCTCAGCACACAATTCCATGAGCAGTGATTTTACTGTCTTGAGCCCTATCTCAGGATGTCAATGAACCCACCCACCCCCAACCCCAGCCATATGCAAAAGGCTCAGGTATACTCTTGTTTCTTCTCTTGATGATTCAGTGGCCCATGCTATCTTTAAAAAGTATCAAAACACAATCTGACATTTTTTTTCTGAAAAATAAAGATTTTGTTCTAAACAGGCAGCTGTCCTTAAAGCCCGGATAGGCTTCTACTCCCATATGTCAGTATTCATCTCTTCACAACAGATAACCAAGAATTCTCACCCTATGTTTGGTGGCACAGAGGTGCAATGTTCAAAGGAAACCCTCAGAATTCCATTGGCAAAAGCAGGAGCTTTTCATCAGGTTTGGTGCTACAGGTGTGTAATAGGTTCATTTGACAAAGGCCTCTGTTTGGGAAGAAGAGCAAACCCACATATTTAATGTCATATAACACTCCACTGTTAAGTATTTTATTGTGTTAACACTTGCTAAGACTTCTGGAAGTATCTGACAGAATGGTTGGGTTCCTAATGTTAATCTTTCCAACACAAAGACCATCTCCTCTGCCTCTCATGCCTAACCCCAGGCTATGGTCAATACACTCAACACAAATACCAAATCCTGAGCACCAACAGGGTCCTCTGGGGCATGTGAAAACAAAACCAAACAAGTTTGAAGTAATTTGCGTGCCTATGCTTTTTAAGGAAAGTTTAATTCTCATGTTTGTCATGTTCTCCAATTATAAGGGCAGAGGTGATAACAAGCAGACAGGTTACACTGTGTGCAAAGCCCCCTGGAATTGCAAATGTTGTTTGGTTATTTATGGATATCCCAAAAGAATTCTAATACTGTCTGTGGGGAGGAAAACGTCTCTGAAAATAGAATACAAATTTCGCACATAGGAAAAGGCACTTAGATGTGGATGGAGAGTATCAAATGCATTTTTAAAGTTAAATGTCTCATCACTTGGTAGGAGAGGCTTCTATTGCTTTATTTGGGATGGATTTTTAATCCTTCCTAACAGTCCCCTCAACCAGGAATAATGATTTGCCCTTTTCTGTCATTTCTGCACATCAAGCAAGCATTTTTCTCAAGGTACAGTGTTACTTTGCAATGTTACTTTTCCAGTGTTACTGGAACTTGGGCTATCCTGTGCTGGGGTAACAAGTTTGCACAGCTATGCCTGGTGAAGCAGGCTGTGTTTCAGAGGAAAGTTCCTTCCACTTCATTTCTTTTTGAGGTCAACTTTTTGATTTTCTGTCTTGAGCATGCATACCCAAGAGTAAAGCAGAAAATTCTCCAATTCCCCATGCTGAACATGAGGAGAATGGTTGTTGGCACACAATGGTGGCCTTTGAAATTGCGAGCCTTTCTGTCAGTGAGCACTTCTTGGGCATTCTCATGTGTGTTTGTTACAAAGCATAGTGAGGCTTACAGAATAGATTATATTTTGATTTTTGCCTCAGAATAATTTTAGAATTGCAAGGCACCTGAAGGACAGCAACCAGGACTGTATAGCAATAACATATGCTAACTTAACATAAAATCATATATATCACAATCATTATTTGTACTGGCCTTTATATACTTGTGCCTTTAAAAAAATTCTCCAGAAAAGTTTGCTCATAGAGTTTCTCAGCATCTTAAAGTTTCGGGCAAATACCTCTCACTGGGCTACATTCCCAAGCCTCTGCAGTTTTAATTTTGAGACACTAAATTAGCCAGGCAGGTCTTGTCTTACATCCCTCCTTCCCCATTTTTATTAAATCTTTTGTGAATTCGTCTTGTAGGACACAAGGATAAGAGGTAGAGAAATGGGCAATAGCAGGAATATCACGGAAAACTGTCGATTTGGTTTACAACCTTTAAGAGGAATGTCGGTGGTTTCTCTGCTTCAGGTACAATGGTGAATGGAAGGAGTTTATAAAGCTGACGACAGGTTTATATGATGCCATGTATTTATTAATAGTAACCCCAACTGCTATTTATGTAAAACTGTTCAAGTATATCTCTATAGGCAGGTACAGAATCATGAGCCCTTAGCACTGAGTAATCCAAGTATATATTATTATTATTTTGGTTTAATACTTAGGGTGAATATGTTTAAAACTTCTTATCATAATTGATTTAAGAAGAAAAAATCAGTCAGACATGGTACAGAACTATAATCCCACTACTTAGAAGGTTGAGACAGGAAGGTCTGGAGTTCAGGGACAACAAGGATAATAGTGAGATTGTGTCCTATGAACAAATGGGACATATGTTGATATAATACTAAAGCCAATCCAGGTTTGGGGTCCCTGAGATAAACATGCTTCTTCATCAGCCCTGTTCTGGAATCCCCACATAATGGAACAAGGAATTCAATTCCTTGCCCACATCAGCCTGCTTCCCTCCAAGAGATTTCCAAAGGCCAGGGTGAGAACAGCATTCCCTTGACCTTTTTAGTCAACAAGGCCCTGCATACAGAGACCCACCATTTGTTACCAGATTCTCTAGCCTTGTCCCACCTAGCAGACAGAAGTCCCATGGTGTTCCTTATTTTAGTACACCTGGAATGCAGTCGAGCTATCTGCAGCTTCAATGGGGGTCATTCGACGATTCTGAAATACATCAATATGTTACTGCATCTAGACCAGAACCCCAGGACATGTCCACTGTGATGGATTGGAGCTTGCTGTGTTCTCAGCTTCAGTCTGCCTCTGCATCCTCAGACTACCCTTCAGTAAAATGGTGAACCAGGGCAATGTATATTAGAATTCAGGCTCCCCACCAGGTTTAAGAACATAGATCCCATGCTAAACCCACACCTGGCTATCTCTCTATGTTACAGAAGCTTTGAGCATGGCAAATACTATGGTCAGAATCCAGGCTTTACAGCTGATGACTGAGTCTGGTTTTATCATTAGCATGATGTTGTCATGAATAAATACAGGTCCTTCAGCCATTAAACGAAGGCATTATCTATTTCATAGTATTAATTCTTTTATTTTAATAGTCAATTTTTTTTGAGATTTAGTTTTGTATGATGCATTTCAAAAATACAGTTTATGGCTTGCAAAATGGCTCATTGCACAGAGACACAGGCATGCTGACCTGACAATATAAATTTAAGTTACCAGATCCCACAAGGTGGCAGGAGAGAACCGACTCTTGAGCCCTTCAAGTGTACACTTTGACACAAATGTGTGCCTACTGCAGTACTCAACTTCACCCACAGACTCACTCAGTGAACTTAAGAACTTTCTCAACATTTCCAGCCTAAGAATTGATAACCTGGAGTTTGGAATTGAACAATTACAAGGGATATAACTTTCTGCCACAACATCAATTTCAATTTTATAGCACAACAGTAAGTCTTAAACCTTCAAACTTTCCCTTTCCTGTAGTATCTCAAAGTGGCATTATAATAGTAACATGATTGTGTCAAGAATACACGCACTGGGCTCTGGGTTAGAAATACAGTTCCCTGACCTCCAGATAAATTAGGATGAAAACAACAGATGAGCAATGTGCTGAAGGCAGTTACAAAGTGACTGCACCTCAATAAAGTCCACGGTGTCAACTCTGGAACCTTACTAGACCTGCCTCCTCTGGACTGGTTTATGCCGTTATAGAAAACCCATGGTTTACCTTTTAAAGAACATGAACCCGACCAATTTCCCTAAGGTCTTATGCTTTTCCATCAGAGTCATCCACCCAAGGGACCATTCCTTAAGATGCTGCTGCTCACTGCAGTGCAATCCCAAAGCACGTTAACTAAAATGCAGCTTCCAGAGCCTGGCCTCCCACTGAATGGATCTGCCCTGGTGCACTTCTGAGCAGCTCTTCACCAGGGAGGAAGGAAGCATAGGAGGTTATTGCCTCACCATGGGGCTCACTTTGCCCCAGTAAGGAAATAACATCTCCCTTTAACTTCTCTCAGGGGCGGGGCCTCAACATTATAAAGACATCATTTTATGACTTTCTCTGGGAAATAAATTCTGTTCAGCATAGACAAGGGACCAAGATTAAGAGCAAAGGAATTACTGCCCTGAAGTCTACCTTGGCCAACCTATGAGCTGAATTTCCAGTAGTGTGGGCATTTCAAGGATGGCTACATCAAGAAAGGACAGTCTCCTCCTGCTGGTCATCATTAGCTACTTGGCTTCCACACAGATGAGTAGCACACACACACTAACTTTTGAGCAGTGTTAGTGGGCCCAGTCTTGTATCTCCTGCAGGCTATGACATCCATTCTCATTTTAGGACTGCACTGGCCATACCTTGCTTGGAGAAAGAGTTTTACGACAAGGCAGAAGTTTATAAAATCAGCAAAACTTCTATTGTTTAGAACGAAGTTATGGCCATGACATTTCTAACATACTTGTCCTGGGCCAGATGCTATTATCTATATATCAATAGATATAGACTGGGCCAGTCCTTTATCTATGTATCAATAGGCTGGATAGTCTCAGTAGTATAATTTTGACATTATTAATATCAAATCCTTTGCATACATTCAAGGCTGTGAACTGAAGTTCCCGAAATTAAAAGCCACACCTATTCTTAATGCCCTACAAGGCAAATTGACTAAGAGACTATGGAGACATGGACTGTCATACAGGTCAAAGTCAAACTATCCTGGGTTACCTCAGCTCCCTTTGTAGCCATTCATTGTCTACTTCTGTGTTTGACTTAACAGCCAAGCTTGTGATTATTAGACAAATACTTATGAAATGCACCATCAGATTCTATCAAACCAAAGGATGTCATCAGATCATCTGAGTCTATAGCAGAGCTTTCCTCGCGTTGGCATAACCCACCTGACAGTCCAATAAATCTAAAAAGTGTATTGATTTATAAAACCTTCATGAAACTGTTACATCGGAACATGCTATTTTGAGTAAACTAAATGAGTATCTCCAGGCTATAGCAACCCATTCTCAGCCCTGGAATAAACTACCCTATTCCGTCTGAGACAGATGCATTTTTGTATCAGCAAGGCCCAGTCCATGTAGATTGAAACCAGTAGAGCCAAAACTTGAACCACAGGTAGTTAATCCAGAGTCTGCACTCCTAAACACTGTAGTTCTTCCTTTTGGGAAAAAATGACTTGATGCTAAAAGATGGGGGAATTTTTACCAAAAGTGGGCTGGTTAAGGAAACCATTTTCCCAATGAAACACCCTGAAAAAGCACCAGAAGCTCTCACTGAGCTGAAGAGCAAGGAGAGGATGTGTACCATACCTTTCTAGTGAGAGTTAGTTTGTTAAAAATAATTTTGGAGAGACCTGTGAATATGCGTGTATTTTGGTGGCTTTCAGGTCAGTTACAAGTTGTCAGCTTTGCTTATGAATAATTTACAAGTTGGAGCAGTTGTTCTGCATCTTAATTAACCCTTATTTCCTGTCTCTCGGATTCTCACATCATCATTAGAAGCATCTTCCTCATTTCAGGAATACCAAGGAATTCTCTTTTCATCTTGTGCTCCTAAGATTTCTTTACAATGTGAATTTGTAGACTAGTATAAGATTGCCAGGACATACAGGTGGGATATAAACAAACCTATTATGACAACTCGCATTGTTAACTTGCCTTCTTCCTGTCTCCCTGCTCCCCACCTAGGTTTGAGATGTCTTCTCACCTGAAGTAAATTCTCATATAAATTTCAGCCTAGTCCTGGCCTCATTTTATTTGCCGGGGTGTGGGGGTATGGGGTGGGGAGGGTGGGTGTCTGTTTTTCACTTCTCCAAAAAGTTCACCAAATTATAACTTCAGAAGTATGAAGAGGTTATAAAGGCTACTCTAATCAAAGTCAATTTCATATCACCAAGGCCAGCGATGTAGCACAGTATGAGAACTTGCTAGCATTTACAAGACTCATGGTTCAATTATAGAAAGGGAGGGAGGGAAGGAGGAGAGGAGGGAGGATAGAGCCTGACTACTCACACAGCAAAGCTCATCATGGGCCACTCATTGACTCAACGTTCTTTTAACATCCTTTATAAACCTCTGTTTGAATACAATAAATGTCCTGAAATTGTGAGCTTTGCACAGTACACAAAAGATCCGCAGACTCAAATTACTAGTAATGGGAGGAGGCACTGTTCTTGCTGGTCCTCAAAGTTTCAATATAATGTGGCCAGTGCTTTTGGCTTAATTCCTGATCCATGTCAAACTTCAACATCACCAGCTGCAATGAGAGACTGTGTGTGTGTGTGTGTGTGTGTGTGTGTGCATGTGTGTGCGTATGTGCTAGCCCTCTCACACACATGTGAGTGTCCTCCTCTCTCTGCCTTCCTCCCCTCCTCAACCTGCCCACCAACCCCGCCTGGAGCCTGGACAGCTGGGAAGACAGGCAGTCACAAACAAATTAAGTTAAAAGGTATAAAATGTGGTGAAAAAATAACAAAATAAGATGACAAAAACAGGTGCCAAAGGGCTTTTGCACACAACTCTGTCAGGTTCAGTTCTTTGTGTATGATTAGCAGTTTGGCTACAGCAGGACACATTTCATGCTTATTTGCTCTTTTGATGTCCTGGAAAGAAGAAATAGCACCTGCTGCTGAGTCTTCCAAGACAATCTCCAGTGCAACTGTTTTACACTAGGCAGAATCCTAGACATTTGTCTTTCAGAAGCAACAAAGATGGCTGAACTGTGTAATGGCACCCCTTATTGTACTGACTTGTGGGGTGGATATCTAAAGCCTTAGCTTTCCTTTAGGAAGCTGCAAGCTTTCACGACAATAACATGGACTGGCTTGTCACAGTCACAATGCGGTTGTCTCTAAGATGCCCTGATCATTCATAAATCCTGAGCCCACTCTGAAGACAACAGCTCTACAATTCCATCCTATGCTAGTAGGCATTGGCCATGTCACCTGCACACCAGCACTCAGTTGCTGTATGGCTGTTGTTGTCTGTTATTATCGGGACTGGTAACTGTATTTATGCCTCAATTCTTCCTGAACTGGTCTAGGAAGTATCCTTGTTGCTTGGCCTAATCTCAACCTTCCTCTCCTTCACCTGCTCAGGTTTGCTGCATTGTATTAACTGTCACCTGTGGCATGTCCACCATGGCTACCCAGGATATTTCTATCCTTCCTACACCTTATGAACTCTGGGTCAAAGGGCTGTCTCTTCGTGCTAGCATTCAAATTTCTGACACCATTTGTTCTGGGCATGTTGGAATGACTCGTCTTGACCTACCTTGTCACTATAGCCTGCACCCTTTGAATTCAAAGTGGTAGGATTTAAAATATTCTAATGAGCACCAGCCATCCCACTCTCCCTTAGAGGTCTACCATGCTGAGTCCCCTTCCGTCTCTTGGGGAACATTGTATCCCAGAAGGTTCTCAGTCCCTGCTGGAAGTACAGCTCTGGCCTGTCTGCTCACTTGTTCAGTCTTCAGTCCAGCTCAGATCCAAACCAAACATATGCAGGTCTTCTCTTCCTTCTGCTATTCCAAGTAAACTACCTTAGAGGTTTTGTTTCTTCTTAAAATTGGAGTTCTGAATGTATAATCTTCAGAGAAGTGGTTTCAATAGTTTCACCTCTAACAATTAGTAGAACTTGATAGATTTCTTTCCAAATCATTGGAAAGAAACTGATAATACAAATTGATTATAATATAAACTGATAACACAAATTGATTAGACTAATACAAAGAACATGATCCATTCCTGATACGTCACAGAAATATGCCCACTAATCAATACAAGGCAATGATGACATCATTGCCTCCAGAGCACTGTAATCTCAGATTCAGGAAATAGCCAAACACGTATGTTCATCTCTCATGGCCTATGGTGTCAGGCTTTAATGTCCCAGGTTTACCTCAGCGTTACTCAAAATCCAGTCTCATGTCTCACAAGCTAGGATGTCAACCTGGTCCTGTTTCACACACTATTCATAGATAGAATTATGTAGTCACTGAGAACAAAGTGGAATTCTGGATTCACCAAGTCTGGGCAGCATGGAGTTGTACAGGTTGAGTGTACTGGCCTTGTAACTAAGTGTCCATAGGTACAGAATAGGGAAATACTAACACCACCTCATGGTGTTCCTTTTAATGACTCCTGAGATAAAGCGTGCAAACTATTTGAGTGTCAAAACTCAAGAAATATTACCCAGTATGATTAATCATCAGTCAAAACTCTAAAGGGCCACTCTAAACTTCAGTGTTAGAAGATGTAATGCCATTCTTAAGGAATGTAAACTGAGTCCTACAAAGTTTAACCTCCATGACTACACCTCAATAGAAATAAAGGGACTCTGAAGGAAGAAAGCTAATTAACTCACTGCACTCATCCTCAAGTAACAGCAGAGGGTGGCCTCTGTGTATCAGCTGCCAGACTGAAAAGATAGAGATTTTAAACATTTTACCACTTGAAAATTTAGTATTTTAGCCATGCAAGAAAACCCCCAAAGTAGTCTGTCCAGTCAACCAAAACAGAAAAAGTACAAACAGCCCTGCAAAGGACAGTGCAAGCATCACTTACAAAGAGGAGCAAGCCTGGCCTGGCAGAGTCTACCTCTAATCCTAGCAGAGGAAATATGACTCCTGAGTTCAAAGCTAGCCTAGTCTACAAAGAAAGTTTTTGGACAGCCAGGGCTAAGGAGAGAAACACTATCTCAAAAAACCAAAGCGGGTGAGACGTGGGCAGGGGATTTCTCTCTCTTCCTCACACTGATAGGAGAATAACTCCTAGGGAAACACACACAGGGAGAATGGCCAGGTCAGGACAGCTAAGGACATCATGTCTGCCAAATGTCATGTGGCTGAAAGACTTAACAGCTATCCAAGATGTTCCCTGTCCCCCAGGGATCTGGTACAGCAATCCTGCTGGTGAGAATTCATTTTGGCCCCATTTCTGGGCAGCACAGCTCCGAGGTAACTGTCCTGTGACTAAGATTTTATAGTTTGGAAAAGTCTGTCCAAGACAATGCCCCCCATTATTTATTTATCTGGGCAATGTGATTTGGCAGACACTTCCTCACTTGCCTTAGGGATTTCTCTTGTAAGAGCATTCTAGTAACCTCTCTGAGAATAATGATTTTTGTCAGGGACCAGAGAATTCACTGTTAGCCTGGACAGTCTGACTACTCCATTGTCCTTTTACGATGCCTATTGCCCTATTGGGTGAAACAACTTATGTGAACTGTGACTAGCAGCCATAGTTAGGAAGGGACAGGGTCTCAGCATCTCAGCACAACTAATAAAGGCTTATCTTCCTCCGGAATTACAATTTCGGCAGAGGGGATTAGAAAATTCTTAAAAGTTGTTTTTTTTTTTTTTTTTTTTTTTTTTTTTTTTTGTCCAGCTCTGCTTTAGCATCTGAGGTTAGGAAACCCACACATACCTCTCTCTGTCCTAGCTACAGTTTACCACTGGAGGTAGGGAATACATGCAACCGTTTATCCCTGATCTGCTTACCATTTGAAGTTAGAGAGCCTGCCCACACTCAGCCTTAGCTCTGGAGTTGGCTACCTGAGGTTGGGAGTATACTCAGACTTCAGCCACCAATTTCTAGTCATCATTTGAGGTTTGGAAGTGCATTCTGATGCTGGCCCACATAGCACATGGCCCTACTAGCCCAGGGCATCAGCCAAGACACACAGTCCCACACCCAGTCTCCATTCATCTCTTGTTTCTCTCCCCAACTCTTCCTTATTTATATAAAACCCAACGTCTATGTGGCAGACCCCGGTAGTTCCTGGTTTTTGTTTGTATCCTCCATATCCCATTATCTTTCCTTGTCCTCTCCCAAAGTACACAGACTTGCCCATTCACAGGGTCTGTAGCGCAGCCTCCTGAAAGATGACTGCTTTTCACCCCTCTCTTCATCCACCATCAGTTACATTCCTGTGGCTCACTCCTTCCTTTTTGCTTTGCTTCTGCCATTGCCCCTCCCGTCTGCTGTGCCTCTAGTTCCTATCTAGCAAGTGAATACTATTTAATCTTTCTAGCAACTAGTACTAATTCTCTTTTCTAATTTTTTATTCATGGTCACAATAAATGATATTATATAATATATAATTATATATAACAATATAACTTTAGAAAATTAATTGGGAGTTGCTCTTTAAATGAGAATTTATACAATAATTTAGAAACCCTAGCCTGAGAATTTGTCAAAAAAACTGTATACGCAAGTCCAGAGACTTGTACATGAGTATTTATTCTGGTATCACCTGGTTTTATGCTAAGATGACAGCTAGTCTTATACTCCACAGGCTTAAACATAATCTAAACAAGACTTATCTTTATGTCTGATACCAGCTTTCCTTGTCAGCAAACAGGTCACTTGAAATTTAAATCAACTTTAAACTTGTGGCAAGAAATCAATCCCACAACCTTCTCAGGGGCTTTGAAAGTTCAATAGAGTGAATTCAGAATTCAGCAAGACACATTGCCTATGACTGTACTATTACTATAATGGAAACAATTAGGACCAACCGAAGAAAGAGGTGGTCTTAGAGGTTGTGCAACAGAGTTCCAGGGGACTTTCTGTGCTATCAGGTATGATGATGGGTGAAATACAGCAAAGCCCAAACAGAATCACATGTGCTAAGATTTTTCCATCACCAAACTGAAACCTAAGCTGTTGACCTTCATAGAGATGAGGAAATGACAGCTAAATCCAGTGAAGCCAACAAGATTCTCTTTATATCTTATAAAAATACCCAGCCCATTGCTTCTGCTCCAATCTCCCCCTCTGCTTTTTGTTGCCTATAAACCCTTCCTCTCTGCAGTCCACTGGCACTCCTTTGGAGTTTGCTGACAGGATGGTGCCTGGTTCACGGGTCATTCTAAAAAGGCAACTCAATCTTGGAATCTAAATTTGTTGATATCTTGTTCTTTGTATTCATTATGCACATTTAATGTGTTCTCCAATCATATAAGCATGCTGGTCTATCCAGACTTCTTATTGGAGTTTCATTCCCATGTCATAGTTGATTGGTCACTACTGAAGGTCAACCTTCATCTCTTTCATGGATGATCTTTCTGGAGAATAGCTCCATCCTAAGTCATCTCTTGATAATTTTTAATTTATTTATTTGCATTCCAAGAGTTCTTCACCTTATCCCCCTTTGCCTTTGCCTCTGAGAGGGATTAACAGGACACACTTGATATCCAGGAAAATTTAAAAAAATCATTACAAAAGTAGCAACTTCTTCAGTTATGACTACCAAAACTGTCTACTAAATACTAAGTCCTGTGGCAAGTACAAGATACTTCCTTTTGAGTTTTAGACCACAGAGAACTCAGTCTAACCCCACCACAACCACACACACACCAATATAAGTAGTTACTATTGTTGTAAGTTGCCCACTAGAACGAGATACAACCCTACTGCTTAAGATACCACATACTTTAGTCACAGAACATAGAGAAATCAAGCAGGAGCTGAGCTGGAAACTTGTCCCCTAGCTTTTATAGTGCTCAAAGGTGCTATTATACAGACTAATGGAAAAGTCATTAATGGTGTTAGGAAACTGTGAGCCCTGAAAATACAATATTAACCTGCCAGGAAAGATGTGCGTCCACTGGTGCAATAGTGGCCATGACTATTACAGGGGTAACCAATTGCTTCCTTGTAGGATTCCAGGCATGCTCCACAAGAGGGGATTCACACCTGGTACTGCTATCTCATCAAAACTCCATGAATGGCCGGGAAGGTCACAGGCCCTAGATGGAGCCTACTACTGTTATTTTCCTATATGAACATGTAAAACTGGCTTCTAAACACTTTTGTATTTACTGACAGATTGCTACTGCGCCCAGCCTTGGTTAGAGAAGTGCTTCTTGCAGTTGGCAGTGGTTATTGTATACACTTATTACTGGTGATACTGGGAGTGACTGTTCAGTGCTTAGACCTAAATGTGATATTTGTATTACCTCCTTCAAGGCTCAGGGAACATCACAGAAGAGGAGGCTGAAAATATTTAGGAGTCCAAGGATGAGAAAGGGTGCTATGAAAAGCTGTCTTCTCAACATGTCACAGCTTGCTACATTCATGAACTCACACCACCAGTGGTTACTTGTACAAGCCTTACAATGTGTACCCATCAATCCTATCATGGAGGCGGGGCTCACAAAGCCCCACCCAGCTCTTCTAAGGAGCTACAGGAAGGAAATGGTTACTAGGGAACTAGGATGTTCCTCACTGGAAGCTGTTGGTTAAGTAGTCCTTGCTCAGGAAAGTAAACCCCATCCATGGTCATCCAAGTGACCCCATTCAAATACAGTGAGTAATAAACAAGCCATGAGAGAAAAAGAGAAAGTTATCAAAAAGAGAAGGGGGGCTGACAGAGTAGGAAGGATAAGTGAGGTAATGATGGAAGGACATCTCAGATATATTATACATGTATTCAAGAAATGGCAGGTCTAGAGGTATTCTTAAATACTCTGTGGGGATAAAATATCTTCCAGCTTAGGAGAAAAACCACTGAATATATTTTTAAAAATATTATCAGAATCTTAAAATCCTTTGGGGATACAAACAACTTTCTTTTTCTTTTATTGGATATTTTATTTACATTTCAAATGTTATCCCCTTTCCTGGTTTCCCCTCCAAAAACCCCTAACCCATACCCTTTCCCCCTACTTCTGTGAGGTGCTCCCCGCCCATCCAGCCACTCCTGCCTCCCCACCCTGGCATTCCCCTACACTGGGGCATCAAGTCTTCATAGGACCAAGGGCCTTTCCTCCCACTGATGCCTGAAAAAGCCATCCTCTGCTACACATGCAGCTGGAGCATGTGTACTCTTTTGTTGGTGGTTTAGTCCTTGGGAGCTCTGGGGGGTCTGGTTGGTTGATATTGTTGATCTTCCTATGGGGTTGCAAACCCCTTCAGTTCTTTCAGTCCTTTCTCAAACTCCTCCATTGGGGACTCTGTTAGTTCAATGGTTAGCTGCGAGCATCCACATCTGTATTGGTCAGGCTCCGGCAGAGCCTCTTAGGAGACAGCTATAACAGGCTCCTGTCAGCAAGCACTTCTTGGCATCTGAAATAGTGTCTGAGTTTGGTGACTATATATGGGGTGGATCTCACCGTGGGGCAGTCTCTTTGAACCACTTAATCAGTGTTAGAATGTCAGTACTCAAATTGGGCTTTTCCATAGGAAAATAAAACCAAGTTTTACATGATTAGAAAGTTTAATATTGCTATTCACTTTAGAAAAACTGTCTATGGTTATTTTAAATAAAAATTATCAAACATATAATTTATCCAAATATTCTATTTATTATTACCTAAACTTCTTCAATATATACATCTCAAATTACAAACACTTTGCATTTTATTTTAAAACAGAATGGTATGGGCATTCTTCTTGCAGTTATGTGATAATATGTGTATCTTGACTTCCTGTAATCCAGCCTTTGAGACCATTACTTTACACCTTTTTCCCACCTACTTTTCTTTGCCAGAGTTGAGCTGCCAAGAATGCTTAGGCTAGCAAACTTTCCCACTCCTGTTTTTGCTGAGTATTAAAAATTTTTGGTTGTCTTTAAATTACAGCAATCCTACTTAGGGTAACTTGTTTATGTCAATTTGTCTCCATTAAATTTAAGATGACCTGCTGATTGTGGTGGTACACACTTGTAAGAGTGCTCAGAGGCTAGGAAGTGGGAGAGAGAGGCTGCCCGAATCACAGAGTGAGTCCATTGCAAATATTTCATGCTCATGTGATAGTTCTACCTAAGCCTTGAGTTGCCTGGAGATGCTGGTAAGTTTTGTGATGGACTGCTTCTGTATTTCAGTATTTACGTATATTTTGCTGGTTAACACTAAGCATCTGCGCATAATCTGGTTGTCCTTTCAATGGAACTTTTTCAATACTCAAGTCAAACTTCTCGATGTGCTACAGATTACTATGAAGTCACCAAGTTCCACATAAGCTGAAAGCACTCTCTCAAAGGTGCCAGCTCGTTCCAGATCACATATTCATTCTCACTGGAGAATAAACACTATAAAACCAGAGAAAACTGCCTCAAGTCTTCAAAACTACAGAAAACAAATTTCATTGCTTCCATAAGTCACTATATGTTTTTCCCCCATTACTCTATCTTTTCAGATCCGTTTTTGCACCTGATTGAGGCTGAGAGATGGTGAAGAGTCTATGCCAACTGCAAATACAAGGACTAAAATTACACGTGCGAAGACTACACTTCAAAGAACAAAAAACCAGCTTTTCATTTACATTCACAAATACATGCACACACACTCACATGCATGCATGCACATGCACGTGCGTGTACACTCGACTGTGCTTTGTACAACTGCCACCCATAGATCAAAGATTGAAGAACAAACTTACCAATTTGGTGTAGGTGACAGGTTTCTTCCTAGCAAGCACAAAGAATACTTCTCTTGATCGGATTTAAAAGCTCACAATACTTTGTAAATAAGCCAAACACAGACCATTTCGCCACTTACAGAAGAAACTGATAAAGGCTGAAAGACGAACACCTGAATCCTGCACGTGTGACCAGCTGTTGCCTGAGATATCAGGCCGAGGAACAACACAGACATGAGTGCTTGTTGGCAGATCAAGCTCCAAAGAATGGCTTCTAAATACTGCTTCTATCAATTGGGGGGAAAAAGCAGCTTTGCACTAATCAAAGCCAGAACCAAGTTTAGCAAGACCTAGAGTCTAAGGGGGACAGAAACCAGAGCCAGCACGGCACAGGATTCATCACTGGAAGTGACTGAATTGACCTGGGGGCCAATGAGGGGCATTTAGTAGTACCATCATGTGGCATCTCAGTAGGACTTCCACTTACCGAAAGAACTTTTGGGAAATGTGTTTTTAAATTCACCTTCATGTAAATCTTTTCTGCCATGTTTCTCTACTTGAGGGTGTAGATACTCCAACACTGAAAATTACAGCAAAGTAATTTTCAGGCTTTAGAAGGACTCAAAACAAAAAGGATACTAGATATTTGAAAGAAAAATGCCCTCTGTAAATGCCACTGTTACTTTGTAAAATAAGCAGCTAACCTAGGAAACAAATGATCAATTTTCTCATATAATTATTTGTCTCACACCTTCATGTGCCTTGAAAAACCTATTTTCTTTATGCCTGTGACACGGCTATCACCTGAAGGTAAGGAAAAATGCTTGCTTTTTCTGCCTTCACCCCACCCTACTTAAAGCAGGTTGGAATCCACTTACCTCTCTTAGGGAAACCACAAGCCTGCAGGTCTTCTCTCTTTGAGTAAAGACACTCCGTTTTGTTGTCATGATGGCTGTCACATGTAGAATACAGCACGAATCTGTGTTGAGAAGCCAGACCATCTAGGGCTGGTTGTTTTAGTGCTTCCCAGTTGTGAAACTTTGGAGAACCTGTTGGGAGCCAACTCCTAGCGGCTAACATCTTTGCAGCCATCTCAGGCCATATATCCTGACAAGAGACTTGTTTTCAACAGCCCACAACAGCTGAGCACACTCTGATAAACATCTTATTTTTCTCACATATCTTGTTTTGCTGTTTAGTGCCCTCAGCTGCAAGGGGCACGTGGTATCTACGCTGCAAGGCACGTGGCAAAGTGCCTTCGGCTGTGTTCCCCTGCCTGTCCACGAGGGCAGGGCACATGGTAAAGCATGTAAATACCCAGAATTTCCTTTCAATAAGAGACTTGATCAGACTCTGTCATGTCTCCATTCTTTGCATCTCTCGCCCCTCCATCCCCACTCTCTCTCTTGCTAGACCCTGACCCGCGGACTGGAGCAGCAGAACCGGCTGTTAGACAGTGGCCCCCGAACGTGGGGCAGAACGGGTGGTTACAAGAACCAAGTCCCATCTATAAACTGGAGTAAGCTAAATAGTCCTGAAAGCTCTTGAGGCTGCTGAGACCATCAGTGAACTGTTCACTCTGGTCATCTTTATTAGAAATGCATTAGAAATTAGAGAGCAGTTTCTGGATGTAGACCAAGAAAGCTATACATATTTTGACCAACCAAGCATATTACTGAATGTCAAATCAACAGTCTTTTAGAACAGAACATGTCTAAAATAACAGCCAAAATGTGAATTGCAAATGATATAAAATAAAACTTGCTAAGTTCTAGATCTTTGTCTTTCAGAAAAATCACCATATAATTTTATGTGACAATAAAATATAAAGTTTCTTTAAGATTTTGATAGCCAGTGGTTTTACCACATAAAAGAAAAAAATAAGCTAGTTTTAATTATTCTGTAGCTCATCTATAATCTTGGAACTTGACTGCTCAAATTCTAAATTGAAATGAAAAGTACTCAGAGACTATAAAAACAAGACTAGCGAGCAAGCATTTTTAAAAATAATACATATTGCCAAGTAAACTCAACAGAATCGTTTAATACTTTATTAGTATTTTCTAACAGACAGAACGTAACACAAACCAAATAAAAATTTTAATTTCTGTAGTTAATAAAAATAACTGACATTCTGATTCTTTCCCCTTGGTTAGAGAAGGAGAGCATTGATAGAGAGCGGTTAGGCACGATTGACACTTATGTACAATGATATGCACAAGGTAATTTGTAACAATTAAAATCCTAAAATGTGCTCTTTAGTTTTCCCTTATAACACAGGAGCCATGCTCCCATAAGCAAAAGTATTCTACTAAGAAAAGAATTTTACAAGGAGTGACAAAAAGACTTTTAAAACAAGTCCTTAATTAAGGTGCAGCAACAACAGAATGAAGTTGTTGGGTTAAGAAGACAGTTAAATTGGATTTCAAAACATTAAAAATGTAGTTATTTTACAATTACTCAAATAAACATGCATTAAATGAAAATATTGCACAAAATTAAAACTGTAGATTGTAAAATTTATGTTGTTCTTAATTTCTTTTTTTAAAAAATGGTACACTTTCATTGCACTTAACGATTTTTTCCCCAAACACCTGCAGCAAACTTATAGTGATCAAACTGTTATATTCAATAAATTTTTTTTGTTTTAAATTAAGGCTAACAAAGTGCATCCACTGGTCAATGGCACAACTGTTTCCAGCAACTACATGGAACACTCGGATTATAGAAAATACTCATCTAAGTGCTACGTTTAAGTCACACAATCAAACTGTAGGTGAATAAGCTATGATGGTTTCTTTGCAGTTTTACACTACCTGAAAAAAATATCAGAAAACCCAAAAGAATGATTAATTTTGATGGTTCTTGCCTAAAGGCACCACTGACTTAAAAGCACTCAGCAGAAGACATACAGCCTCTTTGTGTATATGTTCATATGTGCAACAAATGCACAAAATATAGTAACTTTATTAAACGTAGAACACTGTCCTTTGCTTATGGGTTAAATACTCTACACAGCTGGACCAAGCCTAGGTTATCTGTAGCTATAGCACGGCCACACTCTTCGTTGTAAAACACAGCCGTGCACAGACACGTGGCCATTTGACATTTCAGCTCCAGAAATATAAATGCTTCTCAACAAAAATTCCCTTAAAAAAAACATTTACTCAAATAGTTTTGTTTTTGCTCTTTGTTTGGTTTTGGTGTGACTGCAGTTGTCTTGCAGGGCTGTGAGAAGATCTGCAGTTTATACGACCTCTTTTTCCCCTGGTTGACAGTTTTCTCACTTTATATAGAAACACTTTTCACATGTACACACTAGGCTCTTGCAAGAATCCTTCTGTATACACTTAAATGTATTCATGTAAAAATATAATTGAAACAGGAGGCTATGTATGAAATTATTGCACTTGTGGCCATGCTGATGCTTTCTACACACTTGATGCATCCAATTTTAAGCCTGGGGCCAATGAAGGGCCAGCAGGGCAGGGGCAGGAGTACAGGAAATGGTTCTTCTGCCAGAGAAACAATCTTTCCTCACTTGCAAGTTTCGAAAAGGGGTTTTACTTATGTAATTCTGAAAGACATGCAACACATGCTGACTATGTGCATACTACACATATGCACACAGCACTGAGCATCATAAAGCTTTCCAGGAAGGCTTCCCTCTTAGTATTAGGCTTCACTGGTTAAGAAGAATCTGAGTGACAGCAAGACTAAATCCTATTCCAATCTTCTGGATTATCAATACTCTGTCCCTTTACAATAAGCACCCAAACATTCTTTAAATATCAGGATACTGGCTCAGTGGTCTGAAAAGTAGTTTCACTATTTTAAGGTTTTAGTGTTAAATATTTTTAAAACAAAAAGAGCTGATATATCTAAACCCTTAGTCATTGGAAGTATTTAAAAGTACAGAAATCCTGCATATATGGGATATGAAGACTTCCTAATGGACAAAATGGAGAGAACACTAGGAAATGCAAAGGCTTCACAACTGGAAAAGGTATTTTGTTTCACTGATATAAAATATTAGGGCGTTAAATGTATACACCAAAGGGTTTTGTGTACTAGCTTTATTTAGAATTTTACATTATGCGAAATATAAATAAAAGCATATTTTTAAAAATAGTACAGTTCTGTTTTCATTATTTATTTTCATATATGTACACACAGTAGAATTAGGCATTTGTATGTTTACATAGGACTATAAGCTCATTAATTCTTTGATTTGCTATATTGGTAGTTACCTAAGGCATGTCTAGATCATACGATTTAAAGTTATCATATGGTAACTTTCAATAGAGTACTGTTTTAATTTCCAATTTTTAGAAGGACAATGTATTTGGCAGTTCTTACAATAAATAATTTCCCTTCTATATAATCAGTAATGTTAAAAGATTAAAAAAACTTTGAACTCATAAGAGAGCTACCACATGCTTCTTCTGCACAGAATGCCAAAGGAGAAGTGGAGAGTTGAGAACCATAAGAGCAAAGCCCAGCCCTTACAGCACATAAAAAAGAAAATCAATGAACATTTCTATCAATGAATAATAAGTCCAATCAAATTCTGGGTTTGATTGGTTTTATTTTATAGTGCTTTCTTTACACAAGACTGTAATTTGGGAAGGGCTATTTCCTACACTAAGGGCATTATTTCTATCACTTTGCCCAGGCCACTTTGAAACAATTGAACAATTGTTCTAAAGATCACTCACCTGCTAACCCACATGATAGCAAAATGCTGACGACCCACAAGATCCTTGAGTGAAACAAATCTCTCCAATTATCCACTGCGGTCTACAGCTACTACAGTAGTTAGTTAAGTTACCCATGACCCATTGTTTTGTGCTTCCCTCACTCTCACACACGCTCTCTGGCACTCTGGCACTGGGAGAGAATGCTCATTAGTTTGGAACAGAAGAGACCAACTCCATTCTTGAATGAGACGGGGCAGTATCCTCTCAGTGTTGCAAATTATGCACCAAATCATGTAAGACACAGGAATCTCTCTTGGTAGTGGCTGGATTACAGATGAGAATGAGAAGAACCAGTCTTACGGATGTACTAGTACTCTGTTTTGAGACATGGAAAGACTGGTGTAGACACAGCGGTATGTGAGTCACACCCCAGAAGATCTGTCCACACCATGAGTCCTGGACAAAATGAACACCAGCTTCACAAGATGAGTGTCACCTTTTCTGTAAAGAAGGCGCTTGAGTACTTTGAAGTTTTTGTTTATATTTCTGCATTTGCTTTGACCTTGAATGAAGTTTGTTGAAAAGTTCACGAAATTTATACTGTGGAAATAAGGTTTCTAAAAAGCCTTCTAAGAAGACATACACCATTCTCCTATTTAACTGGTTGTGCTGAAACATTTCAAAAACACGAAGAATACCTTTCCGTGTTGTCTCAGCTCCAATAATGTGCTTCAGTTCATCTGAATGAAGTAGAGAAAAATACAAATATTCATTCCTCAGAAGAAGGAAATAAATACCTAAATTATGATCATAAATAAAGAATCTAAAGCATACAGCAGAGTAACTCATAAATAGTAGGTATACAGTTAACAAGCTCTGTCTAACTGGGTCTTAAAGCCTACCTAAAAATATATATATAAAATACAGCACAAGAAAGTTAGGAGCCATACTCCTAGGTTACAGATTACAGTCACAGTTCTCTCTCTTAAATCCCACTTTCTTTTCCTCACTACTGGATGAAGATTTCTAATTACCAATATCTTTATAGTTGGACAGATTTGTAAGACTAGTAAGATGCAGAAGCAATGACTGCAGCTGATTTTGTTACGTTGGCAGGCTGGGGATAGATACAAGGAAATTAAGGATTATCCCCAGTCACCAGAACATCAATAACCAAACGGGAAGTACTGAAAAAATGGTAGAACTGAGGTAAAGAAATCTGGCTGAAGTTTAGAATGCCTATTAAAGAAAGTAAACAATAGAGACATTGTCCAGACTGTTAGGGCAAGCTAGTGTGGTGCTTACATTGACAAACCAAATTATCATAGAGAGAACTATTTTGTTGTTAGAAAGAAAGAGCAAAATGTATAAGTTTACAGATATAAAATGTATAGTATTAAATAAGCAAGGCCACAGAGAGAAAAAAATCTCGTTCTCCCTCATATCTGGAACCGACTCAATAATATAAACAAAGGAACATGTCTATACTGTGAGACATGTTAAACAGTAAAGGCTAAATACCAGATGAGGAGCAGCTGAAAGCAGGCAATGTACATAAATTATGAAGGGTGATATACAGCTAAATGTTTGTCTAGTTCTAATTCTGTTGTGGAGTTTTCATTTTTTGGTGGTAAACAAATACAAAAAATTATATTCAATAGTGAAAGAACAATTATTCTAACTGTATAGAAAGTCACTGAAGTGTATAGATTCTGGATCTGGTTAATTTTGATGTATGTATTATATTTATTTGCAAATTTTTAATAACAAAAATTTTAAAAGTGTAAAAACTTGCACCTTCCAAAAAGTCATCATTTAAGCAGCGATACACTATAATTCAGCAAAAATATATGAGCCTACTACCAAGCACAGGATTAAGTATATATACAGTCACAGTTCTCATTCACATCAACCTCTGTAGGCCTTCTTCCCAGCAAGAGCTCCTCTGGCAATTCTTTCTGTAGCTGGAACTCACGCGAGGCAACGTTTCCCTCCTACTGCATTACTTTTTTCTTTAGAACTGATCACTAGCATATTAAGTTTTACTTGCTTGTTTTGTTTTTTGTTCCCTCTAAAATAATATAAGCTTTAGGAAAGTAGAGCAACGTGCGGGAATGTCTAGCACACAGCTCTATACTTTTCAAGTAAGCAGCCCCCGCTGACTCCAGAGTTCCTGCAGCTGTGCTGGGCCACAGTGTAATCTTCTTTATTATAAAGGTATATGAGAAAATAGTCTAGGTCATGGTTTCTGAAGTTTTCTAAAGTGTCATTTCTATATGGCTCCAAATTTAACCACATATGGGGAGAAAGTAACAGCAATGTGGCAGGTTTCTAATGCTCACAGCTAACCATTAAGAGGATCAAGGGGTTCCCAATGGAGGAGTGAGAGAAGACTGAAGGAGCTGAAAGGGTTTGGGTCCCATGGGAAGACCAATAATATCAACCAACCAGAGCTCCCAGAGTCTAAACCACCAGCCTGGGAGCACATAGGGAGGGACCCATGGCTCCAGCTATATGTAGAGGAGGATGTCCTTGTTGGACATAGGTGGGAAAGGAGGTCCTTGGTCCCATGAAGGTTGGACACTGAGTATGGGGAAATTATAAGGTGGGGAGGTAGAAGTGGGAGGGGGCACATCCTCATGGAAGCAGGAGGAAGGGGGATGGGATAGAGAGTTCCTGGGTGGGGGAAAAATGGGGTAAGGGTATAACATCTGAAATATAAAAAAAAAAAATGTTCAATAAAAAAAAAACCAAAAACAAAAAAGATAGAAAACTAGACACTGAAAATCTAATTTTAAGTTAGAAGAGAAGTCAGGCATATTGGCTTATGCTCACATCTATTATCCCAGAACTTGGGAGGTTAAAGTAAGACTGCACTGAGTCTAGACCAGCATGGGCTACACATGAGTATCAGAGCGCAGTCTCAGCTATAGCATGAGACACCATCTCAAAAATGATAAGAAAGAGAAGAAAAGAAACCGAGTAAAATTGTAAGAAAATGGGTAACAGATAAAAAAGCTTAAAAACTCGTCTTGTCCACTCTCTACATCCACAATTAACACAGAGGGATGTATCTAGGCACTGGTGAATAGTTACGTGCTTTTAAGATATCTGGGATCCAGTGACAAAAGTACCCTCACCATCTCCTAGCCACAAAAGCCCATTGGTCACAGGCTCTCTTTCTCGGAGGAAAAAAAAAGACAAATAAATCTATATTAATGACAGGAAGGAAGGAAGGAAGGAAGGAAGGAAGGAAGGAAGGAAGGAAGGAAGGAAAAGAGAGAGACAGAGATAGAAAGAGAGAGAGAGAAGAAAATAAGGTTGTCCCCTAAAGGATGACCTATGTGGTTCCAGGTCATATTCATATTTCTATTAGCTCATTCATCTGTCATGTTTTCTTTACATAATTCTCAATTAATATTTTAAGGCAGTAGAGTAGGTTTTAATCATCCAAAGATGAATCAGAATCCTGCTACTCACTAACTACAAATCTTGGGTAGGGGACTTTGAGCCTGAAAGTTAAAATAGTGACTTGTTTCAAAGGACTTGTTAGGAGGATTTGTTAGAATACATGAAAAACACCTACATAGCCCTTGGTAGATAATAAACCATCATTTGGTGGTCATTATAATAATAAAAATGAGCTAAATTAGCATAGTATCAATGTCAAAAGTCAGAAGAAACACAAATAAATCAAACTTTAATCAAATGTGTTCACTCACCTGGCATAATTGCAAATAATTTTGTTTTTCCTGCAATTCTTGTTCTCATTCGAATAGCCTTATCTCTGCATGGAACTGTCTCTGCTAAAATGCCATTGGGCCAAAATGCATCTCTATTTAAGAAAATGAAACAATGTTAGTGAGCAGTTTCATTTGTCTAATGATACTAGTTGATGACAAACTGCTAAAAAAAATAAAATATTAAACCAGAGACAACATTTCTAAAATTTCATTTAGACAAATAACAAACAGCATCCAACAGCAGGGTTCAATTTAGGGGTGAAGGAATATATACACAAAAAGTAGCAGATAAATTCTGCCCCTTGTACTTCACAAATACTAGTAAAATGGGATTATATGGATCAGCACATGATGGGCATTTAAACTTAAAAGTGGGACCTGTTAAGTGAATATCTTACCCAAATCTACTCATAGCACCCTGAAAGTGAACAGCCTAGCATCTTAACAGCTCTTCTCTCTTGGCTATGCCATTCCATTCTCATCCTATCTAACTCAGCCAGCCAAGAATCTCTAGTTGATGTCTACAGTGTATCACACACAATCAATTCATTCTCCTGGACTCCGATCCTGCTTCTTATGGGTTGGTTCACAGGTACCTGTACTCAACAGGTTTGGAGGAATAAGACTCTATAGGCCATGAGAGTTGTTCAACCTGTTGACAGGGACATCAGATGTGCTAAGCCCCTCCCATTGCTATCTGGGCCACTGGTTGGACATGCTTGCAGAGAAATTATCTTAACATGCCCTAGAAACACTTTGGGTATCAGGAAATAAAACCACCTATTGTGCAGACTTTCTACCTGTTAAACCAACCCAATCATCTCTGGAGAAAGAATCCACGGAGGGGTAAACTTTGCAGTTGAGTCCAGTCTACAGTCAAGGCTGAGAACCACTGAAACAGAATTCAACTGCCCTAACTGAAATGAACAGGCCAGAGCAGCTAGTCCAACTTTTGGAAACAATGGAGTCTAAAAGGGAGAAACTTTGCTTCTGAGCATAAATCGAATTCCCTTCTTCCTGTCACCAGAGTCTTTGGGCAAACTGTTTTTCTTCTGCAACCCTCTGCTGCCTCCCAACCAAATGAAGACAAGCTGCTTACCTGAAGAAAAGGATAGAAGGTTAGAAAGCACATGGAGCTCAAGGAGAAGCAACTTAGAACAACAGACAGCTGCTTTCTCGCTCCTTCCTGACAGCCAGAGTACAACATCAGGAGGTCCTATGCATGCTTATCTTCACATTTACAAATGGAGTTTACTTCTCGTTGACTAGCTGTGCTTCAACTTCTGATCCTCTTGCCTCAATTCCAAACCTCACCACGCCCAGCTTTCTAATACTGCCAATAATTTCAAAGAGATTCTATGGAATAAAAATCTAGCCCATCATTTTAGAAATGTTTCCTTTGTGCCTTTGCTAATCTAAAAAAAAAAAAAAAGAAAGAATAGTCCTACAGAACAAATGGGTATGTATTTGTAATTACCATGTGTGTACATGCACAGTGTATATATCTGTGTGTGGGGATTGGGTACATGGGCCACAGGGTATGCATGGAGGTCAGAGGATAACTGCATAGGGGTTGATTCTCTCCTTCCATCTTTAGGTGGATTCTGGGATCAAACTCGGGTTGCAAGGTTCATGTGCCAAGTGACTTTACCATCTGAAGTTTCTCAACAGCCCCAAATCCTTATGATTCTCATAAGTCTTTGCTCATCACACCCAATGTTAACCAACAAAGGCCATTAGGTAATAGTTGAATGGGGACAGCAAGGCTAAAGTCTGCACTACATGGAAGAAGTGACTGTCGGTAGACATACCTGAAACGTTTCACCGAGTCAGCTACTTGTTCCGGTGACGTCATCCAGTCAACATGGTCAACTATTTTTCTGAAAGTAAAGGATTTTGAATGAGTAAGCTTAAAGTCTGTAAGGCAAGTAAAACTGACACACGTTTCACAGAGTAACACTTTCATTTGAAGACAAACTGAAATCTAATGATCAAGAAGAGATCTAATGATCTTTAAAAGCCCGGAGAAAAAAAGTCCATAATCAAGGCCTAGCAAGTCATTTTCAGAATTAAAGTCTACTCATCAGCGGGCTCAAAGCAGAGGGGCAGGAGACACAGTTACCTGTTAATAGTATCACCATACGTAGCTCTAATAAGCTGCTGGAGTAAGTTCTTGATATTCCTTCTCAGCCACTGGTTTCTCTCTTTTAAGTCAAACACCTCATCCATTAGAAGCAGCATCACCCTTAGTGGAATATTGTCATCCACCTGAAAGAAAGAAGAAAAAAGACAATATGTGACACTACAGCCTCCAAAAGCTCACATTACATAGTAATTCAGTAAAAGGTATTTCTAACAGCTACTTTTTAGGGGATCTAAAATGTTACAATCCTACAATGTAAATTCTTAGGCTGTAGTTTTAAAAAAGCTTCTCAAGTTGATTCCTGATAAGTCTTATAGAAATATGACTTAGGTCTAACTTAGCAGTCTCGTAATGAAATGCTAAAATTGAGAATTATTTTCTGGTAATATTTTTTTCATTTGAATAAAATTATTTGGCCGGGTGGTGGAGGTGCATGTCTTTATTCCCCCCACTCAGGAGGCGGAGGCAGAATTCAAGGCCACCCTGGTCTACAGAACAAGTGCCAGGGCAGCCAGGGATACACAGAGAAACTCTATCTCAAAAAAAAGAATAAAAAATCCTTGTTATCTATAGTTAACAGATGAAACAATGAAAAATGATTTGCTTAATTAAGATGTTTATGTATGTAACATATATATATAAAACTTTTCAGAAAAATAAGCTAAATTACAACCCAGTAAATAATTAAACTAACATATTAAAGTATGTATTTTTATGAAAATTGTTATGCTTTAATTGGTATAATTAATATTATGTTATTAATGTTAGCATACTTGGTAAGTGGGTAGAGTTAGTTAGTAAATGACTAGAAACTTAAACTAATTTAATAAGTACTAATTTAATTAGTACATTTAATTATATTCAGCATACAAACTAATAAACTAATATACTTTATATGGGCTTTTCATCTCATATTGCTGTGTCTGGGTACTTTCTGTCTTACTGGTCTTCTGTGGTTTCCAATTTTGTGTTTTTATGATTTGGGGGTTTTGCGCATGTGTATCTTTCTTGAATATTTTCTTGTTTTAAAAATGGTTTTCTGTTTGTTTTCTAATGAATAGGGAAGTGGGTTGTGGAGTTGAGTGAGTGCGGATTTGGGGAGGACCTGGGACAAGTTGGGGAAGGGAAACTCTGAATATATTATATGCAAGGTTTTTATCAATTAAAAAAAGAGAAAATAAATTAAAATACTTTAACTGTGAAAGCCTTCAGTCAATGATACACAAAATAATAGAAAAAAAGCTAGAATGCTTTTATGTGAAAAATTATGCATACGTCAATAAATAATAGTTACTGATTTAGAACTATATATAAAACTGATCATTTTATAATTTTCGATAGTTTAATGCTCACTTCCTAATTAATGCTGTAACTGAAAAGATGAGAAATGGTATGGATTTTTAATTTTTCACAACTATGTTCTAAACATTTGATTAATATTTATGCCATGAATTGGACAGTTTATAACTTAAACAGTCCAGAGGAAAGAGGGACTCATTTCATTACTGTGATAAAATGAATACTGCTCAATTATCTGATAAAATAACATCAGCTTAATGATACAAGATATTAAAAGAAAAATAACTATAAAATCCAAAGTGAAAGATGTTTCAGATATTATACATTAAACTCATGAAGTATCCTAAAATGATCTTCAAGAAGGAAAATATACACATATACGAAACTTTATTATTAACAAATCTATCTGGAAACTGAAAATAGAAAATTATAAATTAAAGATAAATCTGATTTAAGAGCCCAGAGCCCAGAAACAGATTCAAAAGCATTCAAGAACAGAAGCATACATATATGGTAAGGGAAAAAAAAACCCAGCAAATGTGGAAAACAGACTTTTAGTATATAGAGCTTAACTCTTCCTCAATCTACACATATAATTAATCACAGATGAAGTGCAAATTTAAATGTTGCCATGGCAAAGAAAGAAGAATTGTAAAGAAAAACACAGGGCAACAAATAGAGTTACAAAAGCAACAGACAGCAGAGGGAGGGAGATATTTCAGAAATACATAATATATATCATATACGATACCTCATACTCATATTATATTCAGCACCCAAATTAATAAAACACACAAAAAACAAACACAGGTGAGTCAATAGAAAAATGAGGAAAAAACTTAGATACCCACAAGATATGACATTGAATGGCTATCATATATGAATCTACAGAGATATAAATATTGACTCTAGCCAGGATGTAGAATATTAATGCTCATATTGTGTTAGTAATAATAAAAGTGGTACAGTTTTGGAAAATTATTTAGTAGCACATACTACAACTCAATATATATTATTACATATATATATATAAATATATATTGTAATATATATATATGTATTCTGACTCTTAAGTAGAAAAATATATATTTTTTCATTTTTATGATATGAATAAAAATATTCAGAGTCTGTGCATAATTCAATATACAAGTTTATAAGACTAAATAGAAATATGGCAAAGACACAAGAATTGAGAAAGAACTACTAAATAACAGCATAAAGACTACCATAAGGTTAAACAACAACAAAACAACAGAAGTAAAGAGTATATACTTTACAGTTTTATTTAAAAGTAGAAACTGTAAAACCAGGATAAAAATTAGGAGAGCAGTAAATCCATGGTGGAGGAGAAGGCTATGATAGCAAGGGAGAATGGTGGTTTCTAGGGCCCTGCTAACTGTTCCTTTGTATGTTTGTTTAAAATGTTGAAGTCAAGAACATGTGCAGTGTGTACCAATTTACCATGTTTAACATAATATGGAAATCTGAATGAATGAAACATACGCACATTTATTAAAATAACCTGCCAAAAATGATTTGAATTACAGCATAAATAAAATTAAAGAATAACATCAACTCACATTATCATCAAGCTGAGCTGAGACTCGACAATGTTCAGGATCTGAATCAGTCTTCGTAATTAAAGGAGGTACCTAGACATTTAAAAAAGAAGGTGAACACAGCAACACTGCAAAATATCCTAACACCATCATAACCCAAAACAAGCATCAGAATTTGATTTGATTATTGGTGCAATGTGTTAACAAAGCTTAATGTTCTATATTCTGAACTTAGCACACCCAGGAGACAGAACTCCAATCTTCTTTTAAAATCTCTTAAAAGTAAGTTAGTTAGTTTGAGCAATTAACTATTATTTGATAAGGGGAAGAAGGAAAGAAAAACTAGAATCAGCTGAAACCCCCTGCAACACAGGAAAAGCTGCTATGACCATGTATGGCCTGGGAAAGTCAATGGCGTCTCTGGGCCGGGTCACATGAGTGACCATCAGTGCTGACAGACACATCAATGTTTCACGTTCACAGTTACAGCTAAGGACAAGCAGCCCTGAAAGGATAATGGTGGACGAAAAAGGAACTGCCTCTACACACAAGAAAATCTGCCTTCAGTAAATCTGTCTGTGCCATTCAGACTCAGATGAAATTAGCTATGACACTCTTCTATAACTCAAGTTTTAGGTTTATGGTTTATCATTTACAGCTTTGATGGCATCCTTGCAAAGAAAAAAAAAGACTATGTCAAAATTCTTTTACAAGTGTAAGTTGGAAATGCAACAAATGTACTTAGTCCAATCCCATTATCAAGAAATCAAATAAAACTGCTTCCCAGAAACTTCTACACCACCCAAAGGTATGCACACTAAGGAAAGGTGGAAACACTGGTCAGGTGAAAGACTTCTTACTTTGATGTCATGAGCCTTTACTGTTTGAATAAGGAGAAATTAGGCTTTATATTTCAGTATATGTTAACTATAACTCATTTGCAAATATAATTTATTTGCATAAGAATCTATACTATTAAAGAATCAAAATAGCCTAGTGCAATAAACTGATAAAAAATATTAACCTTGCTAATTTTAAATATGTATTGTAAATGAATTTGTAAAATTCTACTGATGAATGAAAGGATTTTTAGTATCAGTTTCTGACATAAATTTGTCCTTTTCAACTTTTCTTTTTTATGAATATAAGTCTGAAAATTCTGGAGAAGAAGCTCACTATATCTTAGGTGACATAAAAACAATTTGCTTTAGAGGCCACTGGAGATGTCTTTTTACCTTAAAAAATGACTGCTTTATGTCTTGCCCTAATCTCTCTGACATTCTGCCCACGTTGTCCGACATTTTTGTCACTCCTTCTGCCAAGCTATCAGGAAGGGATTTAACTGCATTTGAAACATTCCTCATAGAGTTGCGAAGTGGATTTACAAAAGTGTCCATCTAAAGTGAAAAAGAAGTTATACTCAGATCAGTTCCAGAACTCAGAAGCCTAAGAGAACACAGAGTGCAACCATGAGAAGATAAAATGATTTTTCCAGTCAATAACATGCCATTCTCTTAAAAACAAACACAGCAAAAAACTGTTGACATGGTATACATTAAAACACATCTTAATACACACATAGACAACTTTAAAATTTGACTGAGGAAGATACTATTAGGTTAGGAATATAAGCCTTCACTGTTTGCTTATTTAATTCTGAATACCTTCCCAAACAAAACTTGATACAAACAGAATTAACTATTCTATATTTTCACCATAATCCAAAGAAATGGTGAGACATTTGCCAGAACATGAGACATCTGCCAAAAAGCGACAGAAGACAATGGTACTTAGAAAGAAAGAGAAGTTTGCTACAAACTTCAGTCAGCAAAGTGAAGCGTAGAGCCATAAGCCTTTTGACATTAGACATAGACCTAGAGTTACAAAAGGCAGTTTTCCTGCTGGATTGTGGATGTGCCTTGGTCCAGTATTGCCTCACTATGCCCCTAATCCTCTCTCTTGGAATGCTAATGTACATTCTGTGAAATTGTATGTTGGAAGTATGTTACTTGCTTTTGATTTTTACAGAGGGTTACAGTAAAGAGATTAGAGACTTAGAACAGACTTTGGACTTTGTGCTGCAGGGCTATGGGGACTATTAAGCAGACTAAATGCATTCTGCATTATGTATGGCCAAAAGCCTATGGGAGACAGTGGTAATACTCTTGACAACTTGGTCACCAGTTGGTGGAACTGTCTGGGAAGGATTAGGAACTATGGACTGAAAGGTAGAGAAAATTTCAACTCTCAAATATATCATAATATTCACTAAGGAGAACTCCACAAGCATAGGGACATGTTTTGAGGTTTAAAAAGAGTTACATCATTAAGTGTGCTATCTGCCACCTACTTGCAGATCAGGATATAAGCTCTCAGCTCCTGATGTCATGAACTCTAGCCCCCTGAAACCACACGCCACAAATAAACTCTTTCAAATAAAAGTTGCCTTGGTCATGGTGTTTTGTCACAATAGAAAAGTAACTGAGACAGACAACCAATAAAGCAGATATGCTTTATGGAATAGTCGATGTTAGTCAAGAACACACAAAGAGAATTCATTTGTTCGTTTGTTTCTTTGTTTTGTTGTTCAAGAATAAGTTTCTCTGTGTAGTTCTGGCCATACTGGAACTCTCTCTGTAGACCCCGCTGGACCTGGAATTCAGAGATCTGCCTGTCTCTGCCTCCTGAATGTGGGGATTAAGGGCCTGCACCACTATGCCCAGCTCGGCATGTAGAATTCTAAGAGATGCCTTATGAGAATATCTATCACATTTAAAACATGCAACTATAGTGAAAATTACAACTCTCAAATCTAAGATACTATTCACTAAACAGAACTTCACAAGCATAAGAGTTCATTCTACAGTATTTCTACAAATACAGGATTTGTTTTAAAACAGACCTAGAAAGGGTTCTGAAAACAGATAGGGAAGAAACAAAATTTTAAACTATGAGGCACAGGAGTAAATCACAGAAGGCTAGCACGAGTACATCCTCAGCATAATTTATAGAGGTGCTGTCTATATAAGTTACCAGCTTTACTCAGTCATCTGTCCTAGTAACATAACATTCAAATTGAATTTTAACTTAACACTTCAAACTATGGCTAAGAATGATTTCAAACCACAACATAACCTTAAGTAAAAAGTTACTTCAATGCATACTGACAGGAGCCTGATATAGCTGTCTCCTTAGAGGTCTGCCAGAGCCTGACATATACAGAGGTAGATGCTCACAGCTAACCATTGAACTGATCATGGGTGTTACCAATGGAGGAGTTAGAGAGAAGACTGAAGAAGCTGGAGGGGTTTGCAGCCCCATTGGGAGAGCAACAATACCAACCAACCAGAAATCCCAGAGGGACCCATGGCTCCAGCTGTATATGTAGGGGAGTATGGCCTTGTCTGCATAGGTGTGAAAGAAGATCCTTGGTTCCATGTAGGCTGGACACCCAGTGTGGGGGAATTCAAGGGTGAGGAGGTAGGAGTGGGGTGGGGGTAGTCAGGGTACATCCTCATAGAAGCAGGAGAAGTGGGGATGGGACAGGGAGTTCCTTGGTGGCAGGCAGGGGGGATTGGGTAAGGGGATAGCATCTGAAATGTAAATAAAATATCCAATAAAAAAAAATTGAAAAAAAGTTACTTCAAGAAGAGAAAGGATGCTTATAGCTTATACCATCTATTAATTAATTGTTGTACAGATTTTTTAAAAAAGAAATTGACAAAATTAATGGTTTCTAAGACATTTGTCAAGGTGAGAAAAGCCTCTCATAAAATGTTTGCAGATTATTTAATCTAATGACTACTTAAAGGAGTCTTTTGAATAATTTAGAATGTAACATGCAACTAACTTGCATGTGCTTCTGCTGATTATTTAAAATGATGGTGCATATTTAATAACAATTTTAGTTTATCTTCAAAGACTTACCAATTCTATTGTTAAAATTAATGTAATCATAAAACAGAAAATAAGGCAAATATCTTCAAGATAGAAAACTGCGACACATCTCTACTGACATGCAAGATTGCATCCTGAATACAATTACTCAAGAAATGAATGAAAATATGCATATATGTGTACATACATACATACACACACACACACAGATACACACACATACTTTACTATTTTAAACTCTATATATGAGAATTTATTTTTAAAACATTCAACTTAATGTTAAGCAGTTTTTATTTTAAAATCATTTAAGACTTCTAAAAAGTTGCAAGGGATTACTGCACACCATCCTAAATTTTGCTTTTGCTCTTATTACTACCAGCAAGCATTTATTACTAGTTATGTGTGCGATACGTTTAAACCCAGAATAAGATCTTACTTGATTTAAACAGTGGCTTAAAGGAAAAAATCCTGACTTCTTGAGAAAACTAAGGTAACAAAAAGAAAAATACACTGACGGTCCCCAGCAGAGATTCTGAGGACTATTTATAAGGCTTCTGTTGATACCACAGCCCTTAACTTCAAGCCTGGCCTGGAATCATATTTTAAATTAACTTAAACAGTTTAAATAAGCAGTTCACCCAAGATGTAATAATACTTTCAGAAAACTTCCTACTTAACATTTTTCTTGTCTTTAATTCAACTGAAACACATTTCCTCCCAGTAAAATACACTACCTACTCAAAGTAATACAAAGCTTGTAACCTACCTCAGGGCAAACTTTTCTTAATGGACTACTTTAGAAGCTTGATTGCTTGTTTTCTTTCTTTCAAGCTCCACTAGATTATAATGTAAGCTTGTATATAACATATGATGAATCAGCCTGTTCCGATGTTTGCCTTGAAAGCTATCTTATACTAAAGACAAGTTAGGTTCACTCTTACTTATGATTAAATCTGTTTCTCAAAGATTCGGCTATTATCTTGCTGTAACCTTAACCACAAATGGTTTGCACTGCTATTCCAGGAAAAGACAGCCATGTCTTTGTTTCAGAAACTTGTTACAACCATCTTGCAACTGTATCTCTGTTTTGAAATGTTTTTATGACTCCCTGTTGTGATAACTACCTATTGTTATGACTACCTTAGACAGACCTTGCAGTCATGATCTTGTTTCAGGAGGTCCTTCCTTATAGCTAACTTGTTATGCCTCTTCTGCTCCTTGTAACCCTGCTTATTTTGTCTGCCAAATCCTCCATTTGGAAGTCCCTTACCCCTCAGCCATAAATTACATCCAATGTTGACCTCCTGAACCCCAAATTTAGAGACAAGCAGCCTGTGTACACAATTTTTAAAAAACATGCTTTAATTAATTGCTTGCATGAATTAATGTGGCCATGATGATTTGGGTCAGTGGTCTTTCATTCGTGTATTTGGTATTAACAGATACACCAGGCAACAACAGACTGACTAAGCCAACATGACAAGATATACTTAACATATCATTTTAAAATATATGTAAATCTATATTTTTCTTTATTAAAAAAAAAAAAGCAAGGAAGATCTAAAGGGGAAATTCAATAATATGATTACCTTTCGAGCAAAATCACCCTTCCCTTTACTGTAGGCTTTGTTCTCAAGGAAATCATAGACACAGTGGGCCAACGCCGGGGATGCCTTCATCATTTCAGGAGCCAAGAGTAACTAATAAGGAAAAGAAGAACTCTTAAGATGGTACGATAGCCTTGATTATAATTCTACTTTATAAAATACTTTAATATTATTCTATTTTTCTGGCTCTGCCGCTTTTCCATATTAGAAACTGTGCTGTTGATATAATACTGCTAAAGTTAAGAGTAATGAAAATAGGATTTTATGATATACATAAATAGAAACTTTCACATGTTATTTTTTAAAAAGATGTTCAAAACATATTGCTTTCACAAATGCAAATGAACTTACTAATCTAGCTTAGCTGCTTCTAAGTCAAGAGTGGTGACATCTGAGTGCAGGAGTTAAAAGTACAAGAGAGGCAGCCACCCTTAAATAAGCTTACAGTGCCACAACTGGGAAACATCGCTTTATCACTGTACACACAGTAACTGTTAGGATCTTAATAAAACTAGAATGTAGTATGTCTGAAATAAAGCGGTTAACAAGTTTTATAAATGCAGCATTTATGCACTACAGTTTCCAGCTGAGAAAGAATGAAGTGACAGCCAGCTGTTCTTCCGTCTCCTCCTGTCCTTTCAATACACAGCAGCAAATTACAACTATTAGTCAAATCTGGTGCTTGTGAAAAACAAACAAACAAACAAACAAACAAACAGCAGCTATAAGCCACAGATATAAATCCATGGTCTCAAACAGGTGGCTTCCTGCTGCAGTCTGCTGAGTCCTTTTGTAGAATACAGGAAGCTAAATAATGGAACACTGTCAACTGGGATGACACCATTCTAAGATATGCAAAAACATTATAACCCACTAACTAGGATGAATCCAAATTTTCATTACTCTACCTGGGTTTTGGGTATTCAGGTGTAAAATGTACCTCTAGGCATTTGACCAGCCTATACAGTATGTAACTTATGTTATTTCCTATGAAAAAATTTTATGACTAAGATGATGGACCCAGGAAACATCTTCAGCTCTATTTCTCTCTTGAACTATTCTGAGAACAAAAATGCACTAGGTTTTGTGGTAACCTAAAAAGCTCTTATGTATTAAATTATAAGCATTTAACTGTTGAGTACACCATACTATATATCTAGTTATAATAATCTGAAACATAGTTACACATACTCATCTAAACACAAATAAGCGTAAGTCTTGAGTGCTTAAAAGAAAATGTCTAAGTCTGACATTAAATACAGAAACAATAAATAAACCACTTAAAAGACTACATGTCAAGTAAGATACATTACTAAAATTAGTTATTCATCCACAATTACAGCCAGCTACAATATTCAGTTGTGTTGTTTTCACTGCTAATAAAACTGGATATGGGTCCACAGGGTCACAGGTATGCTGCACCAAACATAACTCAATAAAGATTTACTCTACTTGTGTGCTGTAACAAATGAAATTTATAGGAAATACTAAAATGGTCTTACCTGCAAATAGGCATTTAAATCCTTTTTCCTCTTTTCTAAAAAATCCCTATCCATATTGTTAAAAGTCTTTTTGCCAGGAAGCTTCAATATGCTTGACAGATTTTCAAACTAGAAGACAAAATACATTTAATACTTTTCTTTTTAAGAGAAATAATTTACACGTAACAATTTTTCTACATGTCAAAGTATCTTCAGAAAATTTGGGGCCATATTTTCTTACATTAAACAAAACATCACAATCACACTGTCCACAAAGCCCAAAATACAGTTACCCTTTTTATCATAAAAAATTGGCCATTGAGAATACAGATGGATAACTGATGAAAATGGGCATTCAGCCATATCAAGTTTCATTTTGGTGTTCTAATTTTCAGATTAGTCAAAGTTTCATAGTCAAGCAGTGCTAATTTTCTTAGCAACCATTTGACTCATGAAAAGAGTATTGAGAAATTAAAATTTCAATCAAAGTTATGACATTATAGCTTGTTAAAATTTAAGGGACTATTTTATTAGTGACTATCACTAATATTAGTGATAATCACTGTAATATGTATCTTTAAAAAGCAGAAAGGACAAATTACCAATTATAGGCAGGAACTGTATTACAACTTGGCATAAATATTAATAACCTTTCCTCATCATCATATGAAAAATAAGCTCATAAATTACACTATGAAAAAGACCCAACAGTCACTGACATGTTATTTTTCGCTTTGTAATGTAAAAAATACAGAGCAATATAGCAGTCTAGGCTTTGCAGACTTAACATTAGGTACAACCATGACAGTAATCTACTATACCTTCTCAAGCACAAGGTGTTACTGTAACTAGTGCTAGAATGACCTAGGGGTAAGGCCTGGCCAACAGCCAGTCCCTCAAACTTTAGGCAGTCTCTTCCCTCTTTCCATATTACATATACTGAGGCAAGTAACGTTTTTTTTTTTTAAATCCTTTATTTAAACTACATTATCTCTGTGAAGAAGAATAATTCCTGCTGCAGACATTGAGAGAGAGAAAGATGGGGAGAGAGGGAGAAAGAGGGAAAGAATATATGAGGTTCAGATCATTTCCATCCCAAACTTGAAGATTCTGACAATTAAATGCAGTGAAAAATCTAATGGATGTTCAGAATGAAAAAGTGAACAAGTTCATTGCACAGCATATATGTAAAACAATAATTTTGCTTCAATTATTATCAAGAAGAAAAAGCAGATAGGAGCAATACATGAAAGTATGGAGTAGTAGTGACAACTCACAAATTTGGCTATAAATAAAGCCAGTCGAAACAGTCTTCATTGAATACAGTATGTAAAATAGTTTCTGGTGTATTTATGAAAGCCTTTAAAAAATTACACTTTGTGGAAGTCAATATCCTATGTTGTTTCCAAAAATAGACAATGTCCTAAAATATTACATATGTATATGATTCAAAATTACCCACTCATTTTTTCAGAGTGCATAGTATATCCTTTCTTACCAAGAACAGGGGTCTAAATGACATTTCCCTAAATTGACATGTGGAAGTCCTTACCTCATATTGTAATTACAATTAATTACAAACATAAAGGTAAGAGGCCATTTTCTTGCCTGAAATAGCTGAGAAGCCTTAGGAGAAGCCAAACCTTTTAACACCTGATCTTAAGACTTTCAGCTTTTGGAACTGCATGAAGTTTAGACTCTTAATAAACCACTAAAAGTTTGATGAAATAGGTTTGAAATTATATTAAGAAAAATTAAAAATGTGTTAATACTCAAACACATAAATTTCTTATTCAAATAATGACCATTTAATATCATCATTGGCATCAGTGTGTTTGTGCATGTACACAGACTTTACAAGGGGAAACAGAAATGCGCAGCATCTACAGAAACATATAGAGTCTGCCTGTCTGGGACACTGAATTTTCCTAGAACTGAGAAGAGTCAGGCACACAGGAAAGACTTAATAAAAATTTCTCAAATAAATGAATGGGCAGATCAGGCCATTTTAAAATGCATGTAACATTAAATTCTCAACTTTTAGTTTATTTATCTTGTCTATAAATATAAGACTATTAAGGTCTTTAAAGAAAACAAATAATTTTTATACTCATTTATTTGGATTGATAAAAAGAACATTACTCACTAAATTAAACAAAATGAAGCCAATTTTAAAATCATTTTCCCCTTTAAATACTGCTTAGTTAACATTTATTTGTGTTAAGGGAAAAAGTTGCAAGTATTTGTACAGAGAAAATGTCCTATAAATTCAAATGCCTGTTAATTTGTACTTAGTGAAACAACTCTTGGCCATATATAATTTTTAAGAACTCGTGATTGGGTCAGTGTTGAAAGAGGAGTGAAATGAGCGTCATGCTTTTAGACAATGATCTAATTGATACAAGTGAGTTCTTTCCCTCCAATGTGAGGAGGAAGCTCATTATTTACAGAGAAACCAAGCTAAACATAAAGAAAAGACGTATTAACACTAAAATGTATCCACGAAAAAACATACCAAAGACAGTATCGTTAAAAGGATGCTGCTACTGAGGCAGATGTCTATCGAGACTTCTTGCTTTTAATCATTTTAAGGCTATTCGTCTATCTTACACTGGCTGCAGAATATTTTAATGAGATTATCATGATACCAACCATATTTTTCTGAATATATTAAGTGAAAAGGATATTTTCTGATTTCTCCAGCATGTCATTTGAAATCTAACTATGTGCTATCTTTTTTTATTGACTTGATACTACTCATACAACTAAAATTTTGAATCAATCAAGACTTTCAAGAGTAAGAATAAGCTCCCCAGATTATCTTTTCCATCTGCTATTGTTTTCTTCTAAGTTAAGGAGAAAAAAAATCCTTATCGAAAATAGGAAGAAACAATTTCTTTTCATTTAACTTTAAAAATCTTTATAATTACTTCTATCAAACAAGATTAAAATTAGTAAGAATTTAAAACAGTATTTGGTTAATGTCAGGTTCATTTTAGACTGTAGTTCAAAACAATTTAAGCAAAGGATCCAGACTTAGGAACACTGTTGGATGAAGGTACCATTCAAAATAAAGACAGCTCTGAATTAAGCCTGCGAGAGCCACCACTGTGTTCAAATGAGACAGAGCAGTCTCCTTTCTTCCCTGCTGCAGAGCGACTCCTCTCACAGCACAGGCTCTTCCTCCCTTCCCCTCTACTCACTTGCCTTTTTCTCACAGACCAGAAATATACTTTCATTTAACTTTCCCATTGGAATTACCATTGGTGCTTTCTTGTGACTTCACAATGAATTAGACTGGTTCGAGTTTCCATATTTCATTTAGTGGTTCACTGCTCAACATCATGCCCCCAAGTATGCCACGTACATAAAATATCAGTATCTTTATATAATATGAACATCCTCAGAGAAATGTAGAATCACAGCTGAACCAAGAAACAGTGTAAAGGCCACAAGCTTGGCCACAAGCTTTACAAACCTCATTACCTGCTCAGTGATTCTCATGTGGAAGTCATGGAAGTCACTATAACGCCGATAGGTTTTCCACATCTCTTCAGTGTTTAGGTTGCGCCGGTGTACAGTGATGGCATATAGGGCATATGTCTTGCCATGATCATTACAAACGCCTGCCACAGCATATGGGTCATAGTCAGCATATACTAGTCATTTCAAACAAAATGAAGAGGAACAAGACACAAAAAGGAGGGAGATGAAGAACAAAAACAAACAAAAAAGACAACATGAAATGAAGAATTTGAAATGACAGACTGAGACAAAAGAACAGCAGCAAAGGATAAAACAGACTCCTATCCTCTGTGCACACATGCTTATGGTATTATAAATGATGACTACAACATAAAACATCCTCAAAGTTTTATGATGGCACCAACCATGAATTGGTGTCTACACTGAATTCTCTTCCCAAGAGCTTTTATTCATTATCAGCGATGTTGCCACAGCATTGCTCACAATGAAACAGTATAGTCTCCTAAATTTTTTACACCAGGAACCCCAGAAACCAAACAACAAGCTTTTATCATTCCTTTACATTTAACTAAAACCTGATCAACTAAACAACGACAAAACAACCACAGGGTAAAGATTATCTCCTGGTAATTCTATTCTCAGATAACATTGAACAATTCGCAAATGTACTTTACACTGGGAATTTAGCAACAGCAGGAGAAAAAAAAATTCCACAAAATTTTTCCACATACGAAACAAGCCAGGGAGCCTTTAAAAGTGAAATATTTTCTGTTTCTGATCTTGCTACTCTTAGATAAAGAGAGCTCTCTGAATTAGGTTCTTGTCTTTCTATGCTTGTTTTCCATTTCATAATAGGGCTAGTGGTTTTCAACCTTCAAAGCTGTAACCCTGTAATGTGTAGTTCCTCAAGTTGTGTTAACACCAAACATAAAATTATCTTGTTGCTACTTCATAACTAAAATTCCAGTAGTTATGAAGCATAATGTAAATATGTGATATGCAGAATATATGACATGAGACTCCTATGGGCACTGTGACCCACAGGTTAAGAGCTACTGCTCTAGGTCTACAAAACCTTGTTGCTTCCTTTTGATATCTATCAAGTGTGTGTATGCATGTAGATGAGCAAGCATGTAATAAGCATGTGTGTATATGCACGTAGAATAATACAATATATCAACATCAGGTATCTTTCTCAGTGTCTCATAGAACTTGGAGTTGTCCACAGAATTGACTAGACTAGTTAACCAGCAAGCCTGAGGGACACTTCTGTCTCTACCTGCCCAACACTAGGTTCACGGGGGCAGGCTGCAGTGCTGGGATTGCACATGGATGCTGGGAACTAAATTCTGACACTCATCAACTGAGTCATCAGGTTTCCTCTAAGCCTAGGGCACCTATCTACTTCGTCCGTCAGCTACTCTATCCTATTGCCTTATGTGTGTGGCAGACATCATGGCGTGTACCCCAAGGTCTTAAATAGGGCACTCATCTTAATTTCAATCATTGCATTTTTTTATATTACATTTTTATGGTCCTTTTTGTGTTTGTCTGAGAATTTATTTTTCTGCATAATTTTCAACATATTTAAGTACTATTAAGATTATCATTTCTGATTTCTCAAAAACACCACTTTTCCTTACTGTGACTCTTATTTCTTCCTGGAGCTGCTCTGTAAATGTCACTTTCCACCTTAGCCATCTGAGTGCTGTGTACTTATGTTGTGACACCAGCAGGACAGCTGGTACCACTGTGTGCAGCTTTCACACAGTCAGCCCTCCCAGAAGCAGCCAACTGAGCACTGGGAACACTTTTTAATGTGCTTGTGCTAACGTGTACAGACTGTTTTCCTTTCTCTATTCTCTAGTCAACATGTTCTCTAGTAATCAACTGTTTATACAGCATTTCACTGCAATGGGCTATATGACCATTCTAGAGATGACTCAATGTGTATGGGAGGATATGCATAGGATACATATAAATACTCTATAACTTTGTATAAAAGAACAGAGCATCTTTGCTATCTGAAGAGGTTTGCAAATTCATAGCCCATGACTTCTGAAGAGAAGCTGTATTACCTGTCTGGGTAGAGACCATGGGGTACACGATAACTAGAGACAGTAAACGGCAGTGACCCTCAGGTTAGACACAAACTGAGGCTTCGCCTTTCTGTGGATATTGGATACAGTTCCCTACTGTGGTCCTCACAGCCTTCAGTCTTTACACCTAAATCTGTAACAAGTTTCCTAGTTCCTGCTTCATGTCAACCTGTTCTTTATGATACTAAGTTATAAGTAAAGAACATAGTTCTGCTTTTTCTAAACTTGAGGGCATAAAAATGTCACCAAAACCAAAAGAGTGGTCTTCCCGTTTCTATCTCCTTCACGACCCAGAACTTCGTCTTCCTCACAACCCACTGTGCCTGGACACTGCTTCAGCTATTTCATAACACGGCCATGTGTGGGAGGCTTTGTGGCTGCTTAGACTATATTAGCCAAAAGTCTAAAAATGATACACTGATAGACAGCAGTGATCTGTAATTGTGAATACAAAAAAAGGGGAGAAGGTTTAGATGTAAATGCTTTACTGTCTTCTAATCAACCAGCAGAACAGTTTCTCTGTACTTCCTTAGTAAATTATTTCAATAACATAAAAAGTAGATATCTATATTAGCAAATACACATGAACTCATTCTAACTATTCACAGTAACTTTTCAAAAATTTGCACTTCCTACTTAAAATTTGCTTTTCTTCCTCATATATATATTACCAATATTTTTGTTTGGCCAAATATAAGTATACTGATGACAATATTAATAATAAAAATACTTTGGTCATCACATCTTACACACACATTTTAGCTCTATTCACTAACATTTTACTGTCAACTTTTTCAAACAGATTCAAGCAGATAGAATCATAGACACATTTTTCATCAAGTTAAAAGTTTAGCTGTTCTAAGCACTGTTGACAGATCAATAAATGGTTTTATCAATTTTGATCAAGACATGTTTGGAAAAGATGCCAATTAAGTATCTCACCATAACTACTCAGTAATAAGGACAGGGAGAACACCAAGGTACAGAGGAGAGAGATTGTGTATTAATGCACTTTGAAAAAGAATCACCCAGACCTGTCACAAACTGTTAGGGAGAAGAGCCTACCCAGGTACATGTACATCAAGAAGAAAAATGAAGTTAATGTTTTCAAATACAGATAACAAATAATTTGATTTTAAAGGAAGAGAAGAAGCTACAGTGTATCATAAATTTTAAGAAGATGGAGACAGAACTAGAATATTTTGTTTTAATAAGTCCAGTGTTACTCACAGAAGTCATATATACATGACTACGTAAAAAATTAATTTACCAAATTTAAAACAACTTCATCCTGCTAATCACAAGTAACTAGTCAATATTTTTAAGTAAGGATTTCTCGATGAAAGAAGACACTAGAGGTCATGGACCAATCTTCAGTAACAGAAATGTTGAAGACATGAGATCATGAAGCAGCATCCAGTTGGAAAATGTTTAATAAGCACCCATACATGATGCCTGCCATACATAAGCAATTGCTAGTGTAATTAGATAGACCTATAGCTATCCCACAAGATAGACATTTTTATACAGGTTCCTCTTGACAAATGAAGAAATTCCAGTAGAAACCTCACAGGGCTCATCTATCTGAAGCTAAAGAATGAGCAGTTTGAGTCTAGGCAACTGTGTTTTAACCCTACTATATAATGTTGCTTCCCCAGAAATTCTGTATGTTTGAATGAGAGAAAAAGCAATTTATCAAAAAACATTTTGACTTATGCTTTCACGTCTTAAAAAAAATAGTATACTGTTGAAAAATAAAGCGACTAGAAAATCAGAACAGCCTAAAAAGAGATTAACACCAGAGATATGGACATGAATATCATCTTCTAGACATAAATTTTAATATTCTTAAGAAATTAAGATTAATATATGAATGGACATCCTTAAAGTTAGAAGAAAAGCCGTCAAAGAATGTGGAGAGACTTTCAAATCTTTAAAAATTTATGGAAGGAAAAAGTAAACAATTACGTCAAAAATTAAAAGAAAAAAATAACAAGACCTCTACTTTAATTAAAAATGTGCTCTCGAGTGACTTCTAAGAGGACAGTAATAGGTATATTCACTACATACAAAAGGTGAAGAAACAACTGACAGATAACTTAGTCAAGAAGTCTAGCAGACAAAAGAATATAAAAAGCATCTCTAGTGCCATTGAAAAATCACAAGAAAACAAAGCTACTTTAAAAAATGCAGATTATTTTAAAACTAGACTTAATATCAAAATCTCTTTTCACTATGTAACATGTAAACTAAGTGAAATTTAATGCATGTAGCTGTATAATTCAGCATGTAGGTATAGCAAAAATATTTCTATATTCTGGTATAAGTGAGAGGTCAGGGAAGAAAACTGTAATTTCTAATACTCGCTAACATTATTAAGCTGATGGTCATGATAAGGATTTTATTTTGTGTTTATTTTTAATGGTATCTACCTATCTATCTATCTATCTATCTACTATCTTCGCCTAGTGCAGAGTCCTAGGTTACTCAATCCATTAAAATACAGGTGAGATTCTGTGAAGAAAAAGGCCAATGCTATCTGCCCTTGGTATCTATGCCAACACTTGAATGCAGGAAAGCAAACACAGATCAGAGATCTCCATAAAAAAGAGCTGGTAATTAGGAAATTAATTAACAGCAACATTCAAGCACAAAAAGGAAAAGACTGGCTTCTAGAAGGATTTTTAAATGCTAACAGGCGCAACCTCAGAAAAGAAAAATATCCAAATATACAAGCAACCAAACATAACAGGACTTAATGAAGAATGTGCCTCAAGAAAAAAAAAATAGAAACTATAATCATAAAACAAATTGAATGCAAAAATGAATGTAAAAATAACAGGGATATTACAACAATCCATATTTAAAAGTAGTGGTTTCTACAAAGTCTCTTACCAGTGTCTGAAATGTAGGCATGAAGTTGTACAGAATCATCAGAAGTCACACTTGAAAGGTCATCTAAAGACTTTAAGAAAGAATTAGGGAACAAAATATTACAGGAAAAATATTAAGAATTGTAAACTACATGTCCACCATTCATATTTCCTCACCTACCTTTTACAGTACGTGCTCCGCCACCCCACCTTTTACTATCATGCTCTGAGTTACACTGAAGGAGCTAGGTAAGAAAGCTCTATCTCTGTGCTCCTGGCACTTGGGAGCCTTAGCACATAAATACTATCTACTTTAGATGCACATGTCTCATCATCTTGTCTCAGATCCCTAATACAATACTGCAAGTTATTAGTGAGTGTAATGTAAATGCATTAAATGCAGTCATCCATTCAACACAAAGTCATATTATACAGCAAATACATTCCACAAAGAAAACTAAAACAAGTCTTTACTGACAACTAATGTTTAAGAAAAACAAAACGTAATTCAGTACTTCTCTGGTCATGTTTCATAAAAGAATCAGATAATTAGGTCTAGCCCAGGTGAAACCTGAACAGATGTCAGCCATAACAACTACTTGTTCTTAGATTCCCGTTTTCAAGATAAAATGGCATTAATAACAGTTTCACACACTTCAAGTCACTGATTTCCAATACAATTTTTGATTTAGTGATTTTTGGATCTTTCTTGTAAAACCTCCTACTTCAGAGATGGGGCAAAAATCGTATTTTACAGTTTAAACATTTGTATAAATACTATAAATATGAATATTCCAATATTTAATATATATATTGAAAATTATTGCTAACACTCAAGGCTCTAAAAGAAATTTCCTTTCATATAACACTCTGAGACACAACAAGTAAATATAAATGATTTAGGGAAGTACTTAACAATTATAAAGAATCTTGCACGCCTATGGCTGATTTGCTTTAGTTGTTTTGTAAAAGTTATACTCTACATAAGAAAAGCTCATTTACTTAATGGGGTTATTTTCAAATAAGAAACCATATAGTTGCCAGAACAAGACAATAAATCTGTAAACACAGTACAAGTCACAATAAACCTCTGAAATTATTAAAGAAAATTTAGAAGAAAGGGAGAGAAAAGTAGAAGTTTTGAAAAGCCATCAATTATCCCTCTGCCTTCTCTATCTAACTCAGCTTCACTATGAACTAAATAGTTCACAGAACATAGTATTTCATGAAATAAGTTATGCAATGGCAAGAGCAGAAGTATAAGAGAAATAATGTGTTCATTATTGAACAGAACATCAAATAATACCAGCGGAGTTTATAGGCTAAAAACCTAACATTCTTAATTCTTAATCTAAATAATAAGATATTATTGCTATAAAATTCTGAATAAAAAACATTTTTTGTAAAGACCAAATTGTTTTGATGCACACTTGAATAGATATGTGGTACTTTAAATGAGAACATCCCCCATAGACATATGTTTGCATGTTTAGTTCCCAGATGGTAAACTGTTTGGGAAGGAGCAGGAGGTGTGGCCTTACTAGAGGAAGTGTGTCTCTGGGGTAGGCTCCGAGGTTCCAAAGCCCACAGCAGTCTCTTTGTCTGAACATCAAGTTGTTGCTCTCAGCTACTTCTCCAGCACCATGTCTGCCTTTTTGATGCCCCAATTCCCCTCATAATGATAATGGACTAAGCCTATGAAGCTAGCTAGAACCAAGCCCTCAAATGTTTTCTTCTAAGAGTTAACTTGATCATGGTGTCTCTTCACAGCAGAGACAGAGCAACACAACAGTAGCTAAGTTGTAAGCTATCCCAAAAACTTAATATTTCTTTTGAAAGTAGTAAGAGGGACTGGAAAGATGGCTCAGCTGTTAGGAGCATTGACTGCTCTTCCAGAGGTCCTGAGTTCAATTCCCAGCAACCACATGGTGGCTCACAACCATCTGTAATGGGATCTGATGCCACCTTCTGGTGTGTCTAAAGACAGTGACGGTATACCCACATACATGTAATAAATAAATAAATCTTTAAAAGAATAAGAAAGAGAAGTGATTTAAAGTTTTAAAGATAATAAATAGATGAATATAGTATTTTAAAATGATGAAATTTAATTGCTTTTTTTTTTCTTTTAAAGATATGGTCTCACTGTCTTTGGTCCCTAGCTGGCAGGAACTCACTGTGTAGATCAGGCGGGCCTCCAGATCTCAGAGGTCTCTGCCTCCAAAGTGCTGGGGTAAACAAATCAATTCCTCTATAAAATGCAACTGCAGCTATGCAGGTATGATCTAATCACATTTCTTAAAAATGAAAATTCAAAGTCACATATGTCTTTTAAAGTTTGTAGCCACATTGTATTTTCGTTCTAAGGAGTAAACTGAGGCTTCTAATATCATTTATTTACATATATCAGAAACCTGTCACATTATTTTCAAGTTACGTTACTAATTAAAGTATCCATAACTAGTACTTACCAAATTTATGCTTCCTGTAGGAGATCCATTAAAAGACTCTATAAAAGAAAACTATAGCTTAATACATAGAAGCAAAAAAAAAAAACTAACAAAAATGTATAAAACTGTTGTTTATGTAAAGTTTAAATATCAATAACACAGGTCATATACAATCAGAGCAACAAAATTAAACATCTAACCTCTTAAATCTCCAAGCCAATTAGGCATTCAAATAAAAATATGCACCTGACAGGTGCAAACAAACTAACTCACATTCAAGTACCAAGTAACAATTAGTAGTCATTTTTACACTTCTCCTCATGTATCATTATGATATTGTTTAATGCAGTGCAAGCACATGCCAAGAACTCAGAGGTGAAGCCTATTAGGTAACTACAGAGACTAAGAAATGATATAAATAGTATCAGTCTTCAGTAGAGATACAAATACACTGGTTTTTACAGAATCTAATAGTTCATTATTTCCTCGTAGAACTGGCATAGAAACACTAAAGCCTAGATTCTGAAGTTATTTGTATGCAATGTTATTTAAGTAAGCAATGATGAAGAGAAAACAGTTTTGTTTGTTTTGTCTTTTAAAGAATGTTAGGAAAGTAGCTGGGCCTGAAGATGGGTGCTTGTACAGAGACAGAGACATCGTCAGAAACAGAGAAGGAGAAAACAAGTACAAGATGCCATGAGACTCCCTGCTTTGTAAGCTGACTTTGAAATTATATAGATGTATGTTTTAAGCCTTGGAAGAAAATGTAAATGTTAGATAAGAACAAAAAATACATAAATGAACAAAAGCAAAGCAGTCAAAGATTATTAACAAGCAGTAATCTGCTATTCTTTCTCCTTGGGTTTTATTATATATCTAAGCAAATTAAACTTTCAATTAAGGTGTCTCTGCTAAAAAACAAAAGAAAAGGCTACGTTAAAATACTATTCACATACAGCTTAAAGTTAATGTACTCTTTCCAGATCTTATTAAATTTATAAATTTAATTTTTTAAAATGAATCTTCAAAAAGACTGAATTACTGGTATAATTCTGAAGGGGGTAGCTGGTATAGCCCTCTATTCTAGATGATGTTATACAAAGAACATTTCTTAGTTCATCAAACCTCAGACCACATCAAAAAAAAATACAGAAAATTTCATCTAGGAATTTCATCTTTGGTTTATAATCAGATAATTCTTAAAGTAAATAAATATGTTGATTGTCCTTCTTGTGGAATTAAAAGTTTCCTACTCATTCTGTGGTCTGGCAACCTCTTAAGCCTTGCCAGCTAAGTAAAGTTTCAAAAGTAAGAGAGAACTAAACGGAAAGAAGACAACTTGAGATGCTAGACCTGTGGTCTAGAATCTAACTATAAGCTGACAGACATTTAAAATCATTTCCTAACATACTATTTCTCTAATATAATTTGGCTTTCACAACTGAATATTTTCTATGTGTAAAATGTATAAAAATCTACCAGTTAAGATAGGAAAGTATTAGAAAGCAATGAAACATCCTAAAATGTGGGCAACTAGATATCTTAGCAGATTAAGGTTGATGGCTACAAATAGAAATGAGATGTGATCTGCCAAGTAGTACCTTGACCTTAAAAAGATCTCTCTCTCTCTCTCTCTCTCTCTCTCTCTCTCTCTCTCTCTC